>NC_069500.1:702133719-702442719 GCF_027579735.1 Bombina bombina | reverse complement strand
CACTAGAAAACATCAGGGAAACAAGAAAGCTTTCAAATATTGCGGTATCCAACTAGTAAACCCCAGTTGGAGAGGGGGAGATCAAGAGAAAAAACTCCTTATAGAAGAATCTAGGTGGATATTCTATTTAGACTGCCTTCACCCCAGGGGTCTGAATAACAAGGAGGATTTGTCACATTTATTTAATCTCAAATAGACATGCGCTATAGGAAACAAAGATCCATTATTAGCATGTATCTTCATACTAGCGTAATAGACTAGTTTACCTAATGAGTACATGATACAACTCCCCTTCAATTTTACCCTTAATCTTTTATAATCTTTTATTATCCACCTAACCACCAGATTTTTAGAAAAAATTTTGATGATGTTTTAACAAATGTTTTTAACGATCCCATAAAATCCCTTTCTACATCTTTTTAGACCCCTTAGCAATTTTTTTAAAAATTTTTTATAATTCTTCCCACCAATTCTTCCTGATGTGGTAATATAGAGCCCTATTTACCGGGTGGATTCCACTCAGAGAAACACCTGATGTTGAGGGAACCCATCTTACCAGCATATGAACTAGTGGAATCCTCATCTTTCAAAATATGACACTAATTAGGCACCTAACTGGAATAGTGATTTCTGACACCTCTGATTTAAAGTAATCTATTCGAGACTCAACGAGAGATTTTTTTACATATGTGTCTGCTTATGTACATTAATAATAGACTTGTATTATACTTTTATTATATATTTTTTTAAAAGTGTTTTACAAATTCGCCTCTGTAAATAATTTCACTGACCGTTTCTGTACACATACGCTTTTATTTTTTTGACCACAATGAATCCATGTATAACATTTTACTAAGTATTTCACATTCAGTATTACAAACCCCTGAAAAATACCCAGAGTCACACATAGACCGGAACACCATTTCCGGTTACGACGTCACTTCCGGTCATAAGGAGACCGGAACTCCACTTCCGGTGGTGACACCATTTCCGGTAATGCGTATTAGCCGAAATGACATAAGAAATAACACTCCCCTGGGACCAAATAGCAATAAATGTACAACCCAAGACACCATAGTCAGTTGTAAGTATATGTCAGTCCAGAAGTACTTTTAAACGACACCGGCCCCTAATCACGAACCGGAAGTGACACCAACATGCAAAGTGCACTTCTGGTTTCTGCGATTTCGGCGATGAAAAATTCGCCTTTCTGCTTCTCCTTATTCTGCTTAGAGAGGAATCAAGCAACAGCCTAAAATTGGCCACAATAACCAAATAAAAAATAAAAATAAGTATGCATAAAACATTTGAGATACAGGAAGGTATCACTTCCGGGTCAAAGGTGAACACTTTTTGGCGCAATTTTGGTGCACTGTGATAGGTGCACCATAGTATAAAAAGAGGCCTAGTTATGCTTACCACAATACAGTCTTGAAAAAGGCCCAAGGAAGGGCCGAAACGCGTTGGCTATTGATGGTAAGCCTCATTTCATTTATACTAAGGATTTCCTAAACGTTATTGCACTATTTGTTTTTGTTTTATATTCCACAGGTACACTGGGAATCTTATTCGTTTCTATTTGGATTTTTTATTATAAATCTTTTTGGATTTTGGAATTGGGACATTAAAACGATTATTTTTTCACTTTTTTCAACTTTTTTCTACTTCCCACTTATTTTTGTCACAAATTTTTTTGGATCTGAGTTTTATTGCCATTGATCACAGCACTAGGACATTATTTTTCTATTTGTTTTTTCCACATTTTTACATTTTACATCACCCTTCACTAAGTCAAACTTCTTGGACACCTTCACAGCTATATCCCCTAGGATCGACTCACCATAGGGCAGAATTGCCCCCAAGGAACTTGGAACTAATTACCCTAATATCAGGGATTGTCTAATACACATAGGAGACACTACACACTGTTTACATAATTATTATATTTAGGAATCGTTAACTATATTGTATTGTATGTTTTTAGTATCTTAATTTTTGATAATTTTTGAAGATTGTATTTCTATACCTGCTATATGGTTTTATTCATATATTTTTTACTGTACTCATGGATCCATGAAGGACTTTTTTATATTTTTTATATTCTCTATACTTTTTATTCTTTTACACTTGTGTATCACCATCCTGTCTGATACCATAAAAGTTAATGTATAAGAGGATATATATCTAATAAGTTGAGTAATTTCAACTCACTTCGATCGCAATTTCATATATTTTTTACATTTTTAATTGTTTTTATCGTGTTTGTATGAATAAACCTGTGAAATTTTTCTAAATACCCATCAACGTTTTATGTGCATATATCCCAGCCCAATTTGAGGCGCTCCCTAGATTCTAAATTATACACTGTTCAATATCTATAGACAAACTAGGGCCTAGATTTAGAGTTCGGCGGTAGCCGTCAAAACCAGCGTTAGAGGCTCCTAACGCTGGTTTTGGCCGCCCGCTGGTATTTGGAGTCAGTGATTAAAGGGTCTAACGCTCACTTTACAGCCGCGACTTTTCCATACCGCAGATCCCCCTACGCCATTTGCGTAGCCTATCTTTTCAATGGGATCTTTCTAACGCTGGTATTTAGAGTCGTTTCTGCAGTGAGCGTTAGAGCTCTAACGACAAGATTCCAGCCGCCTGAAAAAAGCAGGAGTTAAGAGCTTTCTGGCTAACGCCGGTTCATAAAGCTCTTAACTACTGTACCCTAAACTACACTAACACCCATAAACTACCTATGTACCCCTAAACCGAGGTCCCCCCACATCGCCGCCACTCGATTAAAATTTTTAACCCCTAATCTGCCGACCGCCACCTACGTTATACTTATGTACCCCTAATCTGCTGCCCCTAACCCCGCCGACCCCTATATTATATTTATTAACCCCTAACTTGCCCCCCACAACGTCGCCGCAAGCTACTTAAAATAATTAACCCCTAATCTTCCGACCGCAAATCGCCGCCACCTACGTTATCTCTATGTACCCCTAATCTTCTGCCCCTAACATCGCCGACCCCTATGTTATATTTATTAACCCCTAATCTGCCCCCCACAACGTCGCCGACACCTACCTACACTTATTAACCCCTAATCTGCCGAGCGGACCTGAGCGCTACTATAATAAAGTTATTAACCCCTTATCCGCCTCACTAACCCTATCATAAATAGTATTAACCCCTAATCTGCCCTCCCTAACATCGCCGACACCTACCTTCAATTATTAACCCCTAATCTGCCGACCGGAGCTCACCGCTATTCTAATAAATGTATTAACCCCTAAAGCTAAGTCTAACCCTAACACTAACACCCCCCTAAGTTAAATATAATTTTTATCTAACGAAATAAATTAACTCTTATTAAATAAATGATTCCTATTTAAAGCTAAATACTTACCTGTAAAATAAACCCTAATATAGCTACAATATAAATTATAATTATATTATAGCTATTTTAGGATTAATATTTATTTTACAGGTAACTTTGTATTTATTTTAACCAGGTACAATAGCTATTAAATAGTTAAGAACTATTTAATAGTTACCTAGTTAAAATAATTACAAATTTACCTGTAAAATAAATCCTAACCTAAGATATAATTAAACCTAACACTACCCTATCAATAAAATAATTAAATAAACTACCTACAATTACCTACAATTAACCTAACACTACACTATCAATAAATTAATTAAACACAATTGCTACAAATAAATACAATTAAATAAACTATCTAAAGTACAAAAAATAAAAAAGAACTAAGTTACAGAAAATAAAAAAATATTTACAAACATAAGAAAAATATTACAACAATTTTAAACTAATTACACCTACTCTAAGCCCCCTAATAAAATAACAAAGACCCCCAAAATAAAAAATTCCCTACCCTATTCTAAAATACAAAAATTACAAGCTCTTTTACCTTACCAGCCCTGAACAGGGCCCTTTGCGGGGCATGCCCCAAGAATTTCAGCTCTTTTGCCTGTAAAAAAAAAAATACAATACCCCCCCCCAACATTACAACCCACCACCCACATACCCCTAATCTAACCCAAACCCCCTTAAATAAACCTAACACTAATCCCCTGAAGATCTTCCTACCTTGTCTTCACCATCCAGGTATCACCGATCCGTCCTGGCTCCAAGATCTTCATCCAACCCAAGCGGGGGTTGGCGATCCATAATCCGGTGCTCCAAAGTCTTCCTCCTATCCGGCAAGAAGAGGACATCCGGACCGGCAAACATCTTCTCCAAGCGGCATCTTCTATGTTCTTCCATCCGATGACGACCGGCTCCATCTTGAAGACCTCCAGCGCGGATCCATCCTCTTCTTCCGACGACTAGACGACGAATGACGGTTCCTTTAAGGGACGTCATCCAAGATGGCGTCCCTCGAATTCCGATTGGCTGATAGGATTCTATCAGCCAATCGGAATTAAGGTAGGAATTTTCTGATTGGCTGATGGAATCAGCCAATCAGAATCAAGTTCAATCCGATTGGCTGATCCAATCAGCCAATCAGATTGAGCTCGCATTCTATTGGCTGTTCCGATCAGCCAATAGAATGCGAGCTCAATCTGATTGGCTGATTGGATCAGCCAATCGGATTGAACTTGATTCTGATTGGCTGATTCCATCAGCCAATCAGAATATTCCTACCTTAATTCCGATTGGCTGATAGAATCCTATCAGCCAATCGGAATTCGAGGGACGCCATCTTGGATGACGTCCCTTAAAGGAACCGTCATTCGTCGTCTAGTCGTCGGAAGAAGAGGATGGATCCGCGCTGGAGGTCTTCAAGATGGAGCCGGTCGTCATCGGATGGAAGAACATAGAAGATGCCGCTTGGAGAAGATGTTTGCCGGTCCGGATGTCCTCTTCTTGCCGGATAGGAGGAAGACTTTGGAGCACCGGATTATGGATCGCCAACCCCCGCTTGGGTTGGATGAAGATCTTGGAGCCAGGACGGATCGGTGATACCTGGATGGTGAAGACAAGGTAGGAAGATCTTCAGGGGATTAGTGTTAGGTTTATTTAAGGGGGTTTGGGTTAGATTAGGGGTATGTGGGTGGTGGGTTGTAATGTTGGGGGGGGGTATTGTATTTTTTTTTTTACAGGCAAAAGAGCTGAAATTCTTGGGGCATGCCCCGCAAAGGGCCCTGTTCAGGGCTGGTAAGGTAAAAGAGCTTGTAATTTTTGTATTTTAGAATAGGGTAGGGAATTTTTTATTTTGGGGGTCTTTGTTATTTTATTAGGGGGCTTAGAGTAGGTGTAATTAGTTTAAAATTGTTGTAATATTTTTCTTATGTTTGTAAATATTTTTTTATTTTCTGTAACTTAGTTCTTTTTTATTTTTTGTACTTTAGATAGTTTATTTAATTGTATTTATTTGTAGCAATTGTGTTTAATTAATTTATTGATAGTGTAGTGTTAGGTTAATTGTAGGTAATTGTAGGTAGTTTATTTAATTATTTTATTGATAGGGTAGTGTTAGGTTTAATTATAACTTAGGTTAGGATTTATTTTACAGGTAAATTTGTAATTATTTTAACTAGGTAACTATTAAATAGTTCTTAATTATTTAATAGCTATTGTACCTGGTTAAAATAAATACAAAGTTACCTGTAAAATAAATATTAATCCTAAAATAGCTATAATATAAATGTAATTTATATTGTAGCTATATTAGGATTTATTTTACAGGTAAGTATTTAGCTTTAAATAGGAATCATTTATTTAATAAGAGTTAATTTATTTCGTTAGATAAAAATTATATTTAACTTAGGGGGGTGTTAGTGTTAGGGTTAGACTTAGCTTTAGGGGTTAATACATTTATTAGAATAGCGGTGAGCTCCGGTCGGCAGATTAGGGGTTAATAATTGAAGGTAGGTGTCGGCGATGTTAGGGAGGGCAGATTAGGGGTTAATACTATTTATGATAGGGTTAGTGAGGCGGATTAGGGGTTAATAACTTTATTATAGTAGCGCTCAGGTCCGGTCGGCAGATTAGGGGTTAATAAGTGTAGGTAGGTGTCGGCGACGTTGTGGGGGGCAGATTAGGGGTTAATAAATATAACATAGGGGTCGGCGATGTTAGGGCAGCAGATTAGGGGTACATAGGGATAACGTAGGTGGCGGCGGTTTACGGAGCGGCAGATTAGGGGTTAAAAGTGTAATGCAGGGGTCAGCGATAGCGGGGGCGGCAGATTAGGGGTTAATAAGTGTAAGGCTAGGGGTGTTTAGACTCGGGGTACATGTTAGAGTGTTAGGTGCAGACGTAGGAAGTGTTTCCCCATAGGAAACAATGGGGCTGCGTTAGGAGCTGAACGCTGCTTTTTTGCAGGTGTTAGGTTTTTTTTTCAGCTCAAACAGCCCCATTGTTTCCTATGGGAGAATCGTGCACGAGCACGTTTTTGAGGCCGGCCGCGTCCGTAAGCAACTCTGGTATCGAGAGTTGTATTTGCGGTAAAAATGCTCTACGCTCCTTTTTTGGAGCCTAACGCAGCATTTGTTTGAACTCTCGATACCAGAGTTAAATTTATGGTGCGGCCAGAAAAAAACCCGCGGAGCGTTAACAGCCCTTTTACCGCCAAACTCCAAATCTAGCCGCTAGTGTCTTATTTTTTCTGGGGAGCTAGTTGGATATAGAGGAGACGCTGTGAGGAACACAACCTATTCAAGTAGAACAAATGACTGTTAGCAGACAGCTGAGCTATCATAATAATAATGTCACCCAGGGGCGTATTTTTAACTGCCAGCCTATTTTTTGAGCGTGCACTGGCAGCAAGGTAAAACCCTGGTTAGCATTTCATTTGGAAATGCTATGAAACAAAAAAAAAAGTAATGTTAAATTCTGAAATAAAAATATTATGGCTAAAATAGGCCTAAAACAGGCCTAGGGCAGCACAAAACCTAAATACACCACTGATTACATCAGAACACATCCTACAAATAAAGTTTTACTTGAGTCACATCCACAAGTACTTTCTACATTCGGAATTCCCCACTACCACCCTGATGGCTACTTTATTGTACAATCACCCATTAATTGCTATCAGGTGGAATTGTTATAGTTGACCTAATCTGAAGGAAAGATGAACAAGTGCCCCATATTCCTACAAAACTGCTACCTTATTCCATGTGTCCACCCCTGCTTAATGGTGGTGTCATATCTCAACTGGTGATAAAGTACATTAACCTTACGGCTGCCGGAGCAAAAGAAAGTGGCAATGTATCCCTCTCTGGTGGCCAAGGGGTTAAAGGGACACTGTACCCAAAAATTTTCTTTCGTGATTCAGATTGAGCAGGAAAATTTAAGCAACTTTCTAATTTACTCCTATTATCAGATTTTCTTCATTCTCTTGGTATCTTTATTTGAAATGCAAGAATGTAAGTTTAGATGCCGGCCCATTTTTGGTGAACAACCTGGGTTGTCCTTGCTGATTGGTGGATAAATTCATCCACCAATAAAAAAGTGCTGTCCAGAGTACTGAAACCAAAAAAAAGCTTAGATGCCTTCTTTTTCAAATAATGATAGCAAGAGAACGAAGAAAAATTGATAATAGCAGTAAATTAGAAAGTTGCTTAAAATTACATGCTCTTTCTGAATTACAAAAGAAAAAAATTGGGTTCAGTGTCCCTTTAAGTAGATCCCACACCAGTGTATGCTCTCCTGCCCTTGTTACTAAGAGTACAGTTTCTGCTGCATCCACACTCTTTACTGTGTTTTCATGATCTGATAAACTCGTCTGAGTAACCGCTGTCCTGGTAGACATCACCGCCCAGCTCTACCCACAGATGTCCACACACAGTTACATTACAGCCTGCACATGGGTAATAAACTTCAAGACAAAAAAACTAATAACTTTTCAAATAAAATAAAAAATGAAAATCTGTTTACTGCAGCATTCTCGCACATATTTTTTTATTCTAGTCCCAGATTAATGGAACAACTGCATTTTTCAAGCAACGTGTTAGCTGTGTACACTTGAAAAACTGCAGTACCCTGTCTGAAAACAAAGGGTGTGTGCCCATCGTCTCTTATTGCATTTGTATTTAAGATGTATTGCATAATGGTGTGAACTATGTGTATCGCTATACAATATGATGATGCCTTTATTCTTTCCTTAATAGATAATAAAATGTAAAAAAAAATCAGGATCAGTCATTACAAATGATCCATGTTTTTATGTTTCTAAATCAATAGTTCATAAAAAAGCACTATATATATATAGATGCCTAGATTACAATTGGCTCGCTAAATCTCTTGCGGGCTAACCCGAAAATGCTCTAGATCAACTGAGGTAAAGCCGAAGGTGCGTTAGGAATACTTTGAATTCCTATGGTCTTCACTTAGAAGAAAACATTATTTTTATTTTTAAATAAAAAAAAAATATATATATATATATATGTTAAGGGTAAAGTCAGAAATCCAGGTAATCCTAGGATTACACAAGTAAACCTGACATTATATTTGGGCTTTCGTTCGTTTGAGCTTTACCCTTTGAAAGTAATGAGTGCACTAGACCTATGTTGGCCACACTAAACTCCCATCTCTGATAAATTTGATTTACCATGGACTCAAGTTGCGCACTAATTTTAGCATGGTCCAGCGACTTCTTATTGCATCCCGTGCTTGCTTTAGTGGGTAATCTGGGGTATAATGCGTCAGACAAATGCAGGTGGTACTCTCTTATACATGTTTTAAATGCAAATGTTTAATACAGCTGTTTTTAGATTCAGGCCATGAGAGCATCTTTTTTTTATCATTTCTTTCTTTTTATATGAAGTGACTTGATTCGCTTCACTAAATCAATCACCTGATTCAAAATTATAGCAACTGATGTTTTATTTTTATCACCTTCTTGAGGGATCCGAAACATCTGTTGGGTGCACTGTTGGGGAAATCAGCCATCATGAAGTCATGTCCTTGTGTCTGATTGTTTTATTGTATAAGTTATTATAACCTATATTTCCTTAGGGACCTCCAACACTCATTAAGCAAGACTCCAACATGTAGATGAAATAAAAAACTATCTGTTTTATTTTTGGCACTCAGTTTGAGCAAGTCTTTTATTTCTATTTGTTTAACAGATTATAAACTAAATGCAGCTTCATTAGTAATATTATTTGATGACTGGATTATTGAGTTAAGTGAATCAGTGGTAAAATATCAGTATTTTTCTTCTATCTTAAAGGGATATGAAACCCAAAATAATTTATTTCATGATTCAGAAAGACCATACAATTTAAAACAACTTTCCAGTTTACTTTTATTAGGTAACTAGGCGATAAGCCTCCCCAGAGGCCAGTCTATCTTCATAAAATCCAAACCCCTAAACTAATTTTACTAAAAATAAAACATGTAAAATGAAAGAAAAAAATAAACAAAACTATCCAAAATACAACATTTAAACCTAAACTAATACTCCTATAAAAATACAAAATCCCCCCAAAATAAAAACACCCCCTAATTTAATACTAAACTACCAATAGCCTTTGTAGGGCATTGCCCTAAGTTAAACAGATCTTTTACTTACAAAAATTACCAATTATCCCCTAACAGTAAACCCCCACCCAACCAAGCCCCCCCCCCCCAAAAAAACACTAAAAAAATGTAAACTACCCATTGCCCCTAAAGGGGCTTTTGTATGGGCATTGCCCTTAAAAGGGCATTCAGCACTTTTACTACCCAGCTTTTTTACAGCCCATTAAATCCTAATCTTAAAAATAATTTTTTTTTTTAAAAAAATACTAAAACTAAGCCCCAAATAGGTACTCACCGGTCTAGAAGTCCGGCGGAGAAGGTCTGTTTCCAGTCGGCTCCGTCATCTTCTATTTTCATCCTGTGCGAAGGCGGCGCAGAGTGGAGGTGCGGAGCAGTCTTCCCCGATGCGCGGATCCGGATCGGTGGTCCTCAGCCGCTGTTCTCAGCGGCGGTCTTCAGCGGCGGCAATCCTCAGTGGCGTGGAGGCTCCTCTTCATCCGATCTCTGGCATACAATGAAATTTAAATGCAAGGTACCGCATTCAATTTGGGGTAACTTGCATTCCTATTGGCTGAAATTTTGAAATCAGCCAATAGGATTAGAGCTACTGAAATCTTATTGGCTGTTTAAATCAGCCAATAAGATTTCAGTAGCTCTCATCCTATTGGCTGATTTAAAAATTTCAGCCAAAAGAAATGCAAGGTACCCCAATAAATATGAGGCACCTTGCATTCAATCTTCAGTGTGCGGCGGACGATCGCATGAAGAGGAGCCTCCATGCCGCTGAGGACTGCCGCCGCTGAGGAGTGCCGCTGAGAACCGCCACTGAGGACCGCCGCTGAGGATCCGTGTATCGGGGAAGCCAGCTCCACACCTCCGCTCCACGCCGCCTTCACTCCAGATGAAGATAGAAGATGATGGAGTCACCTGGAAGAAGACTTTCTCCGCCGGACTTCAGAAACGGTGAGTACCTATTTGGGTCTTAGTTTTAGGATTTTTTTTTTTTTTTTAAGATTAGGGATTTAAAGGGACAGTCTACACCAGAATTTTTATTGTTTTAAAAGATAGATAATCCCTTTATTACCCATTCCTCAGTTTTGCATAACCAACACAGTTATATTAATATACGTTTAACCTCTGTGATTATCTTGTATCTAAGCCTCTGCAAACTGCCCCTTTATTTCAGTTCTTTTGACAGGCTTGCAGTTTAGCCAATCAGTGCCTGCTCCCAAATAACTTCACGTGCACGAGCACAGTGTTATCTATATGAAATACATGAACTAACACCCTCTAGTGGGGGTTTGTCGGTTTAGGGGTTAATAGGTTAAATAGGTTTATTGCGATGTAGGGGTTTGTCAGTTTAGGGGTTAATATGTTAATTAGGTTTATTGCGATGTGGGAGTTTGTCGGTGTAGAGGTTAATAGGTCAATTAGGCTAATTGCGATGTGGGGGGTTGGCGGTTTAGGGGTTAATATTTTAATTATGTTATTTGAGGATTGGGGTTAATTGCTTTATTATTTTGCGATGTGGGGGTTTGCGGTTTAGGTAATAATTAAATGTGCTTAAAAAATAAAGGGTAGGAATAGAATTAGTCTATGACCATATAAATATAAAGATGTGACTTTACATGTGATAAACACTTGCGTAGTAAGAAGGTAATCCACTCATTAAAAATAAATAAATAAATTCAATTTATTACTAAAATGGTAAAACTTCTAATACATTTCAAATAAATTTCTAATAGAATAGTATTTAAAACATTGCTGTACGTTCACGATATCAGTTGAAAATACTTGTTTTGAAAATACTTTTGGTAAAGAGAAGCAACAATCGATGTAAGACAATTTGGAATTTAAAATTACAGTTACCTATAGTACTACAAATGTTACACTGCTAAACAATATATTCATTGACTAAAAGAGCTATTAAGATCCCGGGTTAAGTAAACCTGTGTGTACGGCTATATTTGCTAGTAAGTAGATTCAGGTAAGCACTGTGTGCTAATAACGATAGATAGTCTTTCGATAATGAAGAGGTATAATTTAGCACATTGTTCCTTAAAATACAGTTCAAGTCGGTAGCTATGTGTCTTCACCCCCAATTTTGAGGGTCTTTCAGATAACACAGTCAGTGATAGGCACTCACCCGGAGCTCCGATGTTTAGGGGCGGGCCTCTTTTCTCTTCTCACCTGTGATAATCCTTTAGCCACTCGATATTATCTTCACGTGAATAAGGAAAACAGATGCTGCTTCAAAGTGTGCACACTTTCTTGAAAAATGCTCCTACCGCTTTCGCTCAGTACTTGGGTCAGTTTAACTCGGTTCTGGCTGTGCGGTCTTGGGAGCTAATCAGGTCTGTGTCCTCACCAAAGTTAGCTGGATGCCGGTATGCTCTACGCGTTTCAGCTCGCCAGGGAGCCTTTGTCAAGATACCTTCCTCCAGCTGTGATCCCTTTTTTAAAGGGTTCCTTCATTAACCCTGTATGTGCTTAGATAAACCAATTAGTGCTTCAGTTTGCTTTATTCACCTTACTTGTGCTTCAAGTCCTATTACAGAAATATATATATATAGTCCGTTTCCACTACAGGTTTGTTAAAGTTTCACAGTTTTGTGAAGATAACCCGGTCAATTAAAAAAATATATTATATACAAATTGTCATATTATCTTTAAATACTTTACTCATGTTGACGATTAATAACCCCTTAAATCTATTACCTAATTTAATTATCACGGAATGCCACAACTTCATATCTATATAGCCACTAGAATTAAATTGTAAACAATAAAATAAAAAACCAAGACACTGGAAAAAAATTTATTGAAACTTAAAAAGTGGTTCCTACTAGGATTCGAACTCACAACCCTTTACGCCTGAAGACCGACCACCTAACCATTAGGCTATGATGAATGTTTGCCTAAAAAGACTTTAACATTAGTATTTAACTTTTAGATTCGCAAATATGTGGTCTCATCATTTATATTGAACCAAATATCTTTTGGTTTAATAAGTCTAGATTGAAAAAAATTTTCTATTGGTATTAGCTTGGTGAAATTAATTGTGGGAGAAACCAGGAAGCACTGACTAGTGTCTATATAAGCTCATTTTCTGACCCCTAATATCTTTAAATTCTAAGTTATTATAATGACCAGTTGCCCATAATCCATCTGAAATTCAAGTATATTTATTCATTCAAATTAAATGAGAAAGATGTGCCTCTTGATTATATAAAGGCATTCAGGTCCATTTCGCTATTCAATCCTTTGGGGTGAAGGGTATCAAAATTGTAAATAAATTCTGCCTCATGTCTAAGTAATTTCTTACCCATATTCCCTCTTCTGCCATCCTGTACTATTTTTTTAATCCCCCAAAATTTCAGTGTTCCTGTATTACCTTTATGTACCTCTTTGAAATGTCTATATAGAATAGTGTCTTCTCTCTCGTGTTCTATTGCCAACAGATGTTCACGTATGCGGTCTTTCAATTTCCGTCCAGTTTGACCAAAGTACCTTAATTTACAGTCACATTGCAACAGGTAGATAATATTTATATCGGTACATTTTATAATGTCCGTTATTTTAATAATTCTCCCATCTTTATCTGATTTAATCTGTTTCAGTTTCGTACTATGTTTGCAAGACTTGCATTGGTGGCATGGGAAGAACCCCTCTATTTTGTTACCATCAAGTGTTCTATACCCCCTCTTATAAATTTCATTCCCCCCTTTATATTCGCTCGGGGCTAGTATTGTTTTTAAATTCCTGGCCTTTCTGTAAATAAATTTGGGGTTTCTTCCTAGATTTGGGCCTATTAAAGGGTCTTTCAGTAAAAGATGCCAGTGTTTCCTAACTACCTTTTGGAATTGTTTGTGATGGGCAGAATAGGTGGTAATTAACGGTATGTCTAATGTTTCCTTTGACTCCCCCTCAAGAGGTTTTTCTTTTTTCCTTAATAGTTCCTCTCTATCCATCTTTTTCACTTCGTTCACTGTTTCTCGAATCTTATGGGTATCATAGCCCTTTTGTTCAAATCTCTTTATTAATACTTCTGATTGTTTCTCAAAATCCTCTAAATCCGAACAGTTCCTCCTTACACGCATCAGTTGACCCTTTGGTATGTTCTTTTTCCACTGGCTCAGATGGCAACTCTCAGAGTCAATGTAATTGTTAGAATCGACCTTTTTGAAAAAGGTCTTTGTTTTAATTTCGTTATTACTTATCTCAATTTCTATGTCCAGATAATTAATTCTTTCTTTACTAAACTCATGCGTGAATTTTAAACCAAAGTTATTGGAATTGAGGTCATCTATAAAAATATCCAGTAGTTCTGTATCCCCTTTCCAAACAAAGAATAAATCGTCAATGTACCGTCTATAGAGCACAAGGTTCGCACCCCATGGGGATCCTTCAATCAACTCTTTTTCAAAGACCCCCATGAATAAGTTTGCATAACTGGGTGCGAACCTTGTGCCCATAGCCGTACCCTTGACTTGTAAAAAATAGCTGCTCTCGAATTTGAAATAATTATTATTCAAAATAAATTTAATACATTGCAATAAAAAGTCTCTTTGTGTGCTGGTCATTTCACTGTCATGTCTCAAAAAGTTCTCTACTGCTTGTATTCCTAAATTATGCTCTATGTTAGTATAAAGAGAGCTAACATCACAGGTGACCAGCACAAAATTAGGTTCCCATTTTATCTCTCTTATTACTCTTAAAAAATGGGCAGAGTCTGACAAATAAGAGGGAAGTGCTTTCACATAGTTTTGCAAGAAATAGTCAATATATTGGGACAAATTTGACGTTATTGAATCAATGCCCGATATAATGGGGCGACCTGGTGGTTTATTCAAATCCTTGTGGATCTTTGGCAAGAAGTAAAATATTGGGGTTCTGAAGTTCTTAATCAGTAGGAAATCATATTCTGATTCTGTCACTAAATTAGTTAATCTTGCATCATCAAGTAGTGTTTTTAGTCTATCTTGAAATATATCTCCTGGGTCATTAAGCAATTTTTTATATGTTGTCGTATCATTCAGTAATCTGTAAGCTTCATTTTTATAATACATACTGCTCATGATAACCACCCCGCCCCCTTTGTCGGCCTGTTTAATCACTATATCTGTCCTTGATTGTAAATCTCTTAATATTGTTTTTTCTTTCATACTTAAATTCCACTTCAGATTTTTAGTTTGTTTAATGTCAATCCCCTCCAAATCCTGCTTTACCAATTTCTCAAAGGATTCTATATAATTTCCTTTTTCTTGCGTTGGGAAAAACTGGGACTTGGGTCTAAAATTAGTGTGGACATATTCGTTTTCATTCTCAGATTTCTTTGTGTCTTTGATAGGATTTTTTAGAAAATACTTTTTTAGGGTTAATTTTCTTACAAATTGATTAATATTTACATAGTGTTCAAATTTATTCAATTTGGAGGTGGGAGCGAAAGAAAGCCCTCGTTTCAGAACGGACTCCTGGGTCGTAGTTAACTGTATGTTACTTAAATTAAAAATTCCGCTATTCTCAATTTCTAAATGAACTTTCGAGGTATTTTTATTAGTATTGATGTCCTTTCCGCTATTCTCAGTCTCTGAGTGATCTTTTGTGGTATCTTTATTAGTGTTTATGTCCTTCACTCTTCTACTCCTTCCACCTCTTCTCCCTCTCTTCTTCTCTTCCCTTTCGGTGGGTCGTGATTTCTTTCCTGACTTATTCCTAAAAAATTAGCCGAAGTACTTGCTCTTTGTGGTGACTGATCAGCCGTACTTAGTGTGTTAAATCTATTAAATGTTGGAACTCTCCAATTCTGTTGTGTCTTTTCGGTTTTATTCCTAAATTCATACTGATCTATGTCCCTTTTATGCCAACCTCTCTGGTGGTACCGGTTATCATCAGACTGTCTATGGTACCTGTTTTCGAACCTTGGATATCTATGCTCATCTCTAAAATTGTCCCTCGTTCCATTATGGCGATAATCTTGTTTAAAATTCCTGTAGTCTGGAAAGGAGTCATTAACACTATTGGATTTCCAATTACTATTACTGCTAGAGGTCCAATAATTATTATAATCTCTATATCCATTATTCCCATACCAGTCCCTTCCTCTCCACATATCCCTTGGTTTTCTCTCTATTCTCTCTCTCCTATTGCTATCTTCAGTATATTGGCCATCCCTTTCATATATATTGGTCTTCCTATTAGTAGCAGTATAATTTATATTTCGTATATCCACTTGCTCCCTTTGGATCTTATCTTTCGGTTCCTTAATACGTCCCTCTTCTTGTCTATTCTGTGGCCTATTTTCTTTCTTTTTACTAAATAGTGTATTATTATTTTTCTTAAAAGTAGTATTTTGTACAATGTCTCCTTGCTCTACCTCAGTGTTCTCGTCACATTTATAGTCTTCTCTATCTCTGTTAAACTTTTTCCATTTACTATTTAATAGATCCACATTAAGATCACCTAGTTTTTTAATAATTTCACTCTCTTTTTCTTGAGATTTAGTATCCTTCAACTTTTTATCAAACAATGTTTTGGTTTGAATCAGTTCTTCATTAATTTCTTTTAGCGCAATATTTCTAGCCTTAATAATAATTTTAATAAGGTCTACTGATGCCTTTTCTAGTACATCAAACCATTCAATTTTTAAATCTGTTTTTAATTCAAAAGTACAATCTTTTT
Source organism: Bombina bombina (assembly GCF_027579735.1). Classification (NCBI taxonomy): domain Eukaryota; kingdom Metazoa; phylum Chordata; class Amphibia; order Anura; family Bombinatoridae; genus Bombina; species Bombina bombina. Next base: position 702,426,548 of record NC_069500.1, on the reverse strand, counting down.
TCAAGCGTAGTCCCCTTGGTACCATCCCCACTTCGATGTATTTTTCCATAAATTTAAGTTCAGTCTTAATTTTTAATTCCTTAGTAAGTAAATCTTCTAAAGTGTTTAAGGTGGTATTGATATCAATTTTACAATGTGAAAAAAAGGTATCTGTTGTCTGGTTATTACTATCCATAGAAGTGTCTATGGCCATAAGTAATGTGTCTCTCATCATGAAGAGATCCATCCTTAGACGAGGGATCCTATAAATAATTTGACTATATTCTCAATATATAGGATTAAATTTGCTTGCTACCGCTTACACCAGTGAGAAGTGAACTAAGAAAGTCAAAAGGGTGTGTAAGCTGTTGCTAAGCTAAACCAGAATGGCCTATCTCCTAATTGCACTCCTCACAAAACATGCAATCAATTCAAACAGTGAAAAAAAAACAACAAGGTTGGAGAAGGCGCCAGAGGGCTATCTGGTGGTGAATAATTAAAAAATTATATTAATTAAATGTGCTTAAAAAATAAAGGGTAGCACATATAATATAATTTTTTAATTATTCACCACCAGATAGCCCTCTGGCGCCTTCTCCAACCTTGTTGTTTTTTTTTCACTGTTTGAATTGATTGCATGTTTTGTGAGGAGTGCAATTAGGAGATAGGCCATTCTGGTTTAGCTTAGCAACAGCTTACACACCCTTTTGACTTTCTTAGTTCACTTCTCACTGGTGTAAGCGGTAGCAAGCAAATTTAATCCTATATATTGAGAATATAGTCAAATTATTTATAGGATCCCTCGTCTAAGGATGGATCTCTTCATGATGAGAGACACATTACTTATGGCCATAGACACTTCTATGGATAGTAATAACCAGACAACAGATACCTTTTTTTCACATTGTAAAATTGATATCAATACCACCTTAAACACTTTAGAAGATTTACTTACTAAGGAATTAAAAATTAAGACTGAACTTAAATTTATGGAAAAATACATCGAAGTGGGGATGGTACCAAGGGGACTACGCTTGAAAAAAGATTGTACTTTTGAATTAAAAACAGATTTAAAAATTGAATGGTTTGATGTACTAGAAAAGGCATCAGTAGACCTTATTAAAATTATTATTAAGGCTAGAAATATTGCGCTAAAAGAAATTAATGAAGAACTGATTCAAACCAAAACATTGTTTGATAAAAAGTTGAAGGATACTAAATCTCAAGAAAAAGAGAGTGAAATTATTAAAAAACTAGGTGATCTTAATGTGGATCTATTAAATAGTAAATGGAAAAAGTTTAACAGAGATAGAGAAGACTATAAATGTGACGAGAACACTGAGGTAGAGCAAGGAGACATTGTACAAAATACTACTTTTAAGAAAAATAATAATACACTATTTAGTAAAAAGAAAGAAAATAGGCCACAGAATAGACAAGAAGAGGGACGTATTAAGGAACCGAAAGATAAGATCCAAAGGGAGCAAGTGGATATACGAAATATAAATTATACTGCTACTAATAGGAAGACCAATATATATGAAAGGGATGGCCAATATACTGAAGATAGCAATAGGAGAGAGAGAATAGAGAGAAAACCAAGGGATATGTGGAGAGGAAGGGACTGGTATGGGAATAATGGATATAGAGATTATAATAATTATTGGACCTCTAGCAGTAATAGTAATTGGAAATCCAATAGTGTTAATGACTCCTTTCCAGACTACAGGAATTTTAAACAAGATTATCGCCATAATGGAACGAGGGACAATTTTAGAGATGAGCATAGATATCCAAGGTTCGAAAACAGGTACCATAGACAGTCTGATGATAACCGGTACCACCAGAGAGGTTGGCATAAAAGGGACATAGATCAGTATGAATTTAGGAATAAAACCGAAAAGACACAACAGAATTGGAGAGTTCCAACATTTAATAGATTTAACACACTAAGTACGGCTGATCAGTCACCACAAAGAGCAAGTACTTCGGCTAATTTTTTAGGAATAAGTCAGGAAAGAAATCACGACCCACCGAAAGGGAAGAGAAGAAGAGAGGGAGAAGAGGTGGAAGGAGTAGAAGAGTGAAGGACATAAACACTAATAAAGATACCACAAAAGATCACTCAGAGACTGAGAATAGCGGAAAGGACATCAATACTAATAAAAATACCTCGAAAGTTCATTTAGAAATTGAGAATAGCGGAATTTTTAATTTAAGTAACATACAGTTAACTACGACCCAGGAGTCCGTTCTGAAACGAGGGCTTTCTTTCGCTCCCACCTCCAAATTGAATAAATTTGAACACTATGTAAATATTAATCAATTTGTAAGAAAATTAACCCTAAAAAAGTATTTTCTAAAAAATCCTATCAAAGACACAAAGAAATCTGAGAATGAAAACGAATATGTCCACACTAATTTTAGACCCAAGTCCCAGTTTTTCCCAACGCAAGAAAAAGGAAATTATATAGAATCCTTTGAGAAATTGGTAAAGCAGGATTTGGAGGGGATTGACATTAAACAAACTAAAAATCTGAAGTGGAATTTAAGTATGAAAGAAAAAACAATATTAAGAGATTTACAATCAAGGACAGATATAGTGATTAAACAGGCCGACAAAGGGGGCGGGGTGGTTATCATGAGCAGTATGTATTATAAAAATGAAGCTTACAGATTACTGAATGATACGACAACATATAAAAAATTGCTTAATGACCCAGGAGATATATTTCAAGATAGACTAAAAACACTACTTGATGATGCAAGATTAACTAATTTAGTGACAGAATCAGAATATGATTTCCTACTGATTAAGAACTTCAGAACCCCAATATTTTACTTCTTGCCAAAGATCCACAAGGATTTGAATAAACCACCAGGTCGCCCCATTATATCGGGCATTGATTCAATAACGTCAAATTTGTCCCAATATATTGACTATTTCTTGCAAAACTATGTGAAAGCACTTCCCTCTTATTTGTCAGACTCTGCCCATTTTTTAAGAGTAATAAGAGAGATAAAATGGGAACCTAATTTTGTGCTGGTCACCTGTGATGTTAGCTCTCTTTATACTAACATAGAGCATAATTTAGGAATACAAGCAGTAGAGAACTTTTTGAGACATGACAGTGAAATGACCAGCACACAAAGAGACTTTTTATTGCAATGTATTAAATTTATTTTGAATAATAATTATTTCAAATTCGAGAGCAGCTATTTTTTACAAGTCAAGGGTACGGCTATGGGCACAAGGTTCGCACCCAGTTATGCAAACTTATTCATGGGGGTCTTTGAAAAAGAGTTGATTGAAGGATCCCCATGGGGTGCGAACCTTGTGCTCTATAGACGGTACATTGACGATTTATTCTTTGTTTGGAAAGGGGATACAGAACTACTGGATATTTTTATAGATGACCTCAATTCCAATAACTTTGGTTTAAAATTCACGCATGAGTTTAGTAAAGAAAGAATTAATTATCTGGACATAGAAATTGAGATAAGTAATAACGAAATTAAAACAAAGACCTTTTTCAAAAAGGTCGATTCTAACAATTACATTGACTCTGAGAGTTGCCATCTGAGCCAGTGGAAAAAGAACATACCAAAGGGTCAACTGATGCGTGTAAGGAGGAACTGTTCGGATTTAGAGGATTTTGAGAAACAATCAGAAGTATTAATAAAGAGATTTGAACAAAAGGGCTATGATACCCATAAGATTCGAGAAACAGTGAACGAAGTGAAAAAGATGGATAGAGAGGAACTATTAAGGAAAAAAGAAAAACCTCTTGAGGGGGAGTCAAAGGAAACATTAGACATACCGTTAATTACCACCTATTCTGCCCATCACAAACAATTCCAAAAGGTAGTTAGGAAACACTGGCATCTTTTACTGAAAGACCCTTTAATAGGCCCAAATCTAGGAAGAAACCCCAAATTTATTTACAGAAAGGCCAGGAATTTAAAAACAATACTAGCCCCGAGCGAATATAAAGGGGGGAATGAAATTTATAAGAGGGGGTATAGAACACTTGATGGTAACAAAATAGAGGGGTTCTTCCCATGCCACCAATGCAAGTCTTGCAAACATAGTACGAAACTGAAACAGATTAAATCAGATAAAGATGGGAGAATTATTAAAATAACGGACATTATAAAATGTACCGATATAAATATTATCTACCTGTTGCAATGTGACTGTAAATTAAGGTACTTTGGTCAAACTGGACGGAAATTGAAAGACCGCATACGTGAACATCTGTTGGCAATAGAACACGAGAGAGAAGACACTATTCTATATAGACATTTCAAAGAGGTACATAAAGGTAATACAGGAACACTGAAATTTTGGGGGATTAAAAAAATAGTACAGGATGGCAGAAGAGGGAATATGGGTAAGAAATTACTTAGACATGAGGCAGAATTTATTTACAATTTTGATACCCTTCACCCCAAAGGATTGAATAGCGAAATGGACCTGAATGCCTTTATATAATCAAGAGGCACATCTTTCTCATTTAATTTGAATGAATAAATATACTTGAATTTCAGATGGATTATGGGCAACTGGTCATTATAATAACTTAGAATTTAAAGATATTAGGGGTCAGAAAATGAGCTTATATAGACACTAGTCAGTGCTTCCTGGTTTCTCCCACAATTAATTTCACCAAGCTAATACCAATAGAAAATTTTTTTCAATCTAGACTTATTAAACCAAAAGATATTTGGTTCAATATAAATGATGAGACCACATATTTGCGAATCTAAAAGTTAAATACTAATGTTAAAGTCTTTTTAGGCAAACATTCATCATAGCCTAATGGTTAGGTGGTCGGTCTTCAGGCGTAAAGGGTTGTGAGTTCGAATCCTAGTAGGAACCACTTTTTAAGTTTCAATAAATTTTTTTCCAGTGTCTTGGTTTTTTATTTTATTGTTTACAATTTAATTCTAGTGGCTATATAGATATGAAGTTGTGGCATTCCGTGATAATTAAATTAGGTAATAGATTTAAGGGGTTATTAATCGTCAACATGAGTAAAGTATTTAAAGATAATATGACAATTTGTATATAATATATTTTTTTAATTGACCGGGTTATCTTCACAAAACTGTGAAACTTTAACAAACCTGTAGTGGAAACGGACTATATATATATATTTCTGTAATAGGACTTGAAGCACAAGTAAGGTGAATAAAGCAAACTGAAGCACTAATTGGTTTATCTAAGCACATACAGGGTTAATGAAGGAACCCTTTAAAAAAGGGATCACAGCTGGAGGAAGGTATCTTGACAAAGGCTCCCTGGCGAGCTGAAACGCGTAGAGCATACCGGCATCCAGCTAACTTTGGTGAGGACACAGACCTGATTAGCTCCCAAGACCGCACAGCCAGAACCGAGTTAAACTGACCCAAGTACTGAGCGAAAGCGGTAGGAGCATTTTTCAAGAAAGTGTGCACACTTTGAAGCAGCATCTGTTTTCCTTATTCACGTGAAGATAATATCGAGTGGCTAAAGGATTATCACAGGTGAGAAGAGAAAAGAGGCCCGCCCCTAAACATCGGAGCTCCGGGTGAGTGCCTATCACTGACTGTGTTATCTGAAAGACCCTCAAAATTGGGGGTGAAGACACATAGCTACCGACTTGAACTGTATTTTAAGGAACAATGTGCTAAATTATACCTCTTCATTATCGAAAGACTATCTATCGTTATTAGCACACAGTGCTTACCTGAATCTACTTACTAGCAAATATAGCCGTACACACAGGTTTACTTAACCCGGGATCTTAATAGCTCTTTTAGTCAATGAATATATTGTTTAGCAGTGTAACATTTGTAGTACTATAGGTAACTGTAATTTTAAATTCCAAATTGTCTTACATCGATTGTTGCTTCTCTTTACCAAAAGTATTTTCAAAACAAGTATTTTCAACTGATATCGTGAACGTACAGCAATGTTTTAAATACTATTCTATTAGAAATTTATTTGAAATGTATTAGAAGTTTTACCATTTTAGTAATAAATTGAATTTATTTATTTATTTTTAATGAGTGGATTACCTTCTTACTACGCAAGTGTTTATCACATGTAAAGTCACATCTTTATATTTATATGGTCATAGACTAATTCTATTCCTACCCTTTATTTTTTAAGCACATTTAATTAATATAATTTTTTAATTATTCACCACCAGATAGCCCTCTGGCGCCTTCTCCAACCTTGTTGTTTTTTTTTCACTGTTTGAATTGATTGCATGTTTTGTGAGGAGTGCAATTAGGAGATAGGCCATTCTGGTTTAGCTTAGCAACAGCTTACACACCCTTTTGACTTTGTTTGCGGTTTAGGTGTTTGTTAATACTTTGTGCGAGAGGTTAGGTTTTTTTTGTTATACTTCGTGCGGACGGTTACGTGTTTTTTATTTATTGTGGGTGGTTACGTGTTTTTCATTTATTTTGTGCGTGCGGTTGCATTTTTTTTTTTAATAAGGCTTTCTTTTTGCTGCCTCGCGCAGCCAACATTCTTTTGAGGATGCGTGCGCAACTGGCGACACAGACAGACGCGTTACAAACGCGATTATAGTATAGATTTGGAATATTGTTTAAAATTGTTTAAAATTGCATGCTCTATCTGAGCTATGAAGGGAACATTTTGGGTTCAGGTCCCTTTAAGTGACTGAGTTAACAGTGAAAACTAAAGTTTTGTACTTTTTTTTTTTTCGTTTCTGGTTTGCTTTGCATATACCCATGCAGTGTGAAATATTCTTTTAATTTTAGATCCCCCACCTGATGCCAATGGCCAGGAAGCCTTGTTTAACTAGTAGCTGCTCTTTCAACAAAAGCCCATTTAGAGCACTGGTTGGATATAAAGAAAACCATAGATTTATTTTTTACTTTCCCAGTAGCTAGTTTATAGGTATTTCTTATTGATTTACATTCACAATAAATAGAAAATGTAATGAAAATAGTATTTTTTTTATTAATTGGTGTGGTGTAATTAAGTTAGGATTTTAAGCTTTATTACAATTTGAAATACCTCAATATTTCATGGCTAGTATTTTAGACCTGAGAAATGGAGTGTAGTGTACAAATAATTAAGACAGAACGCTCACGGCTTACAAAAAAACTGTATGTATGTTTTTTTATTTTTTTTATTTTTTGCCTACATTTAAAAAAGTACTGCTCGATTCATAATGCAATTTAACTCTTTAATAAAGCATGAGAGGTTAAGTGCAGTTCATTCATTTAAACAGTGAGCTGACACTCAATTTCTTTATTTTTTATGAAAAGCTGGAAGTGAATAAATGCATTATGATACAAGGGAAATATAATACACAGTTTCTCCTCAAATGCAGCATGACCTATTTATGAGCCTGTCTTTGTCAGAGGAAAATATGGAGTCTGTAGCAGAAAGCTATATCTGCTGGCAAGGAATCAATGGCTTAATATGAAGATCACATAAGAGATCAATTTGTAAGTGGGATCACAGACAAAACGTTCCTCCAGTATAAACATTTAAACCTCAGTAATGCAATAGAGATAGCCAGATATGCCGAGATAATTAAAACTCAGAAAAGACAATCTTGGTTCATGAAAAATCCTCTCTACAAGTTAAAGGAGTTTTAATCGCAACAGTTAACCTCCCTGTAAAATGTTAAAGGGGCATAATACACATTTGCTAAATCATTTGAAAGTGAAACAGCATACTGTAGCTGTAAAAAGCTGACAAGCTCAAAACCCTTCAGTTTACCAGAGTAAGTGTTCTGTGATTAAAAACTACTCGTTTTAATCTCATCTGCATTGTGAATAAAAAAAAAAACAGACAATAAGCTTTATTGCTTTACTATGATCTGATGGGATTTCACAGAAATCTTGCCAAAATTTCATAGTAGACTTCCTTAAATTGAGGAGAGAAACAAAGTGACTGCACAAGTCAGTCTCATGCTCCCTTGCAAGTCACAGGACAAGCATTCTGATTGGCTGCTTATAGTCCCATTACAGTGGGATGTGGCTACTGAAGACATTTTAAGGTACAGTATTTTCTTTTTTTTACATAGAGATGTTCAGGTGATATTTTCTAGTCAGCTTTTTACAGATATGCTGCACCACTTTCAAGTTATTCAACATTAGGGTATCATGCCCCTTTAATTAGGGAAAATAAAACAACATTGTAATGTCCCTGAAAAATAAATCACTACAAAAAGGGGGAGTGGCATTGCCTTTATGTGGGTAGGTGATCATACCTGCCTCTGACAAAACTTGGTCCTAAAAACCTCTGTTTCAAATTTATCGTGCAATAATTTAGTCATGGTTATTTAGCAGCCAACAACTTGTATTTGTGTGGTGGAGTTAATGGGTAATATATAAATGAACCTGTTCCTGTTCTCATAAGTTAATTAGAATAAGTTGCAAATACAACCTAGATTTGTTTGCACAGTATATCTAATTTAATGCATTACATACAGGGTCGGCTCTAAGGGGGGGGCATTGGGGGGAAAATGCCCCCCAAATGGAATGCTGTGCCCCCAGGGCAAAAGAAGTGATTTAAAAAAAAAAAAAATTTTTTTACATTTTAAAAATGACGGAAAGTCCAAGGTCCCAAATGTCGCATCAATCATTTGCAGCCACTGGACCCTGGAGATCCGCCACTGGAGGGCCCAGCTAATCTCTTTACTCTCCTCTATTTACAACCAGATAACAAATAAAGTTGCATTTCCCTGCTGGTGCTCTCACAGTTAACCTAGGGCTTGCAATGCCCCTCCTCCTGCTAGCCCACTTACTCCGGAGCTGAAGTGAGATGATGACATAATCCGACCTCTGCAGGAAGTGCTGGGAGAAGCTAACAGTCAGTGAGAGGGAAGGCAGAAGTAATTTTGTGAAAACACAGCCGTATAACCAATGTGTGTGTGAGAGTAGTATCCCTTCCCTATTGTGCTTTATATCCTGGCAGCCACAGATAAAGAAGCAAATTGGGAATTCCTTGGTTTCCCCACTGCAGGTCACACAAAACAAGTGTGCATTGTGCTTGCTTTATCTGCAGTGATCAGTGTAAAATGTGTGTCAGATTATAGGTGCTCAAATACACACACTTAAAATGTAGCTGTGGGACAATGAGTGAAATAGCCTTATGTTTATTATTTACATGTTTCAAAACATCTCCTATTTGTCCCCAAGGTTGTTTTATTATATATATATATACATACATACATACATACACACACACTACACACACTGTGTATATATATATATATGTGTATATACATATATACCGTGTGTATGTGTGTGTGTATGTGTGTAAATATATATATATATATATATATATATATATATATATATATATATATATATATAATTTGTGTGTATATACATACTGTATATACTGTGTGTGTGCTGGTAAATATCATTAATAATATCTGTACAAGTAATGTACTGCTTTGCACTCAAACTTATTGTCACGTAAAAGCTTATTTGATCATTAGTAGGGTCATTGGTAGAGCTACACATGCAAAGAGTGTCCACTGGCTGTGTCATATGTGGGAGACATTCCTGAGATATGACAAATGTAACCCCTGCACTGCCATAAATTTGGTAAATTTAACTGCTGCGGCACTGCCAGTCATCTTATAAATGTAACCCCTATACTCCTTGAGATCTGACACATGTAACCGCTGCACTTCCAGAAATATAAACAAATCTAACTCCTGCACAGCCAGAGATCTGATAAATGTAACCCCTGGACTGCCACAGTAGGTCTGCTCTTATTTTGACTCTCATACATGCTTTTTAAATGCATGCCCTCTCGTGAAAAAAAATGCCCCCCCATTTCATTCGTTCTGGAGCCGACCCTGATTACATAGCTAAAGGGTCAAACTGCCGGGTACAACTACAGTAACATGGTTACTACTCATAATGCTAGTGTAGTGACCCCCTAGTGGGAATGGAGCGTATTAAGGGCTGTAGCCTGGCAGGGATGGGAATGTGAAGGAAAGATGGAGTTGCAACAATGTTGCAGTTTAAGGGGAGTGGCTGACCTTGGGGTTTAAGAGCAGATGTTCTGGAGAGTTCTGCCTCTTTCCTCCGGTGTTTCTTCCAGAAGTTGTAGTTGTGGAGATTGCTGTTCGTCATGGATCATGCCAGGCGAGTGTCTATTCCTCCTAAGAGGTTCAGGGATGGGTCCCCGGGTGGTAGCAGGGCTCCTGCAAAGGAGAAGAGGGTAGTTACTGAGGAGTTGCCCACTCAGGGGGAGGATATCCCATGTGGTCAGGGTTCTAAGGCCACCTCTTCTGTTCCCCCGGGCTCCCCCTCCTTGTATGAGGTAGCGGAGTCGAGCCTGGGGGATACGGAGGTAGGCGATGGTATGGAGGAGCAGGAGGAAGGAGAGTATGAGGAGGTCCGGGGCCTATCCGGTGAGGGATCCCATGCCGAGCAATGCTCTGGTATTGGGAGGGCAGGCCCTGCCTATTGAGGCAGCTGCAGGAGTGGTGTCTCTCCTGCAGGCCTTGGTGGCAGCGGTTATGCCCGGAGGCAGTTCTGCAGTTTTGGGGCCTAGTTTCGGGCCTGGCGTGGGGGCTGGAGCCGGGCCTGGTCTCGGGCCTAGTCGGCCTGGGGCTGGGCCTGGTGCCGGTCTGCATGGCAGCCCGATGAATTTGGGGCCTGGTTGGTAGTCGGGGCCTGGTTCTGGGCCCATCGGGCCTGGTCCTGGGCCTGTTGGTGGTGCAGGATGGCCGGTGGTTGCAGGGCCTGGAGGGGGAGCTGACGTAGGGCTTGTTCGGCCTAGCGCTGGTTCTTACCCAGGTCCGGTTATGGGGCAAGAGGGCCGTGTGGCGGGGCCCTCGGGCCTTGCTGTGGGGCCTTTACCGGGTAGAAAAGCTTGAGAAAGGGCTGCTTGCTGGCCTTAAACGTTGCTTCTATTTGCATCTCACATTGCAAAATAAAAAGGTTTTGGATTTGCACCAGCTGGAGCATCTTTGTTTTTTCTATATCTGTATTGGGCTTGAAAAGCCTGCTCCGTGCTGTGCTAAGAGAAAAGTGAGTGCTGTGTTCATGATACATTGTTTCAACCTTTACCGGGTAATAGCAATAGCACTTACAAGGTGGCTCTGGGTCCTGGCCTTACGGTGACGTTGCGTGCAATTGGCGCACGCCGTAGCCCCCGCTCCTTCCGTTGACGGACTTCCGGTGCACCATCTGGAGGAGGCGACATCCCTGAGAGGCCGCGGTGGTGAGCGAGGTCGCAATGGAGGCAGGCAGGGAGCGCGCAGGAGCAGGTCCTCACTCGGTGCCCGAGCAGGTGAGTTGGGAGTACCGGGGTCGAGGGCCTGCCCTGCAGGTGGTGCTAGAGGTAGCATGAGGCTGTTCCGGTAGTGGGCGATAGGCGTGGTACTATGGCACAGCAGTGGGGGCAGCAGGCTCAAGGTGGCAGTGTGACTGGTACGACGTCTGGGGGCAGCTTGTCTGGGGTGACTTTACCTGAAATGAGGGGGCAAGGTGCGCATGGCTCTATGCAGCTGGTGGCAGTCGAGTCTGTTGGGGGCATGAATGTGGCAAGTTGGGGGCACCCTGTACCGGCAGGGGAGCAGCAGGTCATTCTAGCAGCTTTGATGCAGCTGCTGCAACCTTTGTTGACTGCATGGAGCACGCTCGGAGGGCAGATGGCAGCTGGGGGTATGCATGGTGTTGGGAGTGCGAGTGCTGGTGGGACAGCGCTCAGAGACCCTGGTACTCCCGATGTTTCCATTCTTTTGCAGGCTCCAGTAGCAGCAGGGAGTCGTGTGGAGGACTCCAGCACAGCAAGGTCCCTTTCGCTGATGCAGGGGAACAAAGAAATAGCAGTGATGTCTGAGGTAGTACCCTCTACGTCCACCGCAGGATCAGCCCCATTGGGCGGAGCAGCTGGGACTTCTGGAGGCGGTGAGATAACCACACTTACACTGGGGGGTGGCGATTCAGACTCATCGCCAGACTCAGGGTCAGATAGCGATCAGTCTTTGGCGCTTGAGGGCAAGGATAAGCGCAGAATGTTCATGCTCCTAAACAAGCTACTATCCAATCAAGGGGCGCAGGTGTTAGGGCAGAAAGGGGGGGGGGGTAGGCAGGCAGAGCAGGCAGACCACCTTAGTGCATTAGTGGTACCAGTGGGGCCTCCTATAGGGAGCGGGGGCGCAAGGCGGTGCTGCTGGGGGATGCTTCCCTGTGTCAAGTGCACTGTCTATACGGACACTTGAAGTCAAAGACCGTGCAAAGGATACAGACGGGAAAATACGTTAATGTATTTGAGCTGTCTGTGGAGGCACAGAGGCAGAAAGAGAGGAGTAAGGACGGGACTGGCCCAAAGAAGTTTAAGCGCCCAGACACGTACCTGGAGTGGCACCGCTGTTTCAGAGTCCTGGGCGCTTGCTATTTGGAGAAGCACCCTGACCAGATGCAGGCAGTCATTAAGTATATGGATACTATTGACTGGATCTGTCAGAGGTACAAAGAAGGGGCGTGGCGTGATTACAATGACGAGTATTGTAGGAAGATGGTGGGGAACCCTCTTCTGAATTTCGGCACAACCGACATGCACCTGTGGGCTAGACTAGGGGCTGAGCGGTCGCTCTCCCCTCCTGGTTCCCCTGCAGGTGCGCAGAGATCCTTTGCTAATCTCTTCCTGATTTGTATACTTCAAGAAAAATAGGTAGATGTAGATATTAAGCAAACATTTTTTTGCTTTAACCAGAAGCTGATTACAATTGTTGGTCAAATCCATCATAAATTTAAAAAAGTCTGCATCAAGTGTGTGTATTTTTTTTATTTTTTTAAACTGTTTAAATTTCATTATTATTTAAAAAAAACAAAAAAAAACATGATTATCAAGTCACACTGAATGCTTCTGAGGTGTGATGTAGGAGAGAAAAAAAAAATAGTTCTAAAACCCAAGATTGCTGATGGTTTGTTCATTGGAAGCCCACAAATTGAGAGGGGAACCTAACACCTAGATTACGAGTTTTGTCGGTAAAGACCCGTGGTGCTAACGAGCCTTTTGTTTCCAGCGCACCCTTAAGCCAATGCTGGTATTACGAGTTGTCTGAATGGCTGTGTTAGCCTCAGAAAAGGGAGCGTGGAGACAAATTTAGCTCCACTTCAACTCTCAATACCAGCATTGCCTACCATAGCAGTAAGCTGGAAAAACGTGCTCGTGCACGATTTCCTCATAGGAAACAATGGGGCTGAGCTGGCTGTAAAAAAACACCTGCAAAAAAACAGCGTCCAGCTTCTAACGCAGCCCCATTGTTTCCTATGGGGAAACACTTTCTAAGTCTACACCTAATACCCTAACATGAACCCCGAGTCTAAACACCCCTAACCTTACATATATTAACCCCTAATCTGCCGGCCCCGCTATCGCTGACACCTACATTATATTATTAAGCCCTAATCTGCCGCTCCGGACACCGCCGCAACCTACATTATAGCTATGAACCCCTAATCTGCTGTCCCTAACATCGCCGACACCTATATTATATTTATTAACCCCTAATCTGCTCCCCCCAACCTCGCCGCCACCTACCTACACTTATTAACCCCTAATCTGCCGACCGGACATCGCCACCACTATAATAAATCTATTAACCCCTAAACCGCCGCACTCCCGCCTCGCAAACACTAGAATACATTTTAATAACCCCTAATCTGCACTCCCTAACATCGCTGCCACCTACCTACAATTATTAACCCCTAATCTCCCAACCCCAATGTCGCCGTTACTATAATAAAGTTATGAACCCCTAAACCTAAGTCTAAACCTAATTACAAAATTACCTGTAAAATAAATCCTAAATTACAATTACACCTAACACCTGCAAAAAAACAGCGTCCAGCTTCTAACGCAGCCCCATTGTTTCCTATGGGGAAACACTTTCTAAGTCTACACCTAATACCCTAACATGAACCCCGAGTCTAAACACCCCTAACCTTACATATATTAACCCCTAATCTGCCGGCCCCGCTATCGCTGACACCTACATTATATTATTAAGCCCTAATCTGCCGCTCCGGACACCGCCGCAACCTACATTATAGCTATGAACCCCTAATCTGCTGTCCCTAACATCGCCGACACCTATATTATATTTATTAACCCCTAATCTGCTCCCCCCAACCTCGCCGCCACCTACCTACACTTATTAACCCCTAATCTGCCGACCGGACATCGCCACCACTATAATAAATCTATTAACCCCTAAACCGCCGCACTCCCGCCTCGCAAACACTAGAATACATTTTAATAACCCCTAATCTGCACTCCCTAACATCGCCGCCACCTACCTACAATTATTAACCCCTAATCTCCCAACCCCAATGTCGCCGTTACTATAATAAAGTTATGAACCCCTAAACCTAAGTCTAAACCTAATTACAAAATTACCTGTAAAATAAATCCTAAATTACAATTACACCTAACACTACACTATCAATAAATTAATTAAAAAAAAATAACTACAATTATCTAATCTAAAATACAATTAAATAAACTAAACTATAGTACAAAAAAAAACCCACTAAATTACAGAAAATAAAAAAGAATTACAAGAAGTTTAAACTAATTACACTTAATCTAATCCCCCTAATAAAATAACAAAGCCCCCTAAAATAATAAAATGCCCTACCCTATCCTAAATTACAAAGTAATCAGCTCTTTTACCAGCCCTTAAAAGGGCTTTTTGTGGGGCATTGCCCCAAAGTAATCAGCTCTTTTACCTGTAAATATAAATACAATACCCCCCAACATTACAACTCACCACCCACATACCCCTACTTTAACCCACCCAAACCCCCCTTAAAAAAACCTAACACTAACCCCCTGAAGATCTCCCTACCTTGAGTCGTCTTCACTCAGCTGAGCCGAATTCTTCATCCAAGCGGGGCGATGCGGGGGGGCCTTGGTTTAGGAGTTCATAGGTAGTTTATGGGTGTTAGTGTACTTTGTAGCACTGTAGTTAACAGTTTTATGTTCCGGCGTTAGCCCATAAAGCTCTTAACTACTGACTTTTTTTTGCGTTTGGAGTCTTGTCGGTAGAGGCTCTACCGCTCATTTCTTCCAAGACTCGTAATACCAGTGTTAGGCAAATCCCATAGAAAATATAGGATACACAATTGACGTAAGGGAATTTGCGGTAGCCTCGAGTCGCGGAAAGAAAGTGAGCGGTAGACCATTTCCTGTCTGACTCGTAATACCAGCGTTAGATAAAAAGCAGCGTTAGGACCCCTTAACGCTGCTTTTAAAGGCTAACGCAGAACTCGTAATCTCGCCGAAAGGTAATACAAAAAAAACCTAAAAAATACACCACTGAATAACTTAAACAGCACTCTGCAAGAAATCTACTGTAGCACACCACACCTGCAGACACTGACACACACATACATATGCATATACATGCATAGACAGATACACACATATACATGCATACACAGATGCACACATACATGCATACACAGATACACACATACATGCATACACAGATACACACATACATATGTATATACATGCATACACAGATACACATATACATGCATACACAGATACACATATACATGCATACACAGATACACATATACATATGCATATACATGCATACACAGATACACACATACATGCATACACAGATACACACATACATGCATACACAGATACACACATACATATGTATATACATGCATACACAGATACACATATACATGCATACACAGATACACATATACATGCATACACAGATACACATATACATGCATACACAGATACACATATACATATGCATATACATGCATAGACAGATACACACATATACATGCATACACAGATACACAGATACACATATACATGCATACACAGATACACACATATATGCATACTTACACAAATATGCATAGAAATACACACATGTGCCAGATAAAACATAAAAACACATAACCTGGGAACCTGTGTTTAAAGTGTCATGAAACCCACATTTATTATTTCATGATTCAGATAGAGCTTGCGATTTTAAACAACTTTCCAAAGTACTTCTTTTATTTTGTTCTTTTGGTATCTTTTATTGAAAAGGATACAAAGGAAGGCACGGGAGCTGCTGATTGGTGATTGTACATATATACCTCATGTTACTGGCTCACCCAATGCATTCAACTAGCTCTTGCTGCATATTCAACAAAGGATACCAAGAGAATGACCAATTAGATAATATAAGTGAATTAAAAATAATTTAAAATTGTATTCTCTATATGAATCATGAAAGAAAAATGTTTCATGTCAGTTTAAACTTCCTCTTCCCAAAGAAAAGGACTGGACATTTTAAAGACTGCCAGCTACGTAACTGATAGTTTGCATTGTAGCTACAAATACATTTGTAAGAATCATATGTGTTGGTGTGTCTGTGTAAGAGTATGTCTAAGTATCTTTTGTGTGTGTGTTTGTGTCAAAATGTCTTAGATTTTGTGCCTGAGATTATGCGAGGGGAGATGGTGGGAGAGAGAGAGGAGGAAGAGTGGGAAAGGGGGGAGAGAGAGAGTGGGGAGAGTGGGAGAGATAGCAGGGGGAGTGGGAGAGAGAGGGGAGAGTGGGAGAGAGAGGAAGAGAGTGGGGAGAGAGAGAGAGGAAGAGAGTGTGGGGGAGAGAGAGGAAGAGATTGGGGGAGAGAGAGAGGAAGAGCGTGGGGGAGAGAGAGAGGGGAAGAGAGTGCGGGAGAGAGAGAGGTGGAGAGAGAGAGGGAGAGAGAGGGGAAGAGAGTGGGGGAGACAGAGGGGAAGAGAATGGGGGAGAGAGAGAGGAAGAGAGTGGGGGAGAGAGAGAGAGGAAGATAGTGGGGGAGACAGAGGGGAAGAGAGTGGGGGAGAGAGAGAGGAAGAAAGTGGGGGAGAGAGTGGGAGAGAGAGTGGGAGAGAGAGAGGAAGAGAGTGGGGGAGAGAGGAAGAGAGTGGGGGAGAGAGAGAGGAAGAGAGTGTAGGAGAGAGGAATAGAGTGGGGGACAGAGGAATAGAGTGGGGGAGAGAGGAATAGAGTGGGGGAGAGAGAGAGAGGAATAGAGTAGGGGGGAGAGAGAGGGATAGAGTGGGGGAGAGAGAGAGGAATAGAGTGGGGGAGAGCGAGAGAGAGGGGAAGAGAGTGGGGGAGAGAGAGGGGAAGAGAGTGGGGGAGAGAGAGGGGAAGAGAGTGGGGGAGAGAGAGGGGAAGAGAGTGGGGGAGAGAGAGAGGGGGAGAGAGAGGGGAAGAGAGTGGGGGAGAGAGGGGAAGAGAGTGGGGGAGAGAGAGGGGAAGAGAGTGGAGGAGAGAGGAAGAGAGTGGGGGAGAGAGTGGGAGAGAGAGAGGAAGAGAGTGGGGGAGAGAGGAAGAGAGTGGGGGCGAGAGAGAGGAAGAGAGTGTAGGAGAGAGGAATAGAGTGGGGGAGAGAGGGATAGAGTGGGGGAGAGAGAGAGAGGAATAGAGTGGGAGAGAGAGAGGAATAGAGTGGGGGAGAGAGAGAGGAATAGAGTGGGGGAGAGGGAGAGAGGGAGAGAGAGGGGAAGAGAGTGGGGGAGAGAAAGGGGAAGAGAGTGGGTGAGAGAGAGGGGAAGAGAGAGGGGAAGAGAGTGGGGGAGAGAGAGGGGAAGAGAGTGGGGGAAAGAGAGGGGAATAGAGTGGGGGAGAGAGAGAGGAATAGAGTGGGGGAGAGAGAGAGGAATAGAGTGGGTGAGAGATAGAGGAAGAGAGTGGGGGAGACAGAAAGGAAGAGAGTGGGGGAGACAGAGGGGAAGAGAGTGGGGGAGAGAGAGAGGAAGAAAGTGGGGGAGAGAGTGGGAGAGAGAGTGGGAGAGAGAGAGAGAAAGAGAGTGGGGGAGAGAGGAAGAGAGTGGGGGAGAGAGAGGAAGAGAGTGTAGGAGAGAGGAATAGAGTGGGGGAGAGAGGAATAGAGTGGGGGAGAGAGGAATAGAGTGGGGGAGAGAAAGAGGAATAGAGTGAGGGAGACAGAGTGGGGGAGAGAGAGAGGAATAGAGTGGGGGAGAGAGAGGGAGAGAGAGGGGAAGAGAGTGGGGGAGAGAGAGGAGAAGAGAGAGGGGAAGAGAGTGAGGTAGAGAGAGAGGGGGAGAGAGAGAGGGAAAGAGAGGGGAAGAGAGTGGGGGAGAGAGAGGGGAAGAGAGTGGGGGAGAGAGAGAGGAAGAGAGTGGGGGAGAGAGGAAGAGAGTGGGGGAGAGAGTGGGAGAGAGAGAGGAAGAGAGTGGGGGAGAGAGTGGGAGAGAGAGAGGAAGAGAGTGGGGGAGAGAGGAAGAGAGTGGGGGCGAGAGAGAGGAAGAGAGTGTAGGAGAGAGTAATAGAGTGGGGGAGAGAGGAATAGAGTGGCGAGACAGAGAGGAAAAGAGTGGGGGAGAGAGAGAGGGATAGAGTGGGGGATAGAGAGAGGAATAGAGTGGGAGAGAGAGAGAGGAATAGAGTTGGGGATAGAGAGAGGAATAGAGTGGGTAGAGAGAGAGAGGGAGAGAGAGGGGAAGAGAGTGTGGGAGAGAGAGGGGAAGAGAGTGGGTGAGAGAGAGGGAAAGAGAGTGGGGGAGAGAGAGGGGAAGAGAGTGGGGGAAAGAGAGGGGAATAGAGTGGGGGGGAGAGAGAGGAATAGAGTGGGGGAGAGAGAGAGGAATAGAGTGGGGGAGAGAGAGAGGAATAGAGTGGGGGAGAGAGAGAGGAATAGAGTGGGCGAGAGATAGAGGAAGAGAGTGGGGGAGAGGAAGAGAGTGGTGGAGAGAGAGAGGAAGAGAGTGGGGGAGACAGAAAGGAAGAGAGTGGGGGAGACAGAGGGGAAGAAAGTGGGGGAGAGAGTGGGAGAGAGAGTGGGAGAGAGAGAGAGAAAGAGAGTGGGGGAGAGAGAAAGAGAGTGGGGGAGAGAGGAAGAGAGTGGGGGAGAGAGAGGAAGGGAGTGTAGGAGAGAGGAATAGAGTGGGGGAGAGAGGAATAGAGTGGGGGAGAGAGAGTGGGGGAGAGAGAGAGGAATAGAGTGGGGGAGAGAGAGAGAGGGAGAGAGGAGGAGGAGAGAGTATGAGAGATATGATTTGCTGTTCCATTAGTTTCTGTTACTGCACATTAAAGAAAAATCAAATATTTTATTTAAACCAAAAAGTGCGTTTTCATTTCTGAGAAGATATTTTTAATTTTAAATAAAATTCTGAAAATAGGCCACCAAAATTGTCAGCACCAGGCCCAAGAAGACCTTAATCTGGCACTGCAGGAGACAGTCCGGGAACCAAGGTAAGAGGGAAGACAGATAGGGGTAGCTTTTACTTATGTCTCCTGTTTATTTTTAAAGGACTCAAGCCTCTTTCATGTGTATTGCTCTACAGGGCAAGAGGTCTCAACCCTTCTCCCTGCAGCTCACAGCCTTTTTATTAACCATTTTGCTCCTAGATGTGATGGGCTGCTAGTAACTTTATTCTGAATAAAATGTGCTTTCCAGTCCCTTTTCTGACTCTCTCTTTACTCTCTTCTCTGTCCCCCACTTTCCTTTCTCTACCTTCTCTTCTCTCTCTGTCTACCTCTTCTCTTAATCTTCCTCTTTACTGTTTCTTTTCTCCTTTCTCCCCTCTCACCCTGTCTGTCATGCTCTCATTTCTGTCTTCCCTCTATCCTTCCATTATCTCTCCACTCTATTCCTGCTCCTCTCTCACCTTCTCTTTTGCTATCACTTCTTTCTTCCCCATTCACTCCCCCCTCCTCTATCCATTCTTTTTTCACTTTATTGCCCCTTCTCTATCTCCCTTGCTCATATCTGCCCCTCAATCTTTCCTTTCTCTCTTTTATCTTCTCTCCTTCTGTCTCTTATTACTGAAAAATTTGTAGTGTGTGTACTATGTTTGGGTGTACTGTGTGGGCTGTGTGTGTGTGGGGGGGGGGGGAGGCTATTAAAGGGACATAATACTCATATGCTAAATCACTTGAAACTGATGCAGTATAACTGTAAAAAGCTGACAGGAAAATATCACCTGAGCATCTCTATGTAAAAATGGAAGATATTTTACCTCACAATTTCCTCAGCTCAGCAGAGTCAGTTCTGTGTAAAAAGTTATACTCAGCTGCTCCCAGCTGCAGGTAAAAAAATTAAAAAAAATGAAGAAATGAACAGCAGCCAATCAGCATCAGCAGTGCTGAGGTCATGAACTCTTACTGTGATCTCATGAGATTTGACTTAACTCTCATGAGATTTCATAGTAAGCTTCCTTTACCTGATTGGTGAAATAATATGAGAGTGCATGATGCTAGTCCCTTCAGATGTCCCAGGACAAACACACTAAAATGCTGCTTAGAAATCCTTTACAATGGGAGGTGGCTACTGAGGAACTTTTGAGGTAAAATATCTTTCTATTTTACATAGAGATGTTCAGGTGATATTTTCTAATCAGCTTTTTACAGCTATGCTGCATCACTTTCAAGTGTTTAAACATTTGGGTATTATGGCCCTTTAAGTATTTTCTGTTCTGGGTAGAGGCCGCCTTGCCGTCATTCTGCCTAAGGACCTACATTTGCTAGGGCCGGCCCTGGCGTCTCTGTAATGTTCTTGTTATCATAAGATAACACAGTTCAACTCAACTGTTCCTAATTGTCAGCATATTTCTTCATTATATACATAAAAAGTTGTTTTAATAGTACAAATGGTATATTGCAATAAATACAATGTTATACTGCTCCACATTAGCGGATTTGTATGTTTATTTTTTATATAAAATATTGTGCATTACCTTAAAGGATTTTTCTCCCATTTTTTATTTTAATAACTGTGGGGGCGGGTTGGAGGCGGAGATGAGGCAGGGTTGGAGGCGGAGATGGGGCGGGCTTGGAGGCGGAGAGAAAGGGGGCCCCATTTTGTCATCCTGCCTTGGGCCCTGCAATGGCTAGGGCCGGCCCTGGATGAATGGACAAACATGAAACTAAAGCCATTCTATGAGAATGAGTAAGTTTTTGTTTCAATCACCATACACTCTGAAGTAAAATTGATACAAAACATATTACTTTTTGTGTACCAGTAATAATTATTAATGATTTCCACACTTCCCTTGTTCACAATGCTGCTGACTAGCACTCTGCAGAAGATAAATAGGGGCCGATTTACTAATGTCCATCACACATCGATAAATGCCGACAGCATACGCTGTCTGCATTTAGCATTGCACAAGCATTTCTTGTAAAATGCTTGTGCAATACCGCCCCCTGCATATTCCCGGCCAATCGACCATAGCAGGGAGTGTCAATCAACCTGCTTCAGGCGGACATGAAGCGATGAGGGTTGGAAGCAGCATCCGCTGTTTCATAAATCGACCCCATAGAATTAACAAGAAGTTCTTCTACTTATGAGGTCCTGTTGCACAGTGAGCAGTCTTTCCCACAGGTTTTCAAACATCTCGTTAAGGAATCTGCTTCCTACAGAGCAGATCCAATCTAATCATCCAGGTGCATCTCAGACTCCGCGGTTTAGCTACAAACCATTACTATAGTCACTGAGTGATCATGTGCTAGCGTCCTTCATGGAGGTGGGACTGGGATGCTATAAGACCCAGCCATCTCACCTAATGGGGGAGTTACTCTATGCTCCTCTCTTGGTATAGATTTCAGGAAGGGCTTTTCTGCCCAGACCACAGCTTTTTGTCAAGACTGAGTTTGTAACTGCAGCCAATGACTGCACAAGTGCTCTACCTGGAAAGAGCAGATCCTATATATATATGGTGTGTGGCTATAGTGACTTGCACGTTCCATCACTACAGAAGTTGTATGAGATGAAGAATATTTAACCTGGAATAAAAGCTATACAACTAACTTTCTGCAGCTCTATTCTGGTCCCTGAAAGAATGTGTTATTTGTCTTCTTTATGCCCCATGTTGCTGACTCAGTGTTACTGCTCTCCACTCCGTTGAATGTTACTTTTTTCATAGGGAAAAAACTTGAGACAATTCAGGACACGGAAGTAAAATCAGTACCCCGAATTGACTCCCCAAATTCAAGACTGCCCTGGAAAAATCAGGGCGGATGCTCACCAAAGATTTAACTTGACTTTGGTAGTTTAATTTGCATGTTTTGGCTAAAAACAATTTATAAAAAATCCTTTTTCATATAAAGATGGAGATAGAGGGCATTTATAAAAGGGACATATAAATGAAACACTTGGAAATATATATTTTCTACAATTAAATTTAAATAAAATAAATAGATAAAAAAAAATTACATCTCAAAAACATTTTTATCAAGACTGTGGCAGCAAAATGTATTTTATAAATGGGGAGCTAAATATCCTTACACCTGTCATGAGCAAGAGCTTCTAATGTCTAGCAACAATCACAGCTCCGATCCACTCAAATTCAGATCAGAAACAGTTGTTATGGTTCAGATATAGGGGCATATTTTCTCAAAGTGTCAACTAAAAATATGCTGGAATTCCGCATCGTATTTGTTGCGAGATTGATTCGCCCTCCTAATCGACACTATTTGAACCTCTCACTAATTTATCAAAAATTCTACATTTGCGCTTGCGTCTTTTCCGACTCAGCATACCTAGTTTTCAATCCGCCACCCTTGAGGTCGCGGATGCCATGGAATTCAATGGGAAAGCTTGTGTTCGATGCTGAAAGAGAATGAAGCTATATGACATTATAAAAGTAAATTAGAAACTGCATTACAATTGTATACCCTTTCTAAATCAAACAATATTATTGCTCCACATTTGATGCACTAGTAGATATAGGGATAAAAATATAAAATACATTACTACTTATGGATTATGTTACAACTTTGTCTCTCATTACAAAGCAAGGGGACAATATTATTTATACAAATTTGGTTTATAAAAATAAAATAAATACACAACATAATTTAGCTAACTTCCTTTTTATTTTTTAGAAAAACCTATGTGCACCATGTTTAAGCCATGTAATACAAGTCACACTCTCCACTTCGTGCCATATTTGACGCAACACTTTTCGCACCAATTATGACGCAAGCTCCTAAACAACCCAGACACTAGTGAATTTTTCAACCACTTTTGATTGGAATATGCATAATCACAACATTTGGCAACAACATATGTGTGTTCCTACCCCAGTCAACTTCAATAAATAATTGCAAAAACACCAAACAAAAAATATTTGAACCAAACATTATCAGTAATAGATTTACACAAATTTCATCCATGGGTATCAGTAAATATTTTTCTAGAAGGGGAAAAGCTATTAAATGCCCCACACACCAAATATATATATTGTACACATGATCTGTATGTCACTTAAAGGGACACTGAACCCAAATTTTTCTTTTGTGATTCAGATAGAGCATACAATTTTAAGCAACTTTCTAATTTACTCATATTATCACATTTTCTTTATTCTTTTGGTATCTTTATTTGAAATACAAGAATGTAAGTTTAGATGCCGGACCATTTTTGGTGAACAACCTAGGTTGTCCTTGTTGATTGGTGGATACATTTATCCACCAATCGAAAACTGCTGTCCATAGTTCTGAACCAAGAAAAAAGCTTAGATGCCTTCTTTTTCAAATAAAGATAGCAAGAGAACAAAGAAACATTGATAATAGGAGTAAATTAGAAAGTTGCTTAAAGTTGCATGCTCTTTCTGAATCACGAAAGAAAAAATTTGGGTTCAGTGTCCCTTTAATAAATGGTGGCTCACATCAGAAAAGTAACTGAAGTGGTTGCTTTGCTTGGATAAAAAGAGCAAAATTACAGGAGTGGTCATTCCCCCACTTGCCCCCCTCCAGAGGCCCGTAATGTACCCTATTTTTACACTCATTCAGTTCTTACATATATTTGATACTTACAATATTGTGTCTGCTTGTGGTCTCTTTATATATTTATATGGTATGGCTTCTTTAGAGTTGTCAGCCCCCCAAAACAGAACAAGTGCTTTGAGTCTTCATTATAATGATAAATCCCCTGGCAGCTGGAAATTACTAGACCACTAATTTGAACGAGGAGTGTTACGTTAAAATTAGGAGCCTTGTGTCCCATGTGCTTACTGTTGCCATAGTTATCACTGTGCATCTACCAGGGCATTACCATGGTGATCACCAGCAAATTAGAGGGACATGTGACCCCTTATTAAAATGATGGAACATCCTTGTTTAAAATGAATGGTCTTAGTTCTTTCAAATTAAATCAAAGGAAAAATAGGAGTTCTGTAAGCTTAGATATGTTGTATAAAAATAGCTATTTAGCTCAGTATTTAAAAAAAATTACAATAGAATGTTATTAAAATATATTAAATAATTTGAAATGTAATAAAGGAAAAACACCTTCAATATTTCATCAAGCCTGAGATTACAACATCCTGTTGGAACAGCTCAATGAACATCATCCACGTGCTTGAGTGACAGTCAAGCATTCACATTGTGACTTGAGTACTCACCAACTAGAAGCTCTATTTGCTCCTAGAATGGTATCAGGGGTGTGTAGAAGAGAAGAATTTTAAATCTGAAAAACCGTTAAAGGGACATGAAATCCAATTTTTTTTCTTTCATGCTTTAGAAATAACATGCAATTTTAAACAACTTTCTAATTTACTTCTATTATCTAATATGCTTAATTTTCTTGATATCCTTTGCTGAAAAGCATATCTAGATATGCTCAGTCGCTGCTGATTGGGGGCTGCACAGATGCCTCGTGTGATTGGCTCCCCATGTGCATTTCTATTTCTTCAACAAAGAATATCTAAAGAATTAAGCAAATTAGATAATAGAAGTAAATTGGAATGTTGTTTATAATTGTATTATCTATCTGAATCATGAAAGAAAAATTTGGGGTTTAATGTCCCTTTAAAGGAGGTATTTGTTTTTAATGTATTCATTGGCAACATTTTTAACTAAATGAGTTTGTGGCCACATAGTATCATTTAATGTAAAAGCAATATATGTCCCTTTAACATGCAGATACATCAGTGGAGGATCATAGATGAATTACTCCAATGTAAAGCAAATGTAATATATATACTGTATATATCTGCATACAGCTCTCAGCAGATGGGGATTTTTAGATTTGTAGTCTTTATATGCCGCAGCTATAAAAATAGAATGTGTTATAAATATAATTCTTCTTGTATGACTACGCATCCTGCTTTATGCTCCAATATGAATACTAAAGAGCAGAAACTTTACTCATTATTCTAGACAAATTTGCATGAAAGGATAAATCACAAGACTGCAGTGAAAAGTTGCTTTACAGGGGAAAGTTACCTCAGCTCTCTTAAAACTATGTATGGCATATTAATAGGGAACAAATAAAGTACATCTCTGTAAGGAGGATTTAGGGCTAGATTACGAGTCGAGCACAAAATTGTGCCAACGCAAGTGCCATATTTGCGCTTCACTCGTAATAACAGCGCACGCAAATGTGCTGGCATTTGAGGTCAAGCGCAATGTGAACACGAGCTCACATTTGCATTGCATGGAAGCTTTGCTCTCAATAGAGCGTGCTTCCATAGGCTCCAATTGGAGACTCGTTTGCACGGCATGAGAACCTAGTGCAACGAAGTCGCGCAGCGTTGGGCGGCAAATGTAAATATATATGTATATGAATATACACATATTAACACATAAATATACATATATACTTACAGGGAACGCCCCAAATTCTCTAAATTTAAGCACTAAAAACTGCTTTGTGCATTTTTTTTTTTTAAACCTACATTTTTTATTTTTTTATTGCTCACACTACACTCAAATTTGGGGGCAATTTGGGGACATTTAGAAAATTAAACAGAGATTTAATCTCTGGCTAATTTTTGGAGCGCTAATTGCTACCACGAGCTTGTGGTAGCAATAACCAGCCACTTGTAATAGCGGTTATTTATTACGCGCCCCCAAACGGGCGAATTTCACCATTTACGGGTGCGCAAATAATTAGTGCTCCACTTGTAATCCAGCCCATAGTGAGTTATGGCTGGTAAAGGAATATTTGCTGGATAATCAGAGTGTGCATGAGATGGGAATGTGCTGCACAAGACTTAGTGGCCCATTTGTCAAGCTTCGGATGGAGCTTGAGGGCCTGTGTTTCTGGCGAACCTACAGGCGGACAGACATTGCCACAATTCAACCCGAATGGGTTGATTGACACCCCCAATTGGCCGCAAATCTGCAGGGGGTGGCGTTGCACCAGCAGCTCACAAGAGCTGCGGGTGTAATGCTGAATACAGAGAGCGTATTGACCTCCGCATTCAGCGAGGTCTGTCGGACCTGATCCGCACTGTCGGATCAGGTCCGACAGACCTTTGTTAAATAGGCCCACTGATGTTGAACGCTTGGTAAGTCATGTGCACAGTAAAACTTATCACAAAACCTGTAATAACTGTTACTAGAAGCTAAACGTTTCTGCTCAAATGTAAAATGCATTTCTTCTCTCTTTCCCCAAATCAGTCAGCACCTCTAACACTAGTTCATTTGATGCCGCATGCAATAAAGAGTTCTGCCCAGACCTACAATGTTTTGCTTCCTCCCTTCTCCCTGCATACCTGATATATTCCATACCTCACAGCTGTCCTACATCCTGCAGATTGTTATGAGTTGGGAAGTATGGCCCATTACCCTCCTGCAACCCATTGCTGTTATGTTTTTAAGGGACTGACTGAGCCCGCTCTGAGATGCCCACAGACCACTTATTACTCCACCACCAGTGGCTTTAATTTATCAGAGCAGGCAGGGCTAGATAGCAGTGATCACCAGCAGTGTGCTATACATAAGATACAATACCTAAACCAGCAATTTATTATACTCGGTGGGGCTGCTCTTACTGTAGCTTTCCTAAAGCTTTTTTATGTCACTTCCTGTTTCAGCTAGGGTGTGAAATTCAGCCATAGGAAGATAGCCCATTTCAGTTCCTAGCAGTGGGATCTGTGATTTTAACCCCTCCAGGACCGGGCATTTCAGACTAAAACTTCCCCAAAAGACCAGAGCATTTTTAGCATTTTTGCCATCACTCCATTTAAACTGAAATAGAGCCTTTGGGGCCGAATTATCATTGTGCGGATGGACATGATTTGCTGTAGCCGATCATGTCTGCCACACATCGATAAATGCCGACAGCATACGCTGTCAGCATTTATAATTGCACAAGCATTGCAATGCTTGTGCAAAACCCCTACCCTGCAGATTTGCAGCCAATCGGTTGTTAGCAGGGAGTGTCAATAAACCGATCGCATCCAATAGGGCTGATTGTTGTCTGTCGCCTCAGAGGTCGTGGACGGGTTAAAGAGCAGCGGTTTTATGATCGCTGCTTCTTAAAGGGACACTGAACCCAATTTTTTTTCTTTCGTGATTCAGATAGAGCATGCAATTTTAAGCAAATTTCTAATTTACTCCTATTATCAAATTTTCTTCATTCTCTTGGTATGTTTATTTGAAAAGCAAGAATGTAAGTTTAGATGCCGGCCCATTTTTGGTGAACAACCTGGGTTGTTCTTGCTGATAGGTGGATAAATTCCCCCACCAATAAACAAGTACTGTCCAGTGTCTGAACCAAAAATTGTCTGGCTCCTTAGCTTAGATGCCTTCTTTTTAAAAAGCAAGAGAACGAAGAAAAAATGATAATAGGAGTAAATTAGAAAGTTGCTTAAAATTGCATGCTCTATCTGAATCATGAAATAAAAAATTTGGGTTTGGTGTCCCTTTAAATCCTGTTTGGTGTCCCTTTAAATCCTGTTTCCAGCGATCTGGAAACTACAGGGGTAGATTGTTATTTACCTATCAAAACTATATATATTTTTTTAGTAGACAACCCAAAGTATTGATCTAGGCCTATTTTGGTATATTTTGGTATATTTCATGCCACCATTACACTGCCAAATGTGATCAAATAAAAAAAAAAAATTGTTAACTTTTTCAAAAACTTTAGGTTTCTCACTGAAATTATTTACAAGCAGATTGTGCAATCATGGCACAAATGGTTGTAAAAGCTTATCTGGGATCCCCTTTGTTCAGAAATAGCAGACATATATGGCTTTGCCATTGCTTTTTGGTAATTAGACGGCCGCTAATTGCAGCTGCGCAGCACACTTTAATTATTCCCAGCAGTGAAGGGGTTAATTAGGTAGCATGTAAGGTTAATTTTAGCTTTAGTGTACGATTAGCCTCCCACCTGACACTTCACACCCCCTGATCCCTCTCAAACAGCTCTCTTCCCTCCTCCACCCCCCAATGGTCACCTCCATCTTAAGTACTGGCAGACAGTCTGCCAGAATGCAGTTTTTTTATTTTTTTATTATTATTATTTTCCTTAGTGTAAGATTACCCCCTTACCTTTCCACCTCCCTGATCCCTCTCAAAAATATTTCTAACCCTCCCCCCTCTAACTATTTACCACCATCTTAGGTACTGGCAGCTGTCTGCCAGTACCCAGTTTTAAAACAAATTGGCAATTTTATGTAATAAAAAAAAATTATGCTTACCTGATAAATGTATTTCTTTTCGGGCATAGAGAGTCCACGATTCATTCCAGTTAGTAGTGGTATATTCTCTCCTGGCCAGCAGAAGGCGGCAAAGAGTACCCCAGCAAAGCTGTTAAGTATCACTTCCCTTACCCATAACCCCCAGTCATTCAGCCAAAGGGAATGGAAAAAGAAGTAACACAAGGATATAGAGGTGCCTGAGGATTGTACAGAAAAACTGTCGTCTGAATTTAAACAAGGGTGGGTCGTGGACTCTCTATGCCCGGAAAGAAAGACATTTATCAGGTAAGCATAAATGTTGTTTTCTTTCCTATGGCATAGAGAGTCCACGATTCATTCCATTTACTAGTGGGAACCAATGCCCAAGCTAGAGGACACAGAATGAAAAGGGAGGGAGAAACAAGACAGTTAGGCCTAAACCGAAGGCACCACCGCTTGAAGAACCTTTCTCCCATATGAAGCCTCAGCTGAGGCAAAAGTATCAAATTTGGAAAATTTGGAAAAAGTATGAATAGAGGACCATGTGATGATGGATGAATCCCAGACTGAAGAGAAAGGCATGAAGCAAGAAGCTTTGATTTTCTGAAGTCGGTCAAAAAAACCTTCATTGACAGAGAATCTATAATTGTTCCCAAGAAACATACCCTTGTATCTGGAACAAGGGAACTCTTCCCCAGATTCACTTTCCACCTGTGCGAACGTAGAATAGATAACAACCTCTCTGTATGAGATTTTGCTAGATGAAAAGAAGGCGCCTGAACCAAGATGTCGTTCAAATAAGGTGCCACAGCAATGCCCTGAGACCTGACCAATGCTAAAAGAGCCCCCAGAACCTTTGTGAAAATTCTGGGATCCGTAGCAAGGCCAAATGGAAGGGCAACAAACTGGAAATGTTTGTTTAGGAAGGCAAACCTCAGATACTGGTTATGATCCCTGTGAATGGGAACATGAAGATACGCATCCTTCAGATCTATAATCGTCATGAATTGACCCTCTTGAACCAAAAAAAGAATGGACCGGATGGTTTCCATTTTGAAGGACGGAACCCTGAGATATTGGTTTAAACACTTTAGATCTAAAATGTACCTTCTTTTTTGGAACTACAAAAAGATTTGAATAGAATCCTAGACCCTGTACCTCTGGGACTGGAGCAATCACTCCCAGGGATGATAGATCCTTTACACAATTTAAGAAGGCCTCTCTTTTTATCTGGTTTGCAGGTAACCTTGACAGGTGGAATCTGCCCCTGGGAGGACAAGTTTTGAATCCTATTCTTTAACTGTAAAATACTATGGCTATGGCTCAAGGATCCAAGACATCTTGTATCCAGACCTGTCAAAAAGAAGAAAGCCTGCCTCCTACCTGATCCATTACAGGATTGGGGTGACCCTTTCATGTTGATTTGGAATCAGTGGAAGACTTTTTGGTTTGCTTCCCCCTATTCCAAGGCTGACCGGACCTCCAAGAAGACTTGGATTGATCCGATTTGGAAGAGGAAGACGTTTGTCCCTTAAAGTTACAAAAGGAATGAAAATTAGAACTCTGACGACCCTTAGGTCTATTCTTCTTATCCTGAGCTAAGAAAGAACCCTTTCCATCTGTAATGTCAGAAATAATATCAGCCAGACCTAGACCAAACAAGGTTTTGCCCTTATAAGGCAAAGATAGAAGCTTAGACTTGGATGTAGCATCTGCAGACCAAGATTTTAACCACAGAGCTCTGCAAGCTAAAACAGTAAACCCAGACATCTTAGCACCCAATCAAAGAACTGGCATATTGGCAACACAAATAAAGGTATTAGCTAATTTGAGAGCTTTGATCCGATCTGGGATCTCCTCTATAGTAGTCTCCTCCTGGATAAGATTAGATAAATCATTACACCAATAAGATGCAGCGCACCGCAACTGTAGCAATACTAGCAACAGGTTGCCACTGCAAACCCTGATGAATATACATTTTCTTTAAAAAAAGTCTCAAGCTTCTTATCCATAGGATCTTTGAAAGAACAACTATCCTTAATAGGAATAGTAGTTATTTTAGCCAAAGTAGAGATAGCCCCCTCTACCTTAGGTACCGTGTGCCATGAGTCACATTTGAGGAGGTAACTGAGGCATGACCTGGACAGCATTATCCTGAAAGACAAGTTCAGGATACATTTTATCTTTAAAGTGTAAAGTCTTATCTAAACATGTGGAACACAATTGCATAGGAGGCATAACCTGAGCCTCTAAATAAAGTAAACATTTAACTAAGGTAGCTGCAACATCTTGTTCAGTGTCCATAGTAGCAAAAAGTATTTGAAAAAAGGTTTACAGAATAAACAAATTAGAAAATAGAAGTACAACACCCCACTGTAGAATGAGATCAGAAGTAAAAACGCTACCTCTATATCCTCAGACTGACTGAGGTACTCACCACTCCAGAACCAGGAGCTCCCACTAGCAACCGGATTGAAAAGAAACTAAATAAACCATCCGACATTCAGTCAACAGGATAAAAAAATACCCTTAGCAGCAGCTCCAAGCAGCACACCACTCCGCTGCTCAGGACGCTGTAAAAAGCAAAGCAGAACAGCAGAGAAACACGTGACCGCAACGTCACCGGCTCCAAGTGCGCAAAACAAGTGCCAAATTTAAAAACAAAAACTGCCACACAAAATCGAAATAAAAACACACCAAATCAGGGAAAATAAAATAACCCTGAAACATCCAGCCTTACTCAGCCTCAAAATCTAGGGCAAAATCTAGTGGCCCTCTCTGCGTCAGTAACTCTGCAACTCTATTTCTGCACTGCCCCACATGCAGAAATAGCACCATCTTGCTACTTTCTTTGCGGCAGAGAGAGGCCCAGGATATGGGTATGGCTCTTGTCATTAAGGGGTTAATAGTGCTGAATATTTGAGTACTTACAGGTGTAATAACAGGAATTATAGGGCTGGCTTGAGGACACCTGTGTTATGCCTCTATATTTGTTTCAGCCTCAATACAACATTATAACAGGGTTTAGGAAATTATATACACATATTCTAAGTAGCTCACTGTTACAAGTAGCGGAGTTACTCACTGAAGTTAGAAACTGGAGGTGGAAACTGCAGTCCCAATAACAGGTAAACTTAATAACTATACTTCTACACAATGCTCTCTATGACTTTTCTGCTCTCTCTGTCTTCCCTTCTCCTAAAAATCACTACATGTCCCTATAACAACAATCCCCACACTATCCATATCTCACCCTCCCTTCTCTCATCCCCTATGCTATCCTCTCATGAAATACTTTATTTCCTTAGAAACACTTCCCCCTCTAACTCTCCTGTGTCTAATCATTCCCGCTCCTACAAGTCTCACTCTCACCTTCTGTCACTCTCACTCAGGGCCGTTTCTAGGGAACTTGGCTCCCAGGGCAAAATTCCAAAATGTGCCCCCCCATTCTAAAGTGCAACATGGCTCCCAGTTTTTTTATATTTTAGTAAAATGCATTTAATCTCCTTGTGTCTATAAATCATAAGCTATGGATTTTCATACATTCCCATTTAATTGAACATTTAAATTAATGTATAAGCACCAGGCTGATAAGTCCCCAATTTTTTCCAAGAACATTAATAGTAATATGAAGCCCAAACATGTTATTTAGTGATTCAGACAAAGCATACAATTTAAAAAAAGTTTCCAATTTACTTCTATTATCAAATTTGCATTGTTCCCATTATATTCTTTGTTAAAGAGATACCTAGGTAGGCATCTGAAGCACAATATGGCAGGAAATAGTGCTGCCACATAGTGATCTTGCAAATGGATAACGATTTTACAGTGCAGTGTCCCTTTAAGGGAAAAGCAATTTTACAGTATACTGACCCTCAAATGGACTAAAAAAATGCTATCCATGTAAAATAGATGCATATACACCTTATAATTTAATTCTAATAGTTTTGACCTAACTATATATAACAGTGTTACTATAAGTCCCAGAAATAAGTAGGGTGCAGAAGCCTTTGCAACTCCATATACTCCAAATATCAGTAGGAGCACTATGGAGCTAAACAGTGTCAAGTGTAATGCCTGAGCTTCTTTATGATTTATAAATATAATTGACTTTGTAATTTTTTTACCCTGGTGCTACTGTTTGCTTTGAAGATTCATAAATGTAATTTCTATTTCGTCCCATACTGGAAATATATATATATATATATATATATATATACCTACATATACAAACAGTGCTAGACATATATAGATTATTATATATTCTATATTATCAGGGCTTATAGATAGATGTCTATATGTATATGTATATATATTTATATATTATTAATTATTAAATATTTCTAGATTTTGAAAAAAAAATTCAGTCTCTTTACACCGGTTCTACTTTAAGCACGTTTATAAAAATATCCTAATATATTCCTGCTTTAAAATATAAACTGCTAAAAACAAAAGTAAGGCCTCACGCATAAAATATCTGTCATATTTAGAGTAGAAGCTGAATATCGCATTCTAGCTCCTGTATGTGTATATATGTGTCTATGTATATATATATATATATATATATATATATATATATATATATATATATATATATATATATATATATATATATATTATACACATATTTACAGCATAATGAAATAAACCTGGGAGACAGTAAATGTTGTTATAGGGGGATTATAACCCTGAGACCTGGGGTGTGAGAATATTTTGCTGGAATAGTATATGTGTGTGTGTATGTATGTGTATATATATATATATATATATATATATATATATATATATATATATATATATATATATGTGTGTGTGTGTGTGTGTGTGTATATATATATATATATGTGTGTGTATATATATATATATATATATATATATATATATATATATATATATATATATATACATACACACACACACAATTCTTAAAGATCACAAGTCCATGTGAAAAAGCAGGCCCATTGCTGATAACCCATTTTAGCATATATATATATATATATATATATATATATATATGTCTCACGTTGCTGATAACTCATTTTAGCATGTATATATATATATATATATATATATATATATCACATTGCTGATAACTCATTTTAGCATATATATATATATATATATATATATATATATATATATATATATATATATATACTGTATATATCTCATATTGCTGATAACTGGTTTTAGCTAATATAGAAGAGAGAAGTCTAAAACATTAAATTTTTTTGCAGCTCAGCCTTGCCACCAGTATGCAAAGTAGAGAAGAAACAGAGATCGCAACAGTGATATAAATGATGACCGGGAGAGATTTGCAGGTAAAATTGTGATTTATTTCATATCCAAAGCGTACACAAATTGACAGGCACAGCAAACAAACCCCGCTGACGCGTTTCCCGCTTCACAAGCGGTTCATCAGAGCTGGGAGAACAAGTGATACAAGCAGCTGTTAAATCTCAGGTAACACAGTTGAATAGCCAATCAGCAAACACTGGTCTCACCTTCGACTTAACCTTTCACACTCCATGAGTTTACAAGTTTTAACTAACTATAAGAGTAACAAAAGAATGTCACAAATTCTCTATATATATCACACTATAACGATACATGTTAAAACTAGACATGTGCGGTTCGTTTCGGATTAATTCGGAAATTCAGTAAATTCGGTAAATTCGGAGATTCGGATCGATTCGGATTTCCAAATTAAAATACTTCCGAATCTACCGAATGAATCCGAAATAGCTGCCGTATCTCCGAATAAATCCGAATTAGCTCGTTAAGATTCGGCATTTCCCCATAGGAAACAATGGGAGTTTCGGCTGAAAAAAAACTAACACCGCAGCCCCATTGTTTCCTATGGGGAAACACTAAGTCTGCACCTAACACCCTAACATGTACCCCGAGTCTCTAAACACCCCTAATCTAACACTTATTAACCCCTAATCTGCTGCCTCCGCTATCGCTGACACCTGCATTATTTTATTAACCCCTAATCTGCCGACCGAATATCGCCGCCACCTACATTATAACTATTAACCCCTAATCTGCTGTCCCTAACACCACCGACCCCTACATTATAGTTATTAACCCCTAATCTGCCCCCCCCAACGTCGCCGCAATCTAACTACAACTATTAACCCCTAATCTGCCGACCCGATATCGCCGCCGCCTACATTATAGCTATTAACCCCTAATCTGCTGTCCCTAACACCGCCGACCCCTACATTATAGTTATTAACCCCTAATCTGCCCCCCCAGCGTCGCCGCAATCTAACTACAAGTATTAACCCCTAATCTGCCGACCGCAAATCGCCGCCGCCTACATTATAGCTATTAACCCCTAATCTGCTGTCCCTAACACCGCCGACCCCTACATTATAGTTATTAACCCCTAATCTGCCCCCCCCCAACGTCGCCGCAATCTAACTACAAGTATTAACCCCTAATCTGCCGACCCGATATCGCCGCCGCCTACATTATAACTATTAACCCCTAATCTGCTGTCCCTAACACCGCCGACCCCTACATTATAGTTATTAACCCCTAATCTGCCTCCCCCCAACGTCGCCACAATCTAACTACAAGTATTAACCCCTAATCTGCCGACCGCAAATCGCCGCCACTATAATAAATGTATTAACCCCTAAACCGCCGCACTCCCGCCTCGTAAACACTATAATACATTTTATTAACCCCTAATCTGCCCTCCCTAACATCGCCGCCACCTACCTACAATTATTAACCCCTAATCTCCCGCCCCCATCGTCGCCGCTACTATAATAAGGTTATTAACCCCTAAACCTAAATCTAACCCTAACACTAACACCCCCTAACTTAAATATAATTTAAATAAAACGAAATAAGTTTACTATAGTTAAATAAATGAATCCTATTTAAAACTAAAGACTTACCTGTAAAATAAACCCTAAGATAGCTGCAATATAACTAATAGTTACATTGTAGCTATTTTAGCATTTATTTTTATTTTACAGGCAACTTTGTATTTATTTTAACTAGGTACAATAGTTATTAAATAGTTAATAACTATTTAATAACTACCTAGCTAAAATAAATACAAATTTACCTGTAAAATAAATCCTAACCTAAGTTACAATTACACCTAACACTACACTATCATTAAATTAACTAAATAAATGATTCCTATTTAAAACTAAATACTTACCTGTAAAATAAACCCTAAGATAGCTGCAATATAACTAATAGTTACATTGTAGCTATTTTAGCATTTATATTTATTTTACAGGCAACTTTGTATTTATTTTAACTAGGTACAAAAGCTATTAAATAGTTATTGACTAATTAATAGCTACCTAGTTAAAATAATTACAAAATTACCTGTAAAATAAATCCTAACCTAAGTTACAATTAAACCTAACACTACACTGTCATTAAATAAATTAACTACAAGTACCTACAATTATCTACAATTAAATAAACTAAAGTACAAAACCCCCCCACTAAATTACAAAAAAAAACAAACACTAAATTACAAAAAATAAAAAAATATTACAAGAATTTTAAACTAATTACACCTAATCTAAGCCCCCTAATAAAATAACAAAGCCCCCCAAAATAAAAAAAAATGCCCTACCCTATACTAAATTACAAAAGTTAACAGCTCTATTACCTTACCAGCCCTGAACAGGGCCCTTTGCGGGGCATGCCCCAAAGAAAACAGCTCTTTTGCCTGTAAAAAAAAACACAATCCCCCCCCCACATTACAACCCACCACCCACATACCCCTACTCTAACCCAAACCCCCCTTAAATAAACCTAACACTACCCCCCTGAAGATCTCCCTACCTTGAGTCGTGTTCACCCAGCCGGGACGAAGTCTTCATCCGATGGGGCAGAAGAGGACATCCAGACCGGCAGAAGTCTTCATCCAAGCGGGGCAAGAAGAGGTCTTCCATCCATCATACAAGTACCAAAATACAAACAAACACTAAATTACCAAAAATAATAAAATATTACAATCATTTTAAACTAATTACACCTAATCTAAGCCCCCTACTAGCTATTAATATAGCTTCAATATAACTAATAGTTACATTGTAGCTATTTTAGGATTTATATGTATTTTACAGGCAACTTTGTATTTATTTTAACTAGGTACAATAGTTATTAAATAGTTAATAACTATTTAATAACTACCTAGCTAAAATAAATACAAATTTACCTGTAAAATAAATCATAACCTAAGTTACAATTACACCTAACACTACACTATCATTAAATTAACTAAATAAATGAATCCTATATAAAACTAAAGACTTACCTGTAAAATAAACCCTAATATAGCTGCAATATAACTAATAGTTACATTGTAGCTATTTTAGCATTTATATTTATTGTACAGGCAACTTTGTATTCATTTTAACTAGGTTCAATAGCTATTAAATAGATACTGACTATTTAATAGCTACCTAGTTAAAATAATTACAAAATTACCTGTAAAATAAATCCTAACCTAAGTTACAATTAAACCTAACACTACACTATCATTAAATAAATTAACTACAAGTACCTACAATTAAATACAATTAAAAAAACTAAACTAAAGTACAAACCCCCGCCCACTAAATTACAAAAAATAAAAAAAATATTACAAGAATTTTAAACTAATTACACCTAATCTAAGCCCCCTAATAAAATAACAAAGCCCCCCAAAATAAAAAAAATGCCCTAACCTATACTAAATTACAAAAGTTAACAGCTCTATTACCTTACCAGCCCTGAACAGGGCCCTTTGCGGGGCATGCCCCAAAGAAAACAGCTCTTTTGCCTGTAAAAAAAAAACACAATCCCCCCCCCACATTACAACCCACCACCCACATACCCCTACTCTAACCCAAACCCCCCTTAAATAAACCTAACACTACCCCCCTGAAGATCTCCCTACCTTGAGTCGTGTTCACCCAGCCGGGCCGAAGTCTTCATCCGATGGGGCAGAAGAGGACATCCAGACCGGCAGAAGTCTTCATCCAAGCGGGGCAAGAAGAGGTCTTCCATCCATCAGAAAAGTACAAAAAAACAAACAAACACTAAATTAGCAAAAATAATAAAATATTACAATAATTTTAAACTAATTACACCTAATCTAAGCCCCCTACTAGCTATTAATATAGCTACAATATAACTAATAGTTACATTGTAGCTATTTTAGGATTTATATTTATTTTACAGGCAACTTTGTATTTATTTTAACTAGGTACAATAGCTATTAAATAGTTAATAACTACCTAGCTAAAATAAATACAAATTTACCTGTAAAATAAACCCTAACCTAAGTTACAATTACACCTAACACTACACTGTCATTAAATTAACTAAATAAATTAATCCTATATAAAACTAAATACTTACCTGTAAAATAAACCCTAATATAGCTACAATATAACTAATAGTTACATTGTAGCTATTTTAGCATTTATATTTATTTTACAGGCAACTTTGTATTTATTTTAACTAGGTACAATAGCTATTACATAGTTATTGACTAATTAATAGCTACCTAGTTAAAATAATTACAAAATTACCTGTAAAATAAATCCTAACCTAAGTTACTATTAAACCTAACACTACACTATCATTAAATAAATTAACTACAAGTACCTACAATTAAATACAATGAAATAAACTAAACTAAAGTACAAAAAAAACAAACACTAAATTACAAAAAATAAAAAAAATTACAAGAATTTTAAACTAATTACACCTAATCTAAGCCCCCTAATAAAATAACAAAGCCCCCCAAAATAAAAAAATGCCCTACCCTATACTAAATTACTAAAGTAATCAGCTCTATTACCTTACCAGCCCTGAACAGGGCCCTTTGCGGGGCATGCCCCAAAGAAAACAGCTCTTTTGCCTGTAAAAAAAAACACAATACACCCCCCCCCCACATTACAACCCACCACCCACATACCCCTACTCTAACCCAAACCCCCCTTAAATAAACCTAACACTACCCCCCTGAAGATCTCTCTACCGTGTCTTCACCCAGCGGGCCGAAGTCTTCATCCAATCGGGCAGAAGAGGACATCCAGACCGGCAGAAGTCTTCATCCAAGCGGGGCAAGAAGAGGTCTTCCATCCATCAGAAGTCTTGATCCAGGCGGCATCTTCTCTGTTCATCCATCCGGAGCGGAGCGGCAGCATCCTGAAGACATCCCACGCAGAGCATCCTCTTCTTTCTTGATCCGACGACTAGGTGACTGTACCTTTAAGTGACGTCATCCAAGATGGCGTCCCTTGAATTCCGATTGGCTGATAGGATTCTATCAGCCAATCGGAATTAAGGTAGGAAAAATCTGATTGGCTGATTCAATCAGCCAATCAGATTCAAGTTCAATCCGATTGGCTGATGGAATCAGCCAATCAGATTGACCTCGCATTCTATTGGCTGTTCCGATCAGCCAATAGAATGCGAGCTCAATCTGATTGGCTGATTGGATCAGCCAATCGGATTGAACTTGAATCTGATTGGCTGATTGAATCAGCCAATCAGATTTTTCCTACCTTAATTCCGATTGGCTGATAGAATCCTATCAGCCAATCGGAATTCAAGGGACGCCATCTTGGATGACGTCACTTAAAGGTACAGTCACCTAGTCGTCGGATCAAGAAAGAAGAGGATGCTCTGCGTGGGATGTCTTCAGGATGCTGCCGCTCCGCTCCGGATGGATGAACAGAGAAGATGCCGCCTGGATCAAGACTTCTGATGGATGGAAGACCTCTTCTTGCCCCGCTTGGATGAAGACTTCTGCCGGTCTGGATGTCCTCTTCTGCCCGATCGGATGAAGACTTTGGCCCGCTGGGTGAAGACACGGTAGAGAGATCTTCAGGGGGGTAGTGTTAGGTTTATTTAAGGGGGGTTTGGGTTAGAGTAGGGGTATGTGGGTGGTAGGTTGTAATGTGGGGGGGGGGTATTGTGTTTTTTTTTACAGGCAAAAGAGCTGTTTTCTTTGGGGCATGCCCCCGCAAAAGGCCCTTTTAAGGGCTGGTAAGGTAATAGAGCTGATTACTTTTGTAATTTAGTATAGGGTAGGGCATTTTTTTATTTTGGGGGGCTTTGTTATTTTATTAGGGGGCTTAGATTAGGTGTAATTAGTTTAAAATTCTTGTAATTTTTTTTATTTTTTGTAATTTAGTGTTTGTTTTTTTTGTACTTTAGTTTAGTTTATTTCATTGTATTTAATTGTAGGTACTTGTAGTTAATTTATTTAATGATAGTGTAGTGTTAGGTTTAATAGTAACTTAGGTTAGGATTTATTTTACTGGTAATTTTGTAATTATTTTAACTAGGTAGCTATTAAACAGTAAATATCTATTTAATAGCTATTGTACCTAGTTAAAATAAATACAAAGTTGCCTGTAAAATAAATATAAATGCTAAAATAGCTACAATGTAACTATTAGTTATATTGTAGCTATATTAGGGTTTATTTTACAGGTAAGTATTTAGTTTTATATAGGATTAATTTATTTAGTTAATTTAATGACAGTGTAGTGTTAGGTGTAATTGTAACTTAGGTTAGGGTTTATTTTACAGGTAAATTTGTATTTATTTTAGCTAGGTAGTTATTAACTATTTAATAGCTATTGTACCTAGTTAAAATAAATACAAAGTTGCCTGTAAAATAAATATAAATCCTAAAATAGCTACAATGTAACTATTAGTTATATTGTAGCTATATTAATAGCTAGTAGGGGGCTTAGATTAGGTGTAATTAGTTTAAAATTATTGTAATATTTTATTATTTTTGCTAATTTAGTGTTTGTTTGTTTTTTTGTACTTTTCTGATGGATGGAAGACCTCTTCTTGCCCCGCTTGGATGAAGACTTCTGCCGGTCTGGATGTCCTCTTCTGCCCCATCGGATGAAGACTTCGGCCCGGCTGGGTGAACACGACTCAAGGTAGGGAGATCTTCAGGGGGGTAGTGTTAGGTTTATTTAAGGGGGGTTTGGGTTAGAGTAGGGGTATGTGGGTGGTGGGTTGTAATGTGGGGGGGGGGGTATTGTGTTTTTTTTTACAGGCAAAAGAGCTGTTTTCTTTGGGGCATGCCCCGCAAAAGGCCCTGTT
This sequence comes from Bombina bombina, assembly GCF_027579735.1. NCBI lineage: Eukaryota > Metazoa > Chordata > Amphibia > Anura > Bombinatoridae > Bombina > Bombina bombina. The sequence goes on along the minus strand of NC_069500.1, from coordinate 702,386,054 downwards.
CAGGGCTGGTAAGGTAATAGAGCTGTTAACTTTTGTAATTTAGTATAGGGTAGGGCATTTTTTTTTATTTTGGGGGGCTTTGTTATTTTATTAGGGGGCTTAGATTAGGTGTAATTAGTTTAAAATTCTTGTAATATTTTTTTATTTTTTGTAATTTAGTGGGGGGGTTTTTGTACTTTAGTTTAGTTTTTTAATTGTATTTAATTGTAGGTACTTGTAGTTAATTTATTTAATGATAGTGTAGTGTTAGGTTTAATTGTAACTTAGGTTAGGATTTATTTTACAGGTAATTTTGTAATTATTTTAACTAGGTAGCTATTAAACAGTAAATATCTATTTAATAGCTATTGTACCTAGTTAAAATAAATACAAAGTTGCCTGTACAATAAATATATATGCTAAAATAGCTACAATGTAACTATTAGTTATATTGCAGCTATATTAGGGTTTATTTTACAGGTAAGTCTTTAGTTTTATATAGGATTCATTTATTTAGTAAATTTAATGATAGTGTAGTGTTAGGTGTAATTGTAACTTAGGTTATGATTTATTTTACAGGTAAATTTGTATTTATTTTAGCTAGGTAGTTATTAAATAGTTATTAACTATTTAATAGCTATTGTACCTAGTTAAAATAAATACAAAGTTGCCTGTAAAATAAATATAAATCCTAAAATAGCTACAATGTAACTATTAGTTATATTGAAGCTATATTAATAGCTAGTAGGGGGCTTAGATTAGGTGTAATTAGTTTAAAATTATTGTAATATTTTATTATTTTTTGTAATTTAGTGTTTGTTTGTATTTTGGTACTTGTATGATGGATGGAAGACCTCTTCTTGCCCCGCTTGGATGAAGACTTCTGCCGGTCTGGATGTCCTCTTCTGCCCCATCGGATGAAGACTTCGGCCCGGCTGGGTGAACACGACTCAAGGTAGGGAGATCTTCAGGGGGGTAGTGTTAGGTTTATTTAAGGGGGGTTTGGGTTAGAGTAGGGGTATGTGGGTGGTGGGTTGTAATGTGGGGGGGGGATTGTGTTTTTTTTTTACAGGCAAAAGAGCTGTTTTCTTTGGGGCATGCCCCGCAAAGGGCCCTGTTCAGGGCTGGTAAGGTAATAGAGCTGTTAACTTTTGTAATTTAGTATTGGGTAGGGCATTTTTTTTATTTTGGGGGGCTTTGTTATTTTATTAGGGGGCTTAGATTAGGTGTAATTAGTTTAAAATTCTTGTAATATTTTTTTATTTTTTGTAATTTAGTGTTTGTTTTTTTTTTGTAATTTAGTGGGGGGGTTTTGTACTTTAGTTTATTTAATTGTAGATAATTGTAGGTACTTGTAGTTAATTTATTTAATGACAGTGTAGTGTTAGGTTTAATTGTAACTTAGGTTAGGATTTATTTTACAGGTAATTTTGTAATTATTTTAACTAGGTAGCTATTAAATAGTCAATATCTATTTAATAGCTATTGTACCTAGTTAAAATAAATACAAAGTTGCCTGTAAAATAAATATAAATGCTAAAATAGCTACAATGTAACTATTAGTTATATTGCAGCTATCTTAGGGTTTATTTTACAGGTAAGTCTTTAGTTTTAAATAGGATTCATTTATTTAACTATAGTAAACTTATTTCGTTTTATTTAAATTATATTTAAGTTAGGGGGTGTTAGTGTTAGGGTTAGATTTAGGTTTAGGGGTTAATAACTGTTACGGTTACCCTTAGTCTCGCTGAGAGATGGACCGCTTAGTAGCCTGGATCCCTATTGCTAAAGAGGGGAGAAGCTGCTTTCCATAGTATTCTATATGAGTCTCGCAAATATAGAATAATCTCCCTTAGCTGCAGTACAGCTAGGATACCCTTCTGCCCACAAAAACGAGTCAACGCTGCGATTGAGGGTCAAAACAAGAACTCAGGACTGGGATGCCCAGCCTGCTTTTTATTAAGGTTACATGCACACAGGGCACTCCCAGGGGGAGAGGGGGGGAAGCACAAAATCCCCCATCACACATTTAGATAGAGAGCACTGTCCTTTGACAGGCCACAATAGGATTACAGTACTTAAGATAACAAGTTTACAAGTTCATCTTATCAATTAGCAGTCTGGCTCCAGAGGTGATTAGACAATAGTTTCTAAAAGCTGAAAAAAAAAGAGTTAACTCTTTATGAAATGAAACTTGTTACGGTTTTCTTGGAGCCCTTCTTAGGCGCTGGCTTGCTGGTTCAGGCATTGCTGCTGGGAAATAAGCTCTTCACAACAAAATAACTAATGCTTCTGTAACATTGCTCCCTTTCTGTGGAACACTCTGGCAGACACGGTCTGACCCCTTTTCGGGGCAGACTAAGGCTGTCCAGACCGCTGGTTATGCAGGGCTGAGGTCGGTTTGTCTGGACAACCCGTCGGCGTTGCCATTCTGTTTCCCAGGTCTGTAAGTAATGGTGAAATTGAAGGTTTGCAACGATAAGCTCCAACGTAATAGCCTGCCGTTATCTCCAGAGACCCGGTTCAGCCACACCAACGGGTTATGGTCGGTGACCAGAGTGAACTCCTGACCATATAAATAGGGAGTCAATTTCTTTAATGCCCACACCAAAGCCAAACACTCCTTTTCGACCGCTGCATAGCTGACTTCGCGGGGCAGGAGCTTCCGGCTGATGTAGGCAACTGGATGCTCCCCTCCATCTTCGCCTACTTGGCTGAGGACGGCTCCCAGCCCGAACATGGAAGCATCTGTATGGACTATAAAACGTTTGTTAAGGGCTGGGGCCGCCAAGACAGGAGCGTTAATTAGAGCATTTTTGAGAGCCTGGAAAGCCGTTTCACAGTGGGGAGACCACAGGACCTGTCGAGGTAAGTTCTTCTTGGTCAAGTCAGTCAGGGGTTTGGCAAGTGTGCTGTAGTCTGGTACGAACCGTCAATAGTACCCTGCCGTGCCCAGGAAGGCTAGGACCTGAGTCTTAGTGATGGGGGTGGGCCAATTGGCGACAGCTTCTATTTTGGCCGGCTCTGGTCGCTGCTTTCCACACCCCACCCGGTGACCCAGGTACTGTACCTCGGCCATCCCAAAGTGGCATTTTTCTGGCTTCAGAGTCAGGCCAGCAGCCCGGATCTGATCCAGAACCATTCCCACATGAGCTAAGTGGTCCTCCCAGGACTCACTGTGGATCGCTATGTCGTCCAGGTAGGCGCAAGCAAAACTCTGGAAGCCATCCAGGAGCCTATCCACCAAGCGCTGGAATGTAGCTGGGGCATTCTTCATCCCAAACGGCATTACCCTAAACTGATATAAGCCGAATGGGGTGACGAATGCCGACTTGGGGATAGCCTCCGGGGCCAGGGGAATCTGCCAGTAACCTTTGCAGAGGTCAATAGTGGTCAGGTAATTTCCCCTGGCTATACGATCGAGTAGCTCGTCTACCCTGGGCATAGGGTAAGCGTCCGTCACGGTATTTTCATTGAGCCTCCGATAGTCTACGCAGAACCGGGTGGTCCCATCTTTCTTGGGCACCAAGACAACTGGGGAGGCCCAGGGACTATCGGAGGGCTCAATTACCCTGAGCTGGAGCATCTCATCGATCTCCTTCTTCATTCCTGTCCTAACTGCTTCGGGGATTCGGTACGGAGCCTGGCGCAAGGGAGCTTGTCCCGGAGTATCTACCTGGTGGGTGGTTAAAGTAGTGTACCCTGGCTTCGGGGAGAAGGTGAGGTGTTTGGACTGGAGGAGTTGGTTGAGCTGCTCCCTTTCAGTGGGGCTAAGTCGGTCCCCTATCTGAACCTGCGCCACTATACCTGTGGGGAGGCTCTTTTCTAATAGGTCTGGAATAGGTAAACTGTCGGGGTCTTCCTGAGGGGAACAACATACGGCCGTCACGTTCTCTGGTCGCTCAAAATATTCCTTGAGCATGTTTACATGGAATGTCTTTCTAAGATTGTTGTCGTGGCAGCTAGCTATCACATAAGTGGTGTCTCCCCTTTTCTCTACGATCTGGTAGGGACCCTGCCAGGACGCCTGCAATTTGTCTGTCTTCACCGGCTTAAGTACTAACACCTTTTGTCCTATGGTGAAGATTCTCTTTCGGGCCCCCCGATCGTACCATACTTTCTGTCTTCTCTGGGCCAACTGGAGATTAGCCCGCACGGATTTGGCTAATTGCTCCATTCGGTCCCTGAGTTCCAGCACGTATGGCACAATTGGGACACCGTCAGCCTCCATCTCTCCCTCCCAGTGCTCCCGGATCAGGTTTAGGGGTCCCCGTACCTTTCTTCCGTAGAGCAACTCGAAGGGAGAGAACCCTGTCGTTTCCTGGGGCACCTCCCGATAAGCAAATAGGAGGTGCGGCAGGAAGCGTTCCCAGTCTCGGTATTCCTGAGTGAACGTCTTGAGCATTTGCTTGAGGGTCCCATTGAACCTCTCACACAGCCCGTTCGTCTGGGGGTGGTATGGGGAGCTTAGGAGGGACTTAATTTTGCAAACCTGCCAGAGTTGTTGGGTCAATTCAGCCGTAAATTGGGTGCCTCGGTCGGATAGGATTTCTTTTGGAAATCCTACCCGGGAGAACACCTGTACTAGTGCATTCGCTACCGTATCCGCTTGTATGTTGGATAGGGCGACAGCCTCTGGGTACCTGGTAGCGTAGTCCACTACGGTAAGAATGTATCGCTTACCGGAGGGACTAGGGGTAGCCAGTGGTCCCACTAGGTCAATAGCAACCCGGCTGAAGGGTTCCTCTACAATGGGCATATTTACTAGCTGGGCTTTAGGGTGATCGCCTCGCCTTCCTACTCGTTGACACACATCGCAGGTGTTACAGTAAGTTCTAACGTCAGCGTGCACCCCTGGCCAAAAGAACGTGTGAGTAATGCGGTGTAGGGTACGGGTAACGGCTAGGTGGCCTGCTAAGGGGATGTCGTGGCCTATTTTGAGGATTTCTTGACGGTATTTGTGGGGCACTACCAGCTGTCGCCTACGCTGTCCCCTTTTCTCTGTCCAGCGGTATAGTTTCCTTTTTTCCCATAAGAATGTTTCGTTATCTGCCCCGCCCCCTCCGGTCTCTGCTCGTTCCCGGTACTTTTGTAAGGTCGGGTCAGTCTTAGACTCTGCCTCGAAAGCATCTGGGGTGTCCCAGGGTATGGGGCCTAACCTGTCAGGCAAGGTCGGGGTAGGTCTTACCTGTGTCTCCCGCACTGGTGAAAGCTCTCGCTCCATCCGGGCTTGGGCCCTTGTAGTCACTGGGTCCGCCTCGTTGTTGCATACTGGAGCATAGGCAGAAGTCATGGGGCCCAAATCGTTGCCCAGTAGTACTTCGGCAGGTAAATTATCCATTAGGCCCACGTTCACAGCCCCCTTTCCCGCTCCCCAATCAAGATGCACTTTAGCTGTTGGAATTTTGTACACATCCCCCCCCGCCACTCTAACGGCCACAGTCTGTCCAGATCGCTTGTGCTCTGGCACCAAATGACTCTGTACCAGCGTGATAGTAGCCCCTGTGTCTCGCAATCCCTCGGTAGATCGCCCCTCGAGCCATACCCTCTGCCGATGGTGCTGGCGGTTATCTGAGGCAGCATATACAGGGTCTGCCTCGTGAAGCGGCCCCACATATCCCTCCATAGGGGCCTCTTGGTTAACACAGAGGGCCCGGGCCGGACGATAGGACCCAGAGGGGTAATTGTAATTCCTGGGTGTCTGGTGCGTATTAAGGGGGCAGCTAGCCATGAAATGCCCTGGTTGCTTGCATCGGTGGCAAGTCGGTCTGGGACGCTCAGAGCTGTTATTGGGTGGTCCTGAGTGTCGGACGGGCCCTGTGGGCACCGGGGCTCGGAATTCAGCACGAGGGGGTGCACGGTAAACCTCTCTGGGTTCGACCCGTGCTGGAGCTCGGTAGTTCATGGGTTCGTGAAGACGGGAGTCATAATGTTCATCGGCCAATTTGGCTGCTTCTTCTAAGGTAGAAGGCCGCCTGTCTCGCAGCCATTCCTTCCCTTGCTGTTCCATGCCATTATAAAAATGTTCTAAGAGAAACAATTGTAAAATTTCCTCCCCAGTCACCGCTTTACTTCCGCTCAGCCAGTGATTTGCCGCTCTCCGCATTCGGTGCGCCCATTCCATATGGGTATCGTTAGGCTTCTTTTCCGTGCCCCGAAACTGTCGGCGATACGTGTCCGGAGTTACAGCGTACCGTCGCAACAGTGTCTCCTTAACTAGCTCATACTGTGTCACTTCCTCAGCACCCAGAGTACGAAAGGCTTCCAGGGCTCGCCCGGATAGTTTCCCAGACAATATCGTGGGCCACTCTCTGTTGGGAATCTGGTGCAGGGCACATTGCCTTTCGAAGTCCGCCAAATATTCATCAATCCCTGTCTCGCTCTCTAGGAAGGGTCGAAATGCCGCATAGGGTATCTTGGGCCTCCCAGCATTTTCGACAGGGATGATTACCTGCGGGGCTTCAGCATTGCGGTGTGCGTTCGCTAGGTTGAGTTCGTGGGCTCGAGTCTCTCGTATATCCTCGCCCGCCTCCGCCATCAACTGCTGTACCAATTCTATGGAGGGGTTCGGCCCGTATAATGAGAGCCTTTCCCGAACAATCCTGGTTTTTTCGTCACTAATCGTGGTCGGTGTTTCCGCCATTGTGAAGCTCTGATCCAGTTCGGTCAATTCTGCGATCAGCTCTCTCCTCGGCCGGTTGCTGGCGTACCCCCCTCTGCTTTCAAGTAAATCCTTTAGGGTTGTACGCTTCAATTTTTCGTAAGCGCTCTCCATCCGTTCTGTACCTCTCCTAGGAAATCCAGGAAAATCCCGCCGCTGCCGCCAAATGTTACGGTTACCCTTAGTCTCGCTGAGAGATGGACCGCTTAGTAGCCTGGATCCCTATTGCTAAAGAGGGGAGAAGCTGCTTTCCATAGTATTCTATATGAGTCTCGCAAATATAGAATAATCTCCCTTAGCTGCAGTACAGCTAGGATACCCTTCTGCCCACAAAAACGAGTCAACGCTGCGATTGAGGGTCAAAACAAGAACTCAGGACTGGGATGCCCAGCCTGCTTTTTATTAAGGTTACATGCACACAGGGCACTCCCAGGGGGAGAGGGGGGGAAGCACAAAATCCCCCATCACACATTTAGATAGAGAGCACTGTCCTTTGACAGGCCACAATAGGATTACAGTACTTAAGATAACAAGTTTACAAGTTCATCTTATCAATTAGCAGTCTGGCTCCAGAGGTGATTAGACAATAGTTTCTAAAAGCTGAAAAAAAAAGAGTTAACTCTTTATGAAATGAAACTTGTTACGGTTTTCTTGGAGCCCTTCTTAGGCGCTGGCTTGCTGGTTCAGGCATTGCTGCTGGGAAATAAGCTCTTCACAACAAAATAACTAATGCTTCTGTAACAATAACTTTATTATAGTAGCGGCGACGATGGGGGCGGGAGATTAGGGGTTAATAATTGTAGGTAGGTGGCGGCGATGTTAGGGAGGGCAGATTAGGGGTTAATAAAATGTATTATAGTGTTTGCGAGGCGGGAGTGCGGCGGTTTAGGGGTTAATACATTTATTATAGTGGCGGCGATTTGCGGTCGGCAGATTAGGGGTTAATACTTGTAGTTAGATTGTGGCGACGTTGGGGGGAGGCAGATTAGGGGTTAATAACTATAATGTAGGGGTCGGCGGTGTTAGGGACAGCAGATTAGGGGTTAATAGTTATAATGTAGGCGGCGGCGATATCGGGTCGGCAGATTAGGGGTTAATACTTGTAGTTAGATTGCGGCGACGTTGGGGGAGGCAGATTAGGGGTTAATAACTATAATGTAGGGGTCGGCGGTGTTAGGGACAGCAGATTAGGGGTTAATAGTTATAATGTAGGCGGCGGCGATATCGGGTCGGCAGATTAGGGGTTAATACTTGTAGTTAGATTGCGGCGACGTTGGGGGAGGCAGATTAGGGGTTAATAACTATAATGTAGGGGTCGGCGGTGTTAGGGACAGCAGATTAGGGGTTAATAGCTATAATGTAGGCGGCGGCGATATCGGGTCGGCAGATTAGGGGTTAATACTTGTAGTTAGATTGCGGCGACGTTGGGGGAGGCAGATTAGGGGTTAATAACTATAATGTAGGGGTCGGCGGTGTTAGGGACAGCAGATTAGGGGTTAATAGCTATAATGTAGGCGGCGGCGATATCCGATCGGCAGATTAGGGGTTAAATAATGTTATTATAGGGTTTGCGATGTGGGGGGGCCTCGGTTTAGTGGTTCATAGGTAGTTTATGGGTGTTAGTGACTTAGTGTACTAAATGGGTGTTAGTGTACTAAAAACATACCAAATTTCGGAACGGAATAGAACCGAATTCAGCCAAATCCGAATAAATCCGAAACGAATTTATTCGGATCCGAATAAATCCGAAACAAATTTATTCAAATTTTGCCGAATCAGATTCGATCCGAAACGAAATTCGAAAAGTCCGAATCGATCCGAACCGAAAACGAACCGAATTTTTTAGCGGTGCACATGTCTAGTTAAAACTAAATGAAGCACTTATTCTAAAAATGAATTTAATCAAAGTTTAGAAAAACGGAACCCTAAAGCTGATATATTGTGTCACTGTTTTTGCAATAGAGTAAAATATCTCCACAAAGATGTAGCCATATTAGTATAAAAGTCAAATGCAAACATTATTAAATTACGGCAATCATGGGGATAAGATACAATGCAACAACTTAACATAAGGAGTAATACACTAAAAAAGAAAAAGCAATTTTGGAACTTGAAGAAGTGAATTAATAAAAGAATAATATACAATATATTTGTACGGACCAGATATAAGACATTTGAAACTCAAGCATCGATGAACAATTTGATGTCACTTATTTTATTAATCCCTAGTGGGGAACCTGTTTTAAGAGTGTAAATCCAATAAATTTCACCTCTAGTATTCATTTTAACCTGTTCAATACCTTGAAACCGGAAATACCTGAATTTATCAATATGTTCAAAAAAGTGCTTAGCCACTGGAGTTTTTGGTACCTCAGCCTCTAGGGACAAAAGATGTTCCCTAATCCTGTCCTTTAAGACCCTAGAGGTGAGACCCACATATTGAAAATTACAGTGTAAACAGGTGATGAGGTAAACAACATAATTGGAGTTACAATTAATACGTCCCCTGATGTTATATATTTTATTGGTGTTTGTTGAATGGAAAGTATTTCCAACCAAAGCAAAATCATAACTCTTACATGGCCTCACACCACATTTATAGAAGCCACATTTCTTAGAAAGCCAGTTTCCAGTTCTACCAGACACTGTTGTAGTGTTGACATTAGAGTGTGTATATAAGTTCTTATTAATTCTATCTCCTATAGTATCTGATCTGTAGGAAATAAACTTGCAATTTTTTGATAATAACTTGAGATCTTCATCCATTTCCAAAAGGGGTAACCTTTTCCTAATGATGTTACATATAGCATCATATTGATTGCTAAATTTTGTTATAAAGTTAACACCACTACTACACTGACTCCTAGCATTATTTCTTGGCTTATGTTTGTCCCTGAGTAATATACTTCTGTCAAAACCAGAAACTAAAGTAGCTATTTCATTTAAGTCACCTAGATTGTAGCCTCTATCTACCAACCGTGAAGTCAAATCTCTGGCATGTTTCCAATACATATCCAATGAGCTACAATTACGCATCAGCCTAATATATTGTCCCTTAGGGATCCCCTTCTTCAGATGTTTAGGATGTGATGAATCAGCTCTGAGGATAGTATTCCCAGAGGTCTCTTTCCTATAGACTTCAGTGACAATGGATTCATTTTTATGTCCTATAAGGACATCCAAGTAGGGTACACTATCACCAGAAACATTATAGGTGAAACTGAGGTTGTTGTCATTTATATTAAGATTATCAACAAAATTCTTTAAATTATTCATCTCACCTCCCCAGATTAACAAAATATCATCGATATACCTGGTATATAACTTAATATCATCTTTATAGAGGTTTTCATTGCCAAAGATCTTCCTGGTTTCAAAATCTGCTAAATACAAGTTGGCATACGAGGAGGCAAATTTTGCCCCCATCGCTGTCCCTCTCAGTTGTAGATAAAACTCACCATTATACATAAAATAGTTATGATGTAGAAGAAATGATATAGCCTCTAATAAAAATTCAATTAGTCTATCATCATATCCAGAGTACCTGACAAGCATCCTTTGTATAGCACTCAATCCCTGTTCATGCGGTATGCATGAATATAAAGAAACTGCATCTATTGTGGAAAAAACATAACCTTCTTTCCATTCAAATTGCTGTATGGACCTGAGTAGATGTTTAGTGTCTCTCAGGAATCCAGGCAGCGATTGAACTATTGGCTGAAGCTGCGCATCTACCCATTGGCCTAGTCTTTCCCCCAGGGAGCCAATAGCTGAAATTATTGGTCTCCCCGGAGGATTGACTAATGACTTGTGTATCTTAGGTAAATACTTGAACACAGGTATTCTAGGATGTTCAACGAATATTGAGTCAGCTATTTTGTGCGTAAACACAGCATTTCTCTTGTTAAGTGTATCCAGTCCACGGATCATCCATTACTTGTGGGATATTCTCCTTCCCAACAGGAAGTTGCAAGAGGATCACCCACAGCAGAGCTGCTATATAGCTCCTCCCCTAACTGCCATATCCAGTCATTCTCTTGCAAGTCTCAACAAAGATGGACGTAGTAAGAGGAGAGTGGTGTATTATAGTTAGTTTCTTAACTTCAATCAAAAGTTTGTTATTTTTAAATGGTACCGGAGTGTACTGTTTTATCAAAGGCAGCATTAGAAGAAGAATCTGCCTGTGATTTCTATGATCTTAGCAGAAGTAACTAAGATCCAGTGCCGTTCTCACATATTCTGAGGAGTGAGGTAACTTCAGAGAGGGAATGGCGTGCAGGTTTTCCTGCAATAAGGTATGTGCAGTAAACATATTTCTAGGGATGGAACTTGCTAGAAAAATGCTGCTGATACCGGATTAATGTAAGTTAAGCCTAAATGCAGTGATTTAATAGCGACTGGTATCAGGCTTATTAACAGAGATACATACTCTTATAAAAGTGTAATATAAAACGTTTGCTGGCATGTTTAATCGTTTTTATATATGCTTTGGTGATAAAACTTATTGGGGCCTAGTTTTTTCCACATGGCTGGCTTTATTTTTGCCTAGAAACAGAGGCTTTCCACTGTTATAGTATAAAAGTTACAGTTGGTGCAGTTAAAATGACAAACTGGGACATTCAGCTTCCCCCAGCAGTCCCCTGCATGCTATAGGACATCTCTGATGGGCTCAAAAGGCTTCAAAAGTAGGAGCTGTGGCAGTTGTTATGACTGTTTAAAAAACATATTTTTCATTTTGTTAATCTGTTTTTTGTATTAAGGGGTTAATCATCCATTTGCAAGTGGGTGCAATGCTCTGCTAACTTGTTACATACACTGTAAAAACTTTGTTAGTGTAACTGCATTTTTTCACTGTTATTTCAAATTTTGCCAAAATTTGTTTCTCTTAAAGACACAGTAACGTTTTTTATATTGCTTGTTAAAAGTGTTTTCCAAGCTTGCTAGTCTCATTGCTAGTCTGTACAAACATGTCTGACACAGAGGAAACTACTTGTTCATTATGTTTAAAAGCCATGGTGGAGCCCCATAGGAGAATGTGTACTAAATGTATTGATTTCACCTTAAACAGTAAAAATCAGTCTTTATCTATAAAAGAATTGTCACCAGAGGGGTCTGTCGAGGGGGAAGTTATGCCGACTAACTCTCCCCACGTGTCGGACCCTTCGCCTCCCGCTCGAGGGACACACGCTAATATGGCGCCAAGTACATCAGGGATGCCCATAGCGATTACTTTGCAGGACATGGCTGCAATCATGAATAATACCCTGTCACAGGTATTAGCCAGATTGCCTGAATTGAGAGGCAAGCGCGATAGCTCTGGGGTTAGACGAGATACAGAGTGCGTAGATGCCGTAAGAGCCATGTCTGATACTGCGTCACAATATGCAGAACCTGAGGACGGAGAGCTTCAGTCTGTGGGTGACGTCTCTGAATCGGGGAGACCTGATTCAGAGATTTCTAATTTTAAATTTAAGCTTGAGAACCTCCGTGTGTTACTTGGGGAGGTATTAGCTGCTCTGAATGACTGTGACACAATTGCAGTGCCAGAGAAATTGTGTAGGCTGGATAAATACTATGCAGTGCCGGTGAGTACTGATGTTTTTCCAATACCTAAAAGGCTTACAGAAATTATTAGTAAGGAGTGGGATAGACCCGGTGTGCCCTTTTCCCCACCTCCTATATTTAGAAAAATGTTTCCAATAGATGCCACTACACGGGACTTATGGCAGACAGTCCCTAAGGTGGAGGGAGCAGTTTCTACTTTAGCAAAGCGTACCACTATCCCGGTTGAGGACAGTTGTGCTTTTTCAGATCCAATGGATAAAAAATTAGAGGGTTACCTTAAGAAAATGTTTATTCAACAAGGTTTTTATTTTACAGCCCCTTGCATGCATTGCGCCTGTCACTGCTGCGGCGGCGTTCTGGTTTGAGGCCCTGGAAGAGGCCATCCATACAGCTCCATTGACTGAAATTATTGACAAGCTTAGAACACTTAAGCTAGCTAACTCATTTGTTTCTGATGCCATTGTTCATTTGACTAAACTAATGGCTAAGAATTCCGGATTCGCCATCCAGGCGCGTAGGGCGCTATGGCTTAATTCCTGGTCAGCTGATGTGACTCCAAAGTCTAAATTACTTAACATTCCTTTCAAGGGGCAGACCTTATTCGGGCCTGGTTTGAAAGAAATTATTGCTGACATTACTGGAGGTAAGGGTCATACCCTTCCTCAGGACAGGGCCAAATCAAGGGCCAAACAGTCTAATTTTTGTGCCTTTCGAAATTTCAAGGCAGGTGCAGGATCAGCTCCATCTACTTCAAAACAAGAGGGAACTTTTCCTCAATCTAAGCAGGCCTGGAAACCTACCCAGTCCTGGAACAAGGGCAAGCAGGCCGAAAGCCTGCTGCTGCCTCCAAGACAGCATGAAGGAGCGGCCCCCTATCCAACAACGGATCTAGTAGGGGGCAGACTCTCTCTCTTCGCCCAGGCGTGGGCAAGAGATGTTCAGGATCCCTGGGCGTTGGAGATCATATCTCAGGGATATCTTCTGGACTTCAAAGCTTCTCCCCCACAAGGGAGATTTCACCTTTCAAGATTATCTGCAAACCAGATAAAGAAAGAGGCATTCCTAAGCTGCGTGCAAGACCTCCTTGTAATGGGAGTGATCCATCCAGTTCCGCGGACGGAACAAGGACAGGGGTTTTATTCAAATCTGTTTGTGGTTCCCAAAAAAGAGGGAACCTTCAGACCAATTTTGGATCTAAAGATCCTAAACAAATTCCTCAGAGTTCCATCATTCAAGATGGAAACTATTCGAACCATTTTACCAATGATCCAAGAGGGTCAGTACATGACCACAGTGGACTTAAAGGATGCCTACCTTCACATTCCAATCCACAAGAATCATCATCGGTTCCTGAGGTTTGCCTTTCTAGACAGGCATTACCAGTTTGTAGCTCTTCCATTCTGGTTGGCTACAGCCCCAAGAATTTTTACAAAGGTTCTGGGCTCACTTCTGGCGGTTCTAAGACCGCGAGGCATAGCGGTGGCTCCTTACCTAGACGACATCCTAATACAGGCGTCAAGCTTTCAAATTGCCAAGTCTCATACAGAGATAGTTCTGGCATTTCTGAGGTCGCATGGGTGGAAAGTGAACGAAGAAAAGAGTTCTCTATCTCCTCTCACAAGGGTTTCCTTCCTAGGGACTCTGATAGATTCTATAGAAATGAAAATTTACCTGACGGAGTCCAGGTTATCAAAACTTCTAAATGCTTGCCGTGTTCTTCACTCCATTCCGCGCCCCACGGTGGCTCAGTGCATGGAAGTAATCGGCTTAATGGTAGCGGCGATGGACATAGTGCCATTTGCATGCCTGCATCTCAGACCGCTGCAATTATGCATGCTCAGTCAGTGGAATGGGGATTACACAGATTTGTCCCCTCTACTAAATCTGGATCAGGAAACCAGAGATACTCTTCTCTGGTGGTTATCTCGGGTCCATCTGTCCAAAGGTATGACCTTTCGCAGGCCAGATTGGACCATTGTAACAACAGACGCCAGCCTTCTAGGTTGGGGTGCAGTCTGGAACTCCCTGAAGGCTCAGGGTTCATGGACTCAGGAGGAGAAACTCCTCCCAATAAATATTCTGGAGTTAAGAGCAATATTCAATGCTCTTCTAGCTTGGCCTCAGTTAGCAACACTGAGGTTCATCAGATTTCAGTCGGACACATCACGACTGTGGCTTACATCATCCATCAAGGGGGGACCAGGAGTTCCCTAGTGATGTCAGAAGTCTCCAAGATAATTCGCTGGGCAGAGACTCACTCTTGCCACCTATCAGCGATTCATATCCCAGGGGTAGAGAACTGGGAGGCGGATTTTCTAAGTCGTCAGACTTTTCATCCGGGGGAGTGGGAACTCCATCCGGAGGTGTTTGCTCAATTGGTTCTCCGTTGGGGCAAACCTGAACTGGATCTCATGGCGTCTCGCCAGAACGCCAAGCTTCCTTGTTACGGATCCAGGTCCAGGGACCCAGAAGCGGCACTGATAGATGCTCTAGCAGCGCCTTGGTTCTTCAACCTGGCCTATGTGTTTCCACCGTTTCCTCTGCTCCCTCGTCTGATTGCCAAAATCAAACAGGAGAGAGCATCGGTGATATTGATAGCCCCTGCGTGGCCACGCAGGACCTGGTATGCAGACCTAGTGGACATGTCATCCTTTCCACCATGGACTCTGCCTCTGAGACAAGACCTTCTAATACAAGGTCCTTTCAATCATCCGAATCTACTTTCTCTGAGACTGACTGCATGGATATTGAACGCTTGATCCTATCAAAGCGTGGCTTCTCCGAGTCAGTAATTGATACCTTAATACAGGCACGAAAGCCTGTCACCAGCAAAATGTACTACAAGATTTGGCATAAATATCTTCATTGGTGTGAATCCAAGAATTACTCATGGAGTAGAGTTAGGATTCCTAGGATATTGTCCTTCCTCCAAGAGGGTTTGGACAAAGGACTATCAGCTAGTTCTTTAAAGGGACAGATTTCTGCTCTGTCTATTCTTTTACACAAGCGTCTGGCAGAAGTTCCAGACGTTCAGGCATTTTGTCAGGCTTTAGTTAGAATTAAGCCTGTGTTTAAACCTGTTGCTCCCCCATGGAGATTAAACTTGGTTCTTAAAGTTCTTCAAGGGGTTCCGTTTGAACCCCTTCATTCTATTGATATCAAACTTCTATCATGGAAAGTTCTTTTTCTGATGGCTATTTCCTCGGCTCGAAGAGTCTCAGAGTTATCTGCCTTACATTGTGATTCTCCTTATCTGATCTTTCATTCAGATAAAGTAGTTCTGCGTACAAAACCTGGGTTTTTACCTAAGGTGGTTTCAATCAAGAGATTGTTGTTCCATCATTATGCCCTAATCCTTCTTCAAAGAAGGAACGTCTTTTGCATAATCTAGACGTAGTCCGTGCATTGAAGTTTTACTTGCAGGCTACTAAAGATTTTCGCCAAACATCTCACCTGTTTGTTATTTACTCTGGACAGAGGAAAGTCAAAAGGCCTCGGCAACCTCTCTTTCTTTTTGGCTTCAGAGTATAATCCGTTTAGCATATGAGACTGCTGGACAGAATTACAGCTCATTCTACTAGAGCTGTGGCTTCCACCTGGGCCTTTAAAAATGAGGCCTCTGTTGAACAGATTTGCAAGGCTGCGACTTGGTCTTCGCTTCATACCTTTTCAAAATTTTACAAATTTGATATTTTGCTTCTTCGGAGGCTGTTTTTGGGAGAAAGGTTCTACAGGCAGTGGTTCCTTCCGTTTAAGTTCCTGCCTTGTCCCTCCCATCATCCGTGTACTTTAGCTTTGGTATTGGTATCCCACAAGTAATGGATGATCCGTGGACTGGATACACTTAACAAGAGAAAACATAATTTATGCTTACCTGATAAATTTATTTCTCTTGTAGTGTATCCAGTCCACGGCCCGCCCTGTCCTTTTAAGGCAGGTCTAAATTTTAATTAAACTTCAGTCACCACTGCACCCTATGGTTTCTCCTTTCTCTGCTTGTTTCGGTCGAATGACTGGATATGGCAGTTAGGGGAGGAGCTATATAGCAGCTCTGCTGTGGGTGATCCTCTTGCAACTTCCTGTTGGGAAGGAGAATACCCCACAAGTAATGGATGATCCGTGGACTGGATACACTACAAGAGAAATAAATTTATCAGGTAAGCATAAATTATGTTTTTCTATTCCTTGATCTAATAAAAGTTCAAGTTCCCTTTGGAATTTGATGGTAGGATTGAAGGTAAGCTTCTTGTACGTTTCAGTATCACTCAACTGACGATAAACTTCCTTATTGTAGTCTACCTTATCTAACACAACTATAGACCCCCCTTTATCAGAGTTGACTATCATCAAGTCAGGATTGGTACTCAATTGATTCAATGCA
This sequence comes from Bombina bombina, assembly GCF_027579735.1. Classification (NCBI taxonomy): domain Eukaryota; kingdom Metazoa; phylum Chordata; class Amphibia; order Anura; family Bombinatoridae; genus Bombina; species Bombina bombina. The sequence goes on along the minus strand of NC_069500.1, from coordinate 702,369,468 downwards.
GAAATTTCTTTTTTATTCAAGTTGCTACACTTGTATGTGCTCTTAGTTTTGTCATTACTTTGTTTCATAGATAATTCTACTAGATCTTGTTCAAGAATTGAATGAAACAACTCAATCACATCATTGCGTGCCTGTACTGGATAAAAAGTAGTAGACTTAGGTTTCAACATAGGTTGTTGTTTAGAAACAACTCCAGAACAAGATCCATCGCTTTGTAGCTCACAAAGGGTTACAACATCACACAATTCTTTGAAATTACAATTATCACTAATGGCAATCGTGTCTCTCATATTATCATCAACATTATCTTGAGTTTCAACACTGGTACAGAAATGTTTTTTCAAGGTTATTTTGCGTATGAACTTGTTAATGTCCAGTATAGTGTCAAATAAACTGAAGTCTCTTGCAGGAGAAAAACCTAATCCCTTAGATAGTACAGATTTCTCATAGGGCATCAGGCTCTTAGAAGACAAGTTAATTATTTGATGTTCTTGTTGCTGTTCTTTTTCCATTGTGTTCTTCGACTTGGATACCTGGGTACACTTTGTATAGCTTCCGGCTCCTCCACGGATACTGTCGTTTTCTTCTCCTTTTTTGAGTGTTCTATTTGCAATTTCCCGTTTTTTGGCTTTGCTCCCAATTCACTTCCATTGGTTACTGGTGTTCTTACTGGTGTTGAAGTAGTTGGTAAAGATTCAGATGGTATTGAAGTGGTTAATACTGAAGTAGAAGCAGTATGCAAAGTACACTCGAGGATCCCATATAACTGATCTACAATTTCCTGCTTTAGGAGAGAGCTATATACTACTCCCCGGCAGCTCACACAGAACAGTAGCAACTAGCACGGAGCAGCCGCCCACGTGACCTCCTGCTCCGTTATACTTTCTGCCTAAATCTGAGTGTTAGCAGGCAGAGGAGGAGAGCACAGTTAACCCCGTGTGTCTACCAACAAGGGTTGCAGGAAAAAAAAAACAGCAGCACCCTCTGGCAGAGCAGACACGGGGCAGAAAGAAATAAAGGAAACTTTTTTTATTATTATTATTTAAGGGGAGGTAAGCTTATACTAATGGCATACGAACTGAGCATTTAGGCTCAGTGCTCGGGAGGAGCCCTGCAGTGTGGCTAGCGCCCTGGGCAGCTGCCCGCTTCGCCCACCCATAAAAACGGCCCTGCTCTCACTGCTACTACTGCTTGCTGCTGGTGATGTCTCTCCTAACCCTGGCCATGCAGCAATCACCACACTTCTACATTCTTGCTCCATCTCCCACTGCAAAAATTCTAGGTCACGCAATACCAACAATCTCATCTCCATTAACACACAGCGCCTATCCCCTCCCTTTTCTTGTGCCCTCTGGAATGCTCACTCTGTCTGTAACAAACTTACAACTGTTCACGACCTGTTTGTTTCCAATGCTTTCAACCTTTTAGCAATTACTGAAACCTGGCTATCTTCCTCTGACACTGCTTCCATTGCTGCTCTCACACACAGTGGTCTCCACTTTAGCCACACACCTAGGCCAGGTGAGAGACACGGTGGCTGTGTTGGCATCTTACTCTCCCCCTCCTGCTCCTATCAGTACCTATCCCCATTTCCATCTCTCTCCTTTTCTTCCTTTGAAGTCCACTGTATTCGCCTGTTCTCCCCTCTCTCTCTCAGAGTGGCAGTTATCTATCGCTCCCCTGGACCAACCTCTCAATTACTTGGCAACTTTGCTGCCTGGCTTCCTCACTTTCTCTCTACAAATACACCTCCTCTAATTCTGGGGGACTTCAACATCCCTATTGACAACCCATCTGCCCCTGCTGCCTCTAAACTCCTCTCACTCATTAACTCCTTCAGCCTCTCACAATCCACCCTATATTCCCTGCCCACCGCGATGGACACTCGATTGATCTGGTATTCTCCTATCTCTGCTCTCTCTCTGATGTTGCCTGTCGCCCATTTCCCATCTCAAACCACATCTGCTTACCTTTAATCCTAATATAGATGCTTAACCTACTTTCCCCTCTCGCCCCCTGTCATATATGAATCCACTATCTAATGTGTGCCTCTCTCTTTAACAAGGGGTGTGTTTATTCATATCCACCTGTATAAAGAGTCCTCCCCCACATCGTTCCTTGCTTGGTAATTCTAGTCTCTTGCTATTTGCTTAAGCCAGAACCTAATACCTACGCTAACCAACTTAATATTGTGTTTATTTTACCTCCTTAATACCTTGTTGAGCCAGCTTCCAATCTCTGGAAATTGCCAGGAGTGTTCCTCCACTCGCAGCCTAACTAAGGTAATTCCGGCCAGCGTTCCCACACGCTGTGAATCTCGCACTAACAGCTGACGTCTCCTACTCTACGCTCTGCTCTCTCAGGAGTCTCATTTGCGGTGATGTCACACGCCGAAGACTCGGAATGGACTACAAGCCACTCGATCGCCGGACTCCCCGGTTCCTGCTCCAACACAAATTCAGTAAGGAAGCGATTACTTATTTAAGACTATCTTCTTCACACTGTATATATTTATTTCGTAGTGCCTATAAGACTCTTAGGATCCTCACCTTAAGATTTGCCTATTCTTATACTGTTATGGTTGTCCTTTATTAATCCGGGTTACTACCTTTTGTTGGTGATTTATGCTACATAAATTCTGCCATTCCTGCTGCCACCAAATGGCAATAGATATATGTGTGCCATAATTCTTTGCACCAAAACAGAAAAGTAACTCTGCAGCTTCTCATGTAATATTACTTTATTACTGAATGCCTCCATTTCATGAAGCTCATTGCTACTACACTCTATTTGCTTAGAAATTTACAGAGTACAATATTTTGTCTCTCTTTAACTAAAACTACAGTTGGATTCAATTCTGATTTTCTGGCACTCTCTTCCCTACAGGAAGCAAGGTTATTGTTACTCACACTTGACAATATTACCAATCCCGCATTATGAATCCAGTAGATTTAGTCACTCATGTACAGACTCTAACTGAGAAAGTAGAAACTATCACACAAGCACAACATGAGAATACTACTCTTAGAACCTACATTAAAGAGGTTGCAGATAAACAAGCTTTGGCACATGTAAACGAACCTAATGTTAACCCCCCTGAGACTTTTTCGGGCGATAGAAAACAGTTCAGGGAATTCAGGAACGCCTGTTATCTTCTATTCACCCTCAAACCTCAAACTTACCCTACCGAACAAGTAAAGGTTCTCACCACAATATCCTATTTTAAAGGTGAACCCCGCATTTGGGCAAACAGTTACTTTGAGTCTAATGACCCTATTCTACAATCTCTCAATACATTTTTTTTAACAATCTTACTGCTGAAAATACAATGAGATCATTGAAACAACTTAAAAAACCTGTAGAGGATTATATAACTGAGTTCAAGAGGTGGTCTAAAGATAGCGGTTGGAATGAATTGTCCTTAAGAAACCAGTTTAGACTGGTACTGTCAGATTCGCTTAAAGACGAATTAGCTAGGGTGGAACTTCCATAAACTTTAGAGGGGTTAATCAACATAAGTATCATCTTAGATAGACGTTTAAGAGAACGTAGGTATGAATGTGGATCAGCAGACTACACACCCAGACGTACCACTACATTAAGTACAACACCACAACACATTAGGCCAGTCACCAATAACACTCCTGAAGCTATGGATATTGGGTTCGTAAGAGGTCCCTTAAACACCCAAGAGAAGCTTCACAGAAGAAATATCAATCTCTGTATGTATTGTGGAGCCAATCAACACACTGTCAAAGAATGTCCCATACTGGCCCGCCAGAAAAAGGGTAAGAAAAAATTAACTAATTCATGTTATAGCTTACATAGCTCTCAATCCACTCACTGCTCTCTATCGCTTACTTTACAGTGGGACAATCAGAGACTACCTTCCAAGGCGATTATTGACTCTGGAGTTAGTGCTAACTATGTAGACCTCAATTACACCACTGTAAATAAAATACCACTTATCAAAAAAACAACCCCAGTATCAGTAAGAGTTATTGATGGTAATCAAATATCATCTGGTCCTATTCTTTACCACACCATCCCATTACTTGTTACAACATCCACCTCTCATACAGAATACATTACTTTCTATGGCCTAGATTTAGAGTTCGGCGGTAGCCGTCAAAACCAGCGTTAGAGGCTCCTAACGCTGGTTTTGGGCGCCCGCTGGTATTTGGAGTCAGTGATTAAAGGGTCTAACGCTCACTTTACAGCCGCGACTTTTCCATACCGCAGATCCCCCTACGCCATTTGCGTAGCCTATCTTTTCAATGGGATCTTCCTAACGCCGGTATTTAGAGTCGTTTCTGCAGTGAGCGTTAGAGCTCTAACGACAAGATTCCAGCCGCCTGAAAATAGCAGGAGTTAAGAGCTTTCTGGCTAACGCCGGTTTATAAAGCTCTTAACTACTGTACCCTAAAGTACACTAACACCCATAAACTACCTATGTACCCCTAAACCGAGGTCCCCCCACATCGCCGCCACTCGATTAAAAATTTTAACCCCTAATCTGCCGACCGCCACCTACGTTATACTTATGTACCCCTAATCTGCTGCCCCTAACACCGCCGACCCCTGTATTATATCTATTAACCCCTAACTTGCCCCCCACAACGTCGCCGCAAGCTACTTAAAATAATTAACCCCTAATCTTCCGACCGCAAATCGCCGCCACCTACGTTATCCCTATGTACCCCTAATCTGCTACCCCTAACATCGCCGACCCCTATGTTATATTTATTAACCCCTAATCTGCCCCCCACAACGTCGCCGACACCTACCTACACTTATTAACCCCTAATCTGCCGAGCGGACCTGAGCGCTACTATAATAAAGTTATTAACCCCTAATCCGCCTCACTAACCCTATCATAAATAGTATTAACCCCTAATCTGCCCTCCCTAACATCGCCGACACCTACCTTCAATTATTAACCCCTAATCTGCCGACCGGAGCTCACCGCTATTCTAATAAATGTATTAACCCCTAAAGCTAAGTCTAACCCTAACACTAACACCCCCCTAAGTTAAATATAATTTTTATCTAACGAAATAAATTAACTCTTATTAAATAAATAATTCCTATTTAAAGCTAAATACTTACCTGTAAAATAAATCCTAATATAGCTACAATATAATTTATAATTATATTATAGCTATTTTAGGATTAATATTTATTTTACAGGCAACTTTGTAATTATTTTAACCAGGTACAATAGCTATTAAATAGTTAAGAACTATTTAATAGTTACCTAGTTAAAATAATAACAAATTTACCTGTAAAATAAATCCTAACCTAAGATATAATTAAACCTAACACTACCCTATCAATAAAATAATTAAATAAACTACCTACAATTACCTACAATTAACCTAACACTACACTATCAATAAATTAATTAAACACAATTGCTACAAATAAATAAAATTAAATAAACTATCTAAAGTACAAAAAATAAAAAAGAACTAAGTTACAGAAAATAATAAAATATTTACAAAGATAAGAAAAATATTACAACAATTTTAAACTAATTACACCTACTCTAAGCCCCCTAATAAAATAACAAAGCCCCCCAAAATAAAAAATTCCCTACCCTATTCTAAAATACAAATATTACAAGCTCTTTTACCTTACCAGCCCTGAACAGGGCCCTTTGCGGGGCATGCCCCAAGAATTTCAGCTCTTTTGCCTGTAAAAAAAAACATACAATACCCCCCCCCAACATTACAACCCACCACCCACATACCCCTAATCTAACCCAAACCCCCCTTAAATAAACCTAACACTACCCCCCTGATGATCTTCCTACCTTGTCTTCACCATGCCAGGTTCACCGATCCGTCCTGGCTCCAAGATCTTCATCCAACCCAAGCGGGGGCTAGACATCCACTGAAGAAGTCCAGAAGAGGGTCCAAAGTCTTCCTCCTATCCGGCAAGAAGAGGACATCCGGACCGGCAAACATCTTCTCCAAGCGGCATCTTCTATCTTCTTCCATCCGATGACGACCGGCTCCATCTTGAAGACCTCCAGCGCGGATCCATCCTCTTCTTCCGACGACTAGACGACGAATGACGGTTCCTTTAAGGGACGTCATCCAAGATGGCGTCCCTCGAATTCCGATTGGCTGATAGGATTCTATCAGCCAATCGGAATTAAGGTAGGAATTTTCTGATTGGCTGATGGAATCAGCCAATCAGAATATAGTTCAATCCGATTGGCTGATCCAATCAGCCAATCAGATTGAGCTCGCATTCTATTGGCTGTTCCGATCAGCCAATAGAATGCGAGCTCAATCTGATTGGCTGATTGGATCAGCCAATCGGATTGAACTTGATTCTGATTGGCTGATTCCATCAGCCAATCAGAAAATTCCTACCTTAATTCCGATTGGCTGATAGAATCCTATCAGCCAATCGGAATTCGAGGGACGCCATCTTGGATGACGTCCCTTAAAGGAACCGTCATTCGTCGTCTAGTCGTCGGAAGAAGAGGATGGATCCGCGCTGGAGGTCTTCAAGATGGAGCCGGTCGTCATCGGATGGAAGAAGATAGAAGATGCCGCTTGGAGAAGATGTTTGCCGGTCCGGATGTCCTCTTCTTGCCGGATAGGAGGAAGACTTTGGACCCTCTTCTGGACTTCTTCAGTGGATGTCTAGCCCCCGCTTGGGTTGGATGAAGATCTTGGAGCCAGGACGGATCGGTGAACCTGGCATGGTGAAGACAAGGTAGGAAGATCATCAGGGGGGTAGTGTTAGGTTTATTTAAGGGGGGTTTGGGTTAGATTAGGGGTATGTGGGTGGTGGGTTGTAATGTTGGGGGGGGGGGTATTGTATGTTTTTTTTTACAGGCAAAAGAGCTGAAATTCTTGGGGCATGCCCCGCAAAGGGCCCTGTTCAGGGCTGGTAAGGTAAAAGAGCTTGTAATATTTGTATTTTAGAATAGGGTAGTGAATTTTTTATTTTGGGGGGCTTTGTTATTTTATTAGGGGGCTTAGAGTAGGTGTAATTAGTTTAAAATTGTTGTAATATTTTTCTTATCTTTGTAAATATTTTATTATTTTCTGTAACTTAGTTCTTTTTTATTTTTTGTACTTTAGATAGTTTATTTAATTTTATTTATTTGTAGCAATTGTGTTTAATTAATTTATTGATAGTGTAGTGTTAGGTTAATTGTAGGTAATTGTAGGTAGTTTATTTAATTATTTTATTGATAGGGTAGTGTTAGGTTTAATTATATCTTAGGTTAGGATTTATTTTACAGGTAAATTTGTTATTATTTTAACTAGGTAACTATTAAATAGTTCTTAACTATTTAATAGCTATTGTACCTGGTTAAAATAATTACAAAGTTGCCTGTAAAATAAATATTAATCCTAAAATAGCTATAATATAATTATAATTTATATTGTAGCTATATTAGGATTTATTTTACAGGTAAGTATTTAGCTTTAAATAGGAATCATTTATTTAATAAGAGTTAATTTATTTCGTTAGATAAAAATTATATTTAACTTAGGGGGGTGTTAGTGTTAGGGTTAGACTTAGCTTTAGGGGTTAATACATTTATTAGAATAGCGGTGAGCTCCGGTCGGCAGATTAGGGGTTAATAATTGAAGGTAGGTGTCGGCGATGTTAGGGAGGGCAGATTAGGGGTTAATACTATTTATGATAGGGTTAGTGAGGCGGATTAGGGGTTAATAACTTTATTATAGTAGCGCTCAGGTCCGCTCGGCAGATTAGGGGTTAATAAGTGTAGGCAGGTGTCGGCGACGTTGTGGGGGGCAGATTAGGGGTTAATAAATATAACATAGGGGTCGGCGATGTTAGGGCAGCAGATTAGGGGTACATAGGGATAACGTAGGTGGCGGCGGTTTACGGAGCGGCAGATTAGGGGTTAAAAGTGTAATGCAGGGGTCAGCGATAGCGGGGGCGGCAGATTAGGAGTTAATAAGTGTAAGGTTAGGGGTGTTTAGACTCGGGGTACATGTTAGGGTGTTAGGTGCAGACGTAGGAAGTGTTTCCCCATAGGAAACAATGGGGCTGCGTTAGGAGCTGAACGCTGTTTTTTTGCAGGTGTTAGGTTTTTTTTCAGCTCAAACAGCCCCATTGTTTCCTATGGGAGAATCGTGCACGAGCACGTTTTTGATGCCGGCCGCGTCCGTAAGCAACTCTGGTATCGAGAGTTGCATTTGCGGTAAAAATGCTCTACGCTCCTTTTTTGGAGCCTAACGCAGCATTTGTTTGAACTCTCGATACCAGAGTTAAATTTATGGTGCGGCCAGAAAAAAACCCGCGGAGCGTTAACAGCCCTTTTACCGCCGAACTCTAAATCTAGGCCTAAGTGATTACCTTATCCCTATATCCTCTGATATTGTGATACTCTTGGTTATGCCTTCACGATCCAGTTATCACCTGGACTACTTCTATGTTCTGTTTTAATTCAGACTATTGTAATGCGACTTGTATTCCCAGTCATCAGATTCTGCATACTACTACTGACATTCCACCTGAATACTCAGATTTCAGTGATGTTTTTTGTAAAAAAGAGTCAGAGAATCTCCCTCCACATAAAAAATATGACTGCCCTATAGATCTTTTACTCGGAGCAGACATACCTTGTGGTCACATTTTTCCCATTTCAAAAAATGAATTGGATTACCTCAAAACATATCTTGAGGAAAACTTGAGAAAGGGTTTTATTAGACTATCTACCTTCCCAGCGGGTGCGGGGATGTTTTTTGTTAAAAGCAAAGATAATACCATCAGACCAATAGTGGATTACAGGGAACTAAACAAACGTACCATTAAAAATCGGTACCCCCTACCGCTTATCCCTGAACTCATAGAACACCTTGAGGGTGCTACCTGTTTCACAAAACTAGACCTAAGAGGAGCGTATAACCTCATTCGTGTGAGACAGGGGGACGAATGGCTCACAGCATTCCGTACTCGATACGGACTTTATGAGTATGTTGTGATGCCATTCGGCCTCTGCAATGCCCCAGCAACCTTCCAGTACCAAATAAATTATATCTTTAAAGATATTCTGGATATCTTCGTTGTCATCTATTTAGATGATATCTTGATCTTTTCACAAAATTATTCCGATCATGTTAAACATGTACGCACAGTACTCTCCAGATTAAGACAACATAGTTTATATGCCAAACCAGAAAAGTGTATCTTCAACACCAACACCATTACCTTCTTGGGTTATGTAATTTCCCCTGAAGGTATAAACATGGAGGATACAAAAGTACGAACAAAACTAGACTGGCCAACCCCTACAACTAAAAAACAAATTCAGAGATTCATGGGTTTTGCTAACTTTTATAGAAAATTCATAAAAAATTTCGCACAGTTAGCAAAACCTCTCACAAACCTCAATGTTAGGTTTGTCTGGACTACACAATCTCAGACAGCCTTTGACTTCTTAAAAAACAAATTCACAACAGCCCCCATTCTCTCATATCCTGAACCCTCACTACAATACATGCTGGAGGTAGATGCCTCTGATCACGCTATTGGCGCTGTATTGTCACAAAGACAATTTTTAAAGCATCTCCTTCATCCGGTTGCTTATTACTCCCGTGTAATGAATGATTCTGAACTCAATTACGCAATAGGAGAAAAAGAGTTGTTAGCCATACGATCATCGTTTGAACACTGGCGACACCTATTGGAGGGCACTGACATCCCTATATTGATATACACGGACCACAGGAATTTACAATTCCTAAAAACCAATCGTACTCTTACATCCCGACAAGTCCAATGAAATTTATATTTCAGTCGCTTTAACTATCTCATCACCTACAGACCTAGTAATAAAAATATCAAAGCAGATGCACTATCCAGGCTATATGAAAAACTAACTCCATTGAACATGGAACAACCAATCATACCTTTACATCACATTATAGGTCTCACAGACAATGTCATAACACTATTTTAAAAATCATCAGAGTTCAGACAAAAATCTACCTCTTATACAACTACATCTGGGTTTAGATGGTCTTTTATACCATGACAAATTAGTTTATGTACCCGAAACCCTAAGAGCCAAAACCTTATATACTAGCCATGATGCTCCATTAGCTGGACATCCAGGAATACAAAAAAACTTCTGACTTAATCACCAGAAACTTCTGGTGGCCATCTTTGATAAGTGACATCAAACAATATATAAAATCTTGTAGTGTTTGTACAGTCTCTAAGACACAAAACCAATGGCCTTACCGTCAGTTGCTTCCTTTACCTACTCCAACCAAACCCTGGACAGACATAGCCCTAGACTATATCGTAGAACTTCCAAAATCATCCAACTACACCACTATCATAGTTGTTGTGGATTTATTCAGTAAAATGGCACATTTCATTCCAACAACTAAACTACCATCCGCTTCTGAAACCGCACACCTGCTCATACATCATGTAATAAAGTACCATGGACTACCTCTTAGCATAACCTCTGATCATGGATCCCAATTTACAAGTAAATTTTGGACCCAATTATGTAAGTCCCTTCAAATACAGAAAAGATTAAGTACATCTTTTCATCCACAGTCAAACGGACAAACAGAGAAGACCAATCAATGGTTAGATCAATTTCTACGCTGTTTTTCAAATGATAAACAAGATAACTGGTCAAGTCTATTACCATATGCCGAATTCGTTTATAATAACTCAGTACATACTACCACAAAATATTCGCCTCTTTTTATTAACTACGGCTTCCATCCCAACTTTCATCATGAAACCTTTCAGGAGAGCTCCTGTCCTGTAGATAATGAGTTCATCAATACCATATCTGATACTTTCGCTTCTGTGATGAAAAATATTGATCAGACTAAGAATTATCATAAAGCTTATTATGATAAAAAAAGGTCGCCTTCTCCCAATTACATAGTTGGCGATAAGGTCTGGCTATCAACCCGGAACCTCCGGTTGCCGTGTCCCTATCGGAAACTCTCCTCCTAATTTATAGGACCATATGCAGTTAAGGCTATTGTCAATCACAATGCCGTCACCCTTTCGCTTCTGGAGAAATTCAGAATTTATCCCACATTTCATGTGTCCCTGCTCAAGCCGTTTTGTCCTATCCGTGATCCTGTCACCACATCCCCGGTCTTCCTTGACCACCAAGATCTGGAAAAGTATTACAAGGTTGGTTCCATCAAGGACTCGAGAAGGTATAGGGGCAATCTCCAGTATCTAGTACACTGGAAGGGTTACCCGGTTGAGGATGATTCTTAGGAACCTGCTGAGAATCTTTCCGCTCCCCGCTTGGTATCCCAATTCCATCACAGACATCCTGACAGACCTAAACCTTGATCCCCTGAGTGGATCATTGAGGAGGGGGTTCTGTCATATATGAATTCACTATCTAATGTGTGCCTCTCTCTTTTAACAAGGGGTGTGTTTATTCATATCCACCTGTATAGAGTCCTCCCCCACATCGTTCCTTGCTTGGTAATTCTAGTCTCTTGCTATTTGCTTAAGCCAGAACCTAATACCTACGCTAACCAACTTAATATTGTGTTTATTTTACCTCCTTAATATCTTGTTGAGCCAGCTTCCTATCTCTGGAAATTGCCAGGAGTTCTGTTCCTCCACTCGCAGCCTAACTAAGGTAATTACAGCCAGCGTTCCCACACGCTGTGAATCTCGCACTAACAGCTGACGTCTCCTACTCTACGCTCTGCTCTCTCAGGAGTCTCACTTGCGGTGACGTCACACGCCGAAGACTCGGAACGGACTACAAGCCATTCGATCGACGGACTCCCCGGTTCCTGCTCCAATACAAATTCAGTAAGGAAGCGATTACCTATTTAAGATTATCTTCTTCACACTGTACAGGGAGTGCAGAATTATTAGGCAAATTAGTATTTTGACCACATCATATTTATGCATGTTGTCTTACTCCAAGCTGTATAGGCTTGAAAGCCTACTACCAATTAAGCAAATTAGGTGATGTGCATCTCTGTAATGAGAAGGGGTGTGGTCTAATGACATCAACACCCTATATGAGGTGTGCATAATTATTAGGCAACTTCCTTTCCTTTGGCAAAATGGGTCAAAAGAAGGACTTGACAGGCTCAGAAAAGTCAAAAATAGTGAGATATCTTGCAGAGGGATGCAGCACTCTTAAAATTGCAAAGCTTCTGAAGCGTGATCATCGAACAATCAAGTGTTTCATTCAAAATAGTCAACAGGGTCGCAAGAAGCGTGTGGAAAAACCAAGGCGCAAAATAACTGCCCATGAACTGAGAAAAGTCAAGCGTGCAGCTGCCAAGATGCCACTTGCCACCAGTTTGTCCATATTTCAGAGCTGCAACATCACTGGAGTGCCCAAAAGCACAAGGTGTGCAATACTCAGAGACATGGCCAAGGTAAGAAAGGCTGAAAGACGACCACCACTGAACAAGACACACAAGCTGAAACATCAAGACTGGGCCAAGAAATATCTCAAGACTGATTTTTCTAAGGTTTTATGGACTGATGAAATGAGAGTGAGTCTTGATGGGCCAGATGGATGGGCCCGTGGCTGGATTGGTAAAGGGCAGAGAGCTCCAGTCCGACTCAGACGCCAGCAAGGTGGAGGTGGAGTACTGGTTAGGGCTGGTATCATCAAAGATGAACTTGTGGGGCCTTTTTGGGTTGAGGATGGAGTCAAGCTCAACTCCCAGTCCTACTGCCAGTTTCTGGAAGACACCTTCTTCAAGCAGTGGTACAGGAAGAAGTCTGCATCCTTCAAGAAAAACATGATTTTCATGCAGGACAATGCTCCATCACACGCGTCCAAGTACTCCACAGCGTGGCTGGCAAGAAAGGGTATAAAAGAAGAAAATCTAATGACATGGCCTCCTTGTTCACCTGATCTGAACCCCATTGAGAACCTGTGGTCCATCATCAAATGTGAGATTTACAAGGAGGGAAAACAGTACACCTCTCTGAACAGTGTCTGGGAGGCTGTGGTTGCTGCTGCACGCAATGTTGATGGTGAACAGATCAAAACACTGACAGAATCCATGGATGGCATGCTTTTGAGTGTCCTTGCAAAGAAAGGTGGCTATATTGGTCACTGATTTGTTTTTGTTTTGTTTTTGAATGTCAGAAATGTATATTTGTGAATGTTGAGATGTTATATTGGCTTCACTGGTAAAAATAAATAATTGAAATGGGTATATATTTGTTTTTTGTTATGTTGCCTAATAATTATGCACAGTAATAGTCACCTGCACACACAGATATCCCCCTAAAATAGCTATAACTAAAAACAAACTAAAAACTACTTCCAAAACTATTCAGCTTTGATATTAATGAGTTTTTTGGGTTCATTGAGAACATGGTTGTTGTTCAATAATAAAATTAATCCTCAAAAATACAACTTGCCTAATAATTCTGCACTCCCTGTATATATTTATTTCGTAGTGCCTATAAGACTCTTAGGATCCTCACCTTAAGATTTGCCTATTCTTATACTGTTATGGTTGTCCTTTATTAATCCGGTTACTACCTTTTGTTGGTGATTTATGCTACATAAATTCTGCCATCCCTGCTGCCACCAAATGGCAATAGATATATGTGTGCCATAATTCTTTGCACCAAAACAGTAAAGTAACTGCAGCTTCTCATGTAATATTACTTTATTACTGGATGCCTCCATTTCATGAAGCTCATTGCTACTACACTCTATTTGCTTAGAAATTTACAGAGTACAATATTTTGTCTCTCTTTAACTAAAACTACAGTTGGATTAAATTCTGATTTTCTGGCACTCTCTTCCCTACAGGAAGCAAGGTTATTGTTACTCACACTTGACACCCCCGCACCAGTAGAAATCCTGCTCTGAACCTGATTTCATGCACTATAAGTTCATTCTTTACTCTTACACCTCTGCCCTTCGCTTAACATAGTAACATAGTAACATAGTAGATAAGGTTGAAAAAAAGACTGAAGTCCATCGAGTTCAACCTATACAAATCTAAAATACTTACAAAAAGCTCCAGTTAAGCTTAAATAACCCCATTAAAATGTGACCCATTTAATACTAGCAATCATATCCATGAATTTTGTTTATATACAGAAATTTATCCAGACTATTTTTAAATGTATCTATGGTATTGGCATTCACTACCTCCTTTGGTAATGAGTTCCACAATGTTATTGCTCTTACAGTGAAAAAACGTTTCCGTTGCAGGAGATTAAATCTCCTTTCCTCCAACCTTAAATTATGACCTCTTGTCAGAACCAATTTTCTTGGAATAAAAAGAGCTTCTGCCATCTCTGTATATGGGCCTTGAATATATTTATATAAAGTAATCATGTCACCTCTCAAGCGCCTTTTTTCTAAAGAGAACAGACCCAGTTTGGCTAGCCTCTCCTCATAGGTTAATTTCTCCAATCCCCTTATTAGCTTTGTGGCCCTTCTCTGAACTTTTTCTAGTTCTGCAATATCTTTTTTAGCAATCGGTCCCCAGAACTGCACTCCAAACTCAAGGTGAGGTCTTACCAGGGCTTTATATAATGACAGAATTATGCTTTCCTCCCTTGAATCAATGCCTCTTTTAATACATGCTAGTATCTTATTAGCCTTTGAAGCCGCTGCCCTGCATTGTGCACTCATCTTTAGCTTGTTATCTATTACTACTCCCAAATCCCTTTCCTCCTGTGTTTGGCTAAGTCTTGTCCCATTTAAAAAATACATAGCCTAAGCAAACCTTCTCTTCTCTTATATCCACTCACTTCTCAAACCCTAAAAGACTCTTCTCCATTTTCAACTCTCTCCTCAACCCACCTGCACCACCTCCCTCATCTGCATTCAGTCCTCAAGACCTTGCTGACTATTTTTTCAATTAAACACTTGCAATCCGAGGAAACATCCCAACACAAACATGCTCCTAACTCCACTCCCAGTCACCCCCTCTGCCACTCTCTGCACCCTCCTCCGAACCACTGAGAGTGAAGTGGCTTCCCTTTTGTCTTCCTCACACCTCACTACCTGCCCACTTTACCCTATTCCTTCACATCTTATACCTTATCTGTCTCCCACCCTCACTCCGGCTCTTACAAACATATTTAACCTATCCCTTTCTACCGGCTCATTCCCCGCCTCCTTCAAACATGCAAAGGTCACCCCATCCTCAAAAAACCCTCCCTTGACCCTAACTCCCCTGCAAACTACCGCCCCATATCACTACTCCCGCTAGCTTCAAAATTACTTGAAAAACTAGTTTTCAATCGCCTAACTGACTTCCTGTCCTCCAACTCATTGCTCAACCCCCTGCAATCTGGCTTCCATCCCCAACACTCAACTGAGACTGCCCTCACCAAGGTTACTAACGATCTCTTTTCTGCTAAAAACAAAGTCTACTACTCTATACTCATCTTACTTGACTTATCTGCTGCCTTTGACACTGTTGACCATCCCCTTCTCCTATGGTCTCTCAGCTCTCTTGGTCTCTGTGACACTGCCCTCTCTTGGATTCACACTTATCTCTCTAAAAGATCCTTCTCCGTCTCTTTTGCTGGTGACTCCTCCTCTCTATTGCCCCTGTCTGTTGGAGTACCTCATGGCTCTGTCCTGGGTCCTCTACTCTTCTCTATTTACACTTCTTCACTTGGTAAACTTATCAACAGCTATAGCCTCAGTTATCACCTCTATGCTGATGATACCCAGATCTACCTTTCCACCCCTGCACTCTCCCCGTCTGTCAACTCTCACATCAGCGACTGCTTATCTTTCATTTCCTCCTGGATGGCCTCTCACCACCTAAAAATAAATATGTCCAAGACCGAACTACTTCTAATTCCCCTTCTAGCTCCACTCCAGTTTCTAATTTTTCTATCACTTTGGTCGCACCACTATCTCCCCATCCCCCTGTATTTGTCTGTGAAATCCTTGTACCCATGGACAGCGCTGCAGAATCTGTCGGCGCTTTACAAATAAAGAATAATAAAATATACATATTTAGACATGTAACAGTATATGTACTGTATATATCTCCATATGTTAAAGCCCTTTGCCTGCCTTTTTTTTTCTAACACCTGAGACCTCATATCTTTGAGCCCTTATAACTTTATATTGCAATGTTTTTAAACAAATTTTTATTACGAATGTTACTGTACTTTCAAATATATTTTTGATGTGTTTTGTGCAACTTTTTTATTCAAGCATAACAGTTAACCAGAGCTCTGAAGTCACGCTATCCCAGCGCACATTAAATTCAATTTCGCTTGAGTGAACGTGTTTACTTTCAACTTGTAATACGCGTGCTACTTCTGATGTGCGCAAAGAGCTACAATAAACCCATTTTCGCTTGCCCATGTACTTAGCATGTGCAAGAATTCACAGATACGTATATGCATTTGTGATTGGCTGATAGCTTTCACATGATACATGAGGAGTGGAAATATACATCACTTTAAAATGTGTCAGAAAAAAAATCTACTACTCATTTAAAGTTCAGACTAAGAACTGTTGCATTGTCTTATCATGCATTTGCTGATTATGCAAATCTACTGTATTTACTGGTCCTTTAAACAAAATACAACCTAACAAATAAAGTATCAGATTAACAGAAAAATATTAAAATATTAAAATACATTTATTACATTCACATAAACTAGGGTACCCTATGTACATATAACAATTTGATTGAAAACAATTAAAAATAGTTAAAAACAATAGAGTAAGTGCCCCTCAGGAGAGAGGGGAATACCAAAACATATAAACACAAAAAAATGTGTATTAAAAGTCCCAAATGATATAAAAAGTCTTAATAAGTGATGATATCCTTAACAAATGTCCTGTGTAACAGATCCGGTGCCCTTGTGAATCCAATTAATCCTTTGTGTATGATGGGGTATCCAAGAAATCAAAAATCAAAATAAAGATGGTTGTCAAAAATATATGATAGATAAAAAAAAAATAATAGAGAGAAGTGAATCAAGTGAAAAAAGTGAATAAGATATCCAATAGGATCCAAAAATTGCAGTACCTGTGAAAAACAAAAATCACATAGTGCAATAACGCTAATATGAATATAAACTTAATTGAAAATAGGCTTACCCTATATGTAAACTCGAGCAGTGACTACTTATAACATGTACATCAACGCGTTACGGCCCCAAAGCTGGACCTTTCTCTTGAGAAAGGCCCAACTTTGGAGCCGAAACGCGTTGATGTAAAAAAGATCTTGAGAAAGGCCCAGCTTTGGGGCCGAAATGCGTTGATCACCAGCCACCAATGAAACTCCTCTCCCTCTTTGCAATAATTATATACATTTGTAAATAAGAGCACAAACGATGAGGTACTATAAAGTATAACATAACAGCAAACACCATAGGCAGGGATAGGCAAGGTGTCCGTATGTGAGTAGCCCTTGCAGTGTCCGCTACAACCTTAGTATATCTTTTCTTTCTGATTAAATAATAGGAATAAAGGGGACGGAGCCTAGCCAGTCAGGGAGATGGCTGCATAATCCAGTAGCTCCTACTTCCAAACCGCATGCATAGACCTGTGGGATCACCACAAAAACGGCAACACAGGTGCATGAGAGGCTGGTGAACACACTGGGCAAAAATTGGATCGTTTTTAGCACACACCACAAAAAGTTGTTTTTCCAAAACCGGAAGTGCAGCCCTGCATGCAACTTGCTACAGCTCCTCTGCCACTACACACTAGAAATTAACCACAGTGCCATTTTCCACACAGGGGCAGAGCCTGGAGCCAGCCCTTAGCTGCCACCTCAGCTGCTTTTACAAAAGGAGATCCACCACACAGGGCACTGTCTTGGAACTCCCCAGCCTGAACCTTCTCTAAGCTACAGGAAACAGGCTTCTCTACACAGGGGACACTGGAAGAACACAGAGGTGAGCTTGCTCCTGCATACACACACATGCCACAGCACACTGAATGAACTGCCATACTTTAGAACAGTTGGGGCATTTTGGGCACAAATCTCAGGGCCCTCACTATCCAAAACCCCAGCATATAGATTGCTATCTCAGGCGGGGAAACCAGCCTTCTACAATACTTTACATGCATACTGCATTGGGACCTGGACTGCGACAGCCTGCAGGGCTACATTGACCTCACACTGTCACCCCACTCTGCAAGCACCAGCCTTTAGGCATCAGAACCCACCCTGACATTAAGCATCTCTGGATATGCCTGGCCACAGAAACTCTAAAACAAGCAACGTAAACAGCTCCAAGCTAATGCAACAATTCCTCAAACAACAAGATATAGCCGCAAAATCACCGAAAATGGCCGCACTTACAGAACAGCAGCAACACGAGAAAGAAACTACAAGCGCGCCCGCCATTACGAAAGATGATCTGCAAAACCTATGCATGAAAGATATGCATGAAAGATGATATTAAAGATATCTTAGGAGAGGTCAAAAATTGGTATGGAGAACTATAAAGAGACCTATCTAAAGTCACACAAAGGGTCTCGGTCTTAGAGGAGAGCCACAACACGGTCAATAATGACATACAGCACATTTCCAAAGTTGCATACGACCAAGAAGAAACTATACATCAACTGATGGAGAAAGTTGAGGACCTGGACAACAGAGGCAGCCGTAACAACCTGCACATACATGGGATCCCAGAGACAATCCAGCCAAACGCCATAGAAGGCTGCCTTCAGGACTTGTTTAGGACTCTGAAGGGTCCAAAGAGCACCACAGATATATGCAATGAAAGAGGCCACAGGGCCCTGAGAGCAAAGCCCCCCCCCCCCTGAAGACGCCCCCTCCGGACATAATTGTAAAGCTACAAGGACAGAGAAGAAATCTTGAGACAGGCCAGACAAAAACAAAAAGTAAGGCACGCTGGATTCCACATCCAGATCTTCGCAGACCTCAGTCCAGCAACACTGCAGTCTTGAGGGAGCAGCAGATCCCGTACCGGTGGGGATACACGGTCAGCATTGCTGCATCTAAGGGAGATACAGCAGCCATCCTCAGTTCTCTGGAGGACCTGCCAAGATTCAACAAAACCCTCCAACTCAACATCATGCACCCAGAGGACCACCAATTCTCCCCGTAGACTCTCAGTGGATAAACAAACAAACACATGAAACTCAGAATTGAACCAGCCCAAGGCCTCACTCTGTACCTGAAAGTGTGGACCAGGTCTTGATGCCTACTAGAGCCATGGCATCTCCCACCTCGAACTGACATTCCATTCTAACCATGGTGGTTACAAGTCGTATGACATAACATTCTTTTCTTTCTCCACAATTCTTTAGGTTTGGAAGTGGAGATACAACCCCAATTGTTCTTTTTTTAATTGTTGCAGGACTGTAACTTTTTGTTAAATGAACTCTTCAGTTAGAAAAGAAAAGAAGAAATTGAAACAAAAGAGTTTAAAATTGCCTTTATAAGGGTTATTGTATTGTGTTCTTACTACTTATTACTCTTATTAGATATCTCAAAAAAAATTTGCACTATTATTTTTTGAACCTGTTACATTGTCTCAGTTTGTAGTACAGCAGTAGCTTATATTACTTACCTCATACCAGATACAGTGTAAAACCTACATCAGGCAGACAGGCTATCACTCGGCCCGTAAACCCATACCCATACCCACTAGATCCAACATGGCACATACAATATCTGTTACCACCATAAATATGAAAGGGCTGAATAGTCCGGAAAAGAGGTCCATGGCATTTAAAGACCTCTACAAAACCCCCAGTGATATCCTATTTATACAGGAGACACACTTTAAGAGAGGACACAAACCCAAACTCCTGAGCCACAAATATAGAACAAGCATTCTGGCTTCGGGCGGTACCAGGAAGGGAGGGGTAGGCATTCTACTAAAAAATTCCCTACACTTTCAAGCGACCCACATAGAGAAAGATAAGGATGGCAGGTACCTGATTCTGATAGGTTTATTATTCAATAGGCCAATTACCCTTGCAAACATATAGCTCCCAAATAAAGAACAGCACATTTTATTCAGACACATAACCAACCTCCTACTAGAACACACCCAGGGGACACTATTCATGGGGAGCTACTTTAATTTATCACTGGACCCGACAATGAACACCTCTACAGACATGACTAATACCCCTAAACGAGTTCTAAAATTGGTAGCTAATAACCTACACCTACTATGGCTTCACGACATCTGGAGGAACTTTAATCCTGACATCAGGGACTACACCTTTTACTCACACCCACACAACACCATATACCAGAATAGATCACATACATACAGACCAGTTGGGCCTTTCCATGATTACTGACTCGCAAATTTCACCAATCAGATGGTCGGATCACGCCCCCGTACAACGCGCGGTGGCGTGGCCGGACATGCCACAGCGCCCCTTCATCTGGCAGATGGATGCCTTCCTACTAGGGAATGCACTAACTAAACAGGCTGTAGACCAGTCCATAGAAAACTATTTTAGAGAAAATTACACAGACCACATAACCTCAGCCACTCTTTGGGAGGCACACAAGTGTGTCATAAGAGGTCAACTGATAGCGCACAAAGCCAGGAAAAAAAAATTGAACAGACAATTTATAAATTCTACTATGCCCCAAATTAGCTACTGGGAAAAAGAGCACAAAAAAAATCCACAGGCCACCAGCATACTTGAATCCCTAACACAGTCTAGGAAAGACCTCAAAGACCACCTAATCAAAGAACACCAAAAGAAAGCAGCACTTCTGAAACAAAAATACTTTAATATCAAAGATAAAGCGGGGTCCTCTCTTGCTAAAACACTTAAGAGAACCCAATTAAATGCACACATCCACTCTATTATCAACAAACAAGGATATCTTCAAAAGGAGAGTAAAAATAAAGCAGAAGTGTTCAGACAGTACTAGGCAACCCTGTACAATTTAGACAGTACCCCCACCCAACAAGACATAGAAACCTATCTTGAGGACTTGGACTTACCAATCTTAGATAGAGACAAATTAGCCCATCTCAGTGGAGGAAACAAAAAACGTGATTAAAGACATGCCTGGAGGTAAAAGCCCAGGCCCAGATGGGTTTAACATGACATATTATAAGACATACATCCACCACCTCGTCCCTTAACAAACACCTTCAACTCAGTGATGTGCAGTCACTAGAGGCAGGTGAGGCAGTGCTTCACCTCTCATATGGGAAAAAATTATTTTTTTTTTTATTGGCTTTAAATTGTATTTTTTTTCCCCAGCATTTTTTTTTCTCACAGCTATATGTTGTGCAATGAAGAGGCACAAGCAGGTCTGCCCATCATTACACAACATTCTGCGCCACCTACTGGATGCAAGTAGTTAAGATCATTGCATGGCCTATTAACTGCTTATTTGAGGCAGTCCTATTTGGGCTGAACCAATCCAGCGAGAGGCATTAGTAAGTGGAACATAGGGTTGGGGCTGGATGTTAAATCATATAAAACAAAACAAAAAACGGAAAAAAAACAACTTTCATATATTTTGTTGCTGTCCTGTGAACCTGCTAGCTTTGCTAAAGTGAAAAAGAGAGTTCTGTTCTTCCCCTCTAAGTGCAGTGGAATGTGCCACTGTCACTTCCTGAATCCTTACAGAGCAGGAAGAGAGAGGCACAGAGAACACTGTTTTAGCCACATCTTATTGAAGTAAGATTTTACTAAAAAGGGATTCTGTTAGTGAAAATGATAATTTAATGAATGTGGTTTAGTGTTTTTTTTACTCTTTTACAGCAGGGTCGTTTTTGTATTTTGTTTACTCAAACTTTACACCCACTAACTTAGCAGCTTGCCTCTGTACTAATGTATAGTCTTACTTTCTGAACTCTCTGTAGCTTTGCTGTTTTATTACTTTAAAATGCAGTGGTCCCTCTCCCCCCCCCCCCCTTGTGTGTGTGTGTGTCTCTCTCTCTCTATCTATCCATTTCTCTCCTTATGTGTAGGCTTACCAGAAGTCCCAGTTTGACTGGGATTGTCCCTGTTTGGAGCTGCTGTCCCAGTGTCCCACCCGATTGTTCATTCTGTCCCAGTTTGCCTTGTGTCTGGTATTTGACCGGACAGTCCGGTATTTCTGTTTGCTGTCTTTTATAAAAACAGACATTTTTGGGTCCATTCTGTCCATGTGCCTTACTGACTGCCTGACAAACTTTGTTTACAGTCAGTGGCACTGTGAAGCTGAATAACGCAGAAGTGGGTGACGTCAGTCATAGATGTGTGGCCAGTGTGAGGGTCGGCAGCATGTGAGGTACAAATCACTATGGGACATGCAGTTGCCATGGTAGCAAGACACTAACAGTCCACCCCGGGTGACACTTTAACCCCAGAAGTGCCAGTGACTAGGGAAGGGTATTCTCCTGGCACACCTGGCTTTGCGGTCACATAATGAGCATCAGGCTGCAAGCCAAGGGCTACTGCTGGTCACTGAGCAGGTATTGCTGTACATTCGCTCAGTAGCAAACACTGTGTAAATAGCTATATATGTAACGTTATTTATCCTGTGTGTACAGTGCACGGGTATGTTATGTTTACAATAAAGCTTTGTGAACATTAGAAAACATTTCCACTGTATGTTTAGTCCTTTCCATAGCAACAGTGACAGAGCACTGCCATCTTGTTATAAGACCTTTGCCTTAGCAATTCACTTCTGGGTTAAGTGTTCACATGTGTACGGAGTCTGTGTGCTAGGTAAGTGCCTGTTGTAAGTTACACATTACCTCTGTAATATGTGCATCAGGTGTTGCTCTGTAAAGGGGACATTTCCCGCCTGGCATATTATATGGTACAATGCTGTGTAATAATGAGCTTGTGTAGATAGAACGCATTCTGGGGAATTGCTTAGCAAAAGCTGCCCTTTGTGATAGGCAGTGATCACAAAGGTTAATTTACTCTCTAGAAAATTAGTTCTGTTCAGCAATTGCCATGCCCCCTCGACCCCGCCCTTGTCCACACCTTCACTGTCACTGCACCAGGTGGTCCCAGTTTCACTTCTAAAAATTATGGTACGCCTACTTATGTGTTGTTCTCCCCATGGTCTCTTTCTCTCTCTGTCTCTCTTCCTCCCCCGCTGACTCTCTCATCCCTTATGTAATGAAAGAATCTATAAGCATAATTTACAGCATTAAAGGGCCACTAAGCCCAAAATCTTTCTTTCATGATTCAGATAGAGAATAGAAATTTAAACAGCATTACAATTTACTTCCATTATTTATTTTGCTTCATTTTTTAAATATCCTTAGTTGAAGAAAAAGCAATGCACATGGTGAGCCAATCACACGAGGCTTCTATGTGCAGCAACCAATCAGCAGCTAGTGAGCATATCTAGATATGCTTTTCATCAAAGAATATCAAGAAAATACAACAAATTAGATAATATAAGTAAATTAGAAAGATGTTTAAAATTGCATTCTCTTTATAAATAATAAAAGAAAAAATGTGGGTGGCATGTCCCTTTAAAGTAAAAAGTATGTTTTAAACATATTTTAATGGGCATGGATTTCTAGATCTCATAATCAGAGCAAGCATTGTGTTATCTGGCAAGAGTTTCTGTTACAATCCTTTTAGACTAAAATCAGATGTTTACTAAGTTGACCAGTTTTCCAAGACACCATTTAAAGGGACATGAAACCCATATGAAACCCATATGCAAATTTAAACAACTTTCCAATTTACATCTAATATCTAATTTTCTTCATTCTTTTGATGTCCTTTGTTGAAAATCATATCTAAATATGCTCAGTAGCTGCTGATTGGTGGCTGCACATAGATACCTCATGTGATTGGCTCACCCATGTGCATTGCTATTTCTTCAACAAAGGATATCTAAAGAATGAAGGCGTATCCTAGCCACTGCCTCACCAGTCTCTGACGTCACTGCACGTCACTGCTTCAACTTATTAATTCACTCTGGAGGATTCCCAGGTAACTCACTTGAGGCTCACATCACAGTCCTCTCCAAACCAGGGAAAATACCAAATAGACCCGAACATTTCCGCCCAATATCCCTCTTAAATTCTGACATAAATTTTTTTGCCAAGATACTTGCAACAAGACTGAACAGATACTTACCTAAATTAATAAACACAGACCAGGTGGGCTTCATTCCAGGGAGGGAGGCTAGGGATAACACCCTGAAAACACTACAGATTATTTCCCACGCCCAAGCCACTTGTACCCCTACCATTATAGTTTCCATGGACGCAGAGAAAGCCTTTGACCATGTTAATTGGCTTTTCCTAAAGACAGTAATGCAGAAAATGAAATTCGGCCACAAATTCCTAAAATTGGTATTTTCCCTATATTTAGCTCCCACTGCTAGGGTTAAGGTTAATGGCATTTTGTCAGACAGCTTCAATATATATAATGGCACGAGGCAAGGTTGTCCTCTTTCGCCAGCTTTATTTGCCTTATTCATTGAAACCCTCGCCCAACAGATCAGAAACGACACCCTCATTACAGGGATTTGTATTGGAGACAAGGAGCACAAGCCGGCATTATACGCCGACGATGTTCTCCTCACCCTTACTCATATAGAGTCTTCCCTTCCAGGGGCCCTTGAGGCTTTTGAGAAGTTTGGCCGGGTCTCCAGATTTCTCTTAAATTTAACAAAATCTGAATATTTAAATATAAATTATGGGGGAAGAGAAATTAATCAATTGATCCCAAACTTCCCCCTTAAAAGACAAAGAATCAAACTGAAATACTTGGGCATTTACCTAGCACCTGATGTCCAAACAGTATACACAAACAGCTAACTACAAAACTATTGAAAAATCGCTAACCACAGATTTATCAAGCTGGAAAAATAAATCAATATCTTGGATTGGCAGAATAAATATTGTGAAAATGTTTTGCCAAGACTTCTCTATCTTCTGCAAACCACGCCGATACACCTCCCTATACACTATCTCAACAAAATACAATCACTAATAGAGCAATACATTTGACAGGGAGCTAGGCCAGTGGCGGCTCATGGGTTATTCAAATGGGGGTTCACGGACCAGTTATGTAAAATTATATATATATATATATATATATATATATATATATATACACATTATATATATATATATATATATATATATATATATATATATATATATATATATATATATGTGTGTGTGTGTATATATATATATATATATATATATATATATACACGTATACACACACTGTATATTCAATATATATATATATATATATAAATATTTATATATATATACACACACAGTATGTGCAATTATATATAGTATATATATATATATATATATATATATATATATATACACACACACAGTATATATACAACACACACACACACTCTCATACAACAGTAACACACAACTAAACACACCACACACACAAGTCACGAACCCTGATCTGTTATAACTTAAAAGAATATTATTTTTTCTATCTGATTCATTTAATTATTTTTTTAATTACAACATACAACTAGTAGTAACTTTCATCTTGAGAAACAACTATCATACAAATATTTTATTTGCAATTAAATATGAAATCCACAAAGTTATAAAACTCTTGCAATTAGGAATTCATCCAAACCACAAGTTACTAACCATTTGCATTACAGTCTTTCAACTATTTTTTATGCAATGGACAGTTGCTTTGGGCTTCACATAAACCAAATCATTTCAGAAATATTATATTATTGTTCCTTTTGGCAGAAGTATTCAAAATATTTATCCTGATGTATGTGTTCATGCAGTGATGCAACATTCTTCACCAATGTACTTTGTATATTGAACACATCATTTTTTAATTTATTTTTTCTGCTTATGGGAGATGTTGTACATGTGAAATTTGCATAAATAATTTGCAGAATTATTTTTAAAATATGTAAATTAAAGGGTGAAGACTTGATTTTTAAAGGGCAACTAATATTACACAAAGTGAATTTACTGCTCTGCCTGAGAAACTAGGAACTAATCACCATCCCAATTAATGGCATTTTTTTTATTTATCCATTAGTATATCCATAGTATGTTATTGTGTAAAGGTCCCTAATTCTTATTCCAGCTGAGATAGTTTGCCCTTCCGCCAAATTAGATTCACAGACAGATGTCAAAAGGGGAAGGTGTGTACATTTCAAACATAGTGAAGGGGGAAAATTTAGACTGAAAATTCATGAACTTGCATCGGTGTCATTGCCAGGCTGACACTGATATGCAACACAGTGCAGGACAGAATCTGGGATTTTCTCTACAGTTTGCAAGTAACTAGATTGTGATTGTTTTTCATACATAAGGATCTGTAGTTTCTACAAATTTTTTACATAACCTTTTGTAGACATGTCACAGTGCTGTGTCGTCACCTCGGTCGGACAGTCCTCCTCCTTCACCACAGGTCCACACATGGCCGTCTGACATCTGCTATGCGCTGCCGCCTCTAAATGCGCAGCAGAGCAGTTGAAATTGTGTGCGCACGGCCTCAAGCCCTCTGTTAGAATTAAAGAGTGATTGGATTTTCACCTTGTTCTTGTTAGATGATGATCACTCAGCCCGGTTTCCTGCTTCTTCCTTTTCTGCTGCTACCACTGTGATCCACAATATGGAGGGATAACATAGAGCAGGGAGGGAGGGATAACACACAAGTTTAAAAAAAGTGCTCCCCCTGCTGCCCGCTCATAGTAATGGCCCTAATCGCACATTGAAAATTGTGCGATTAGCAGAGGTATAGGCTCTGTTATGGGCGGAGCAGCAGATACATAGAAAGCATGTGAAAAAGGATATAGCAGCCTATACCTCCTCTACCGCACGTGCGGTAGAGAGGTATATTAAAGGATTTTTTAAATTTTATTTAAACTGCACAATCTAGACATTTAATTTAAACTGCACAATCTAGACATTTTATTTAAACTGCACAATTTAGAACATTTTTTGGCTGAATAAATATAATTTTTCCAATAGGGGGAAATTATATTTATTCAGCCAAAAAAATTTATTTCATTCTTTTTTTCCCTTTTTCACAGGAGGCTCACGTGCAGGAGTGCACATATGGAGGAGCCTCCACTGAGCTAGGCCCAGAATCGCTAGAAAGAACATGTACTTACCAAGGGACAGGGGTGGTTTGGGAGTCTTTAATATCCTCATTTATAAAGAAGCTATAATGCTGCATAAGTTATTGGACTGGTGCACAAACAATAACAATAAACAATGGGTCTGGATTGATAGGCACTTACTGGGTCTATGCAATGCTGGGCTTGCAGCCTCGATACCTCACAAACACAGACCCTCTAACATAGCACAATATCCTCTTCTCTCTGACTTTTTCACAACATGGGATAAATTAATAAACACATCCACTAACATATCTAATATTCTGTCCCCTATTTCCTCCCTTTGCCATAACCCAGACCTGCCCTGGAACTTCAAAGACACTACATTAGAAGTCGGGTGCCACATTAAGGGCAGAACAATTTCACTCTTCCACGAAAATAAAACACATAGACCCCTCTCCGCCATCCAGGAGAGGCACCCCGAGATTCCTCTAAACTTGTACGCCTATTCCCAAATCTGTCACTACATAGACACTCACTCCAAGAAACATCATCTAACTAGAAACACGACACCATTTGAGACCCTATGCCTCTTAGAAAACACCCCAACACACGCCATATCAAAACTATACAAACTGCTGCTAATCAAAGAGCCTCAACTCTTGCCCTCTTACACCAACTCATGGGACAAGGAACTGGGCATTAGCATCGCTGCTAGGGACTGGCTGACTGTTTTTAACACTACAAAGCGTTCATCAATTTCCACAAGAGTCCTTGAAACCAACTTCAAATTTTTAACAAGATGGTATCTGACCCCCAGCAGATTACACTCTATCTACAAAATGGCTAGTAATAAGTGCTGGAGGTGATGCAGAGAAATAGGCACCCCTACACACATATGGTGGCAGTGTAATAAACTAGATACGTTCTGGTTGGCGGTACTGGAGCACATGTCAGACGCAATAGGCAAACAGCTACCAAACGATCCACAGATCTTACTATTTCTACTCTTGCCCAAACTGCACGACAGTAATGGTAGGGACCTGCTGATCCTCATGCTAAACAGGGCTAAACCCCTAATCCCAAGACATTGGAAATCCCCCAATATCCCGACTGAGAAAGAGTGGGAGGACCAGGTAGAGAGTTTCCTACAACTTGAAAGGTACCACCACCTCCAATCGGGCTCATTAGTTACACACAAGCTTAAACTATCTCTATGGAACCAACACAAAGAGTGACACAAACTTAGAACCCACTAACGTCCACTACACTAAACGTCAGGCTTTGCCCTTAGACACCATTTTAGCCAGTTGTCAGTACCTTTTGAGAATAATGTTATTTAATGTATGATGTAATTCATGTAATATCCCTGAGACTGCAACATAGAAGCACGGGTCATACAGGCCTCTGCACTGAACCTATGTACTGAACTTGTTGCACTTTTATGCATGATGTACGAACCTTTAATCCAAAAGCACTTTTAATGCTGTGCCTCACTGTTACGCTATGGAAATATTCTTATCTACGTTTTGTAAAATCTGTTATTTTTTCAAAATAAAAACTTCTTTAAAATAAATAATAGGAATAAAAAAATTGTAGTGTGAATAAGGTGGCTTGTCAAGAGACTGCTAGTGATATTGTGTGATAAGTTATGGAATAAATAAAGCCTGAGGGAAATACTGGATGTATATCTGCATCTGTATAATAACACCCAGCTCTATACAAAGACACAGTAGTGACACTGGCACATGGGCATAGCCAGAGGAGGGCTGCTTATAGGGTCAGTGGTATCTGCATCTGTATAATAACTCAGCTCTATACAAAGACACAGTAGTACACTGGCACATGGGTATAGCCAGAGGAGGGCTGGTTATAGAATCAGTGGTATCTCCATCAGTATAATAAAACCCAGCACTATATAATGATACAGTAGTGACACTGGCACATGGGTATAGCCAGAGGAGGGCTGGTTATAGAATCAGTGGTATCTGCATCAGTATAATAACACCCAGCGCTATATAATGGCACAGTAGTGACACTAGCACATGGGTATAGCCAGAGGAGTGCTGGTTATAGGATCAGTGGTATCTGCATCAGTATAATAACACCCAGCACTATATAATGACACAGTAGTGACACTGGCTCATGGGTATAGCCAGATGAGTGCTGGTTATAGGATCAGTGGTATCTGCATCAGTATAATAACACCCAGCACTATATAATGACACAGTAGTGACACTGGCACATGGGTATAGCCAGAGGAGGGCTGGTTATAGAATCAGTGGTATCTGCATCAGTATAATAACACCCAGCACTATATAATGACACAGTAGTGACACTGGGTCATGGGTATAGCCAGAGGAGGGCTGGTTATAGAATCAGTGGTATCTGCATTAGTATAATAACACCCAGCGCTTTATAATGACACAGTAGTGACACTGGCACATGGGTATAGCCAGAGGAGGGAGGGTTATAGGATCAGTGGTATCTGCATCAGTATAATAACACCCAGCACTATATAATGACACATTAGTGACACTGGCTCATGGGTATAGCCAGAGGAGGGCTGGTTATAGGATCAGTGGTATCTGCATCAGTATAATAACACCCAGCACTATATAATGACACATTAGTGACACTGGCTCATGGGTATAGCCAGATGAGTGCTGGTTATAGGATCAGTGGTATCTGCATCAGTATAATAACACCCAGCACTATATAATGACACAGTAGTGACACTGGCACATGGGTATAGCCAGAGGAGGGAGGGTTATAGGATCAGTGGTATCTGCATCAGTATAATAACACCCAGCACTATAAAATTATGTTTTTAATCTTAAATGTACTTTTGTGTCCTTCACTAAGGTCTGTACTTTGGAAAATGTCCGCCACAGCCTTTGTCTGTGCCTATCCCTGACCATAGGCACCATATTAAATTCATGTTTTACTATTCCTAGGGCAAAGGTCAGTAGTGACCATTAAAAGGGACACAGTAGTTAAATATTTTAAGTCATGCATATTAAAGTGCAGAAATTAAACACGTTAGAAATATATGTTTATCTGAAGAGGTTATGGCCTCTAGTTATCAAGCCGTCAACCGCAAATACGCTGGAATTCCGCAGCGTATTTGTGGCGAGGCTGATTCGCCTTAGTCAACCCCTACTGCCCGACTAAAGTAGAATATAGTGACGTAAGCTTCGATCCGCCGGACTCAGTCCAACACAGATCGATGGTTACGTCACTACAGATGTTCCGTAGGTATCAAACTACTACCAGGTACGTTCGCCACTATTCCGGGCCAGCGTACCTGGATTTCAATCCGCCGCCCTAGAGGCGGCGGATCCCATAGGAATCAATGGGAGTCTGACCATAGCGAAAGCTTATGTTCGCTGCTGCCCGATATCCCATTGATTCCTATGGGAAACGTCTACACCTAACACCCTAACATGTACCCCGAGTCTAAACACCCCTAATCTGCCCCCCCCTACACCGCCGCAACTAAATAAATTTATTACCCCCTAAACCGCCGCTCCCGGACCCCGCCGCAACTATAATAAACATGTTAACCCCTAAACCGCCACTCCCTGACCCCGCCGCCACCTACATTATACATATTAACCCCTAATCTGCTGCCCCTTATACCGCCGCCACCTACATAAACTTTTTAACCCCTATCCTGCGGATCCCGGACCCCTCTGCAACTAAATAAATTGTTTAACCCCTAAACCGCCGCTCCCGGACCCCGCCGCCACCTATATTAAAGTTATTAACCCCTATCCTGCCCCCCACTACACCGCCGCAACCTACATTAAACTCATTAACCCCTAAACCGCCGCTCCCGGACCCCGCCACCACCTATATTAAACTTATTAACCCCTAAACCTAAGTATAACAGTAACACCCCCCCTAACTTTAATATTATTTTAATAAATCTAAATAAAACTTACTATTATTAACTAAATTATTCCTATTTAAAACTAAATACTTACCTGTAAAATAAACCCTAAGATAGCTACAATATAACTAATAATTACATTGTAGCTATTTTAGGATTTATTTTTATTTTGCAGGCAACTTAGTATTTATTTTAACTAGGTACAATAGCTATTAAATAGTTATTAACTATTTAATAACTACCTAGCTAAAATAAGTACAACATTACCTGTAAAATAAATCCTAACCTAAGTTACAATTAAACCTAACACTACACTATCATTAAATAAATTAAATCAATTACCTACAATTACCTCAAATTAAAGGGACAGTCTACACCAGATTTTTTTATTGTTTTAAAAGATAGATAATCCCTTTATTACCCATTCCCTAATTTTGCACAACCAACACAGTTATATTAATACATTTTTTACCCTCTTTGATTACCTTGTATCTAAGCCTCTGCAAACTGCCCCCTTAGTTCAGTTCTTTTGACAGACTTGCATTTTAGCCAATCAGTGCTGACTCCCAGGTACCTTCATGTGCGTGAGCACAGTGTTATCTTTATGACACACATGAACTAACACCTTCTAGTGGTGAAAAACTGTTAAAATGCTTTCAGATAAGAGGCCGTCTTCAAGGTCTTAGGAATTAGCATATGAACCTCCTAGGTTTAGCTTTCAACTATGAATACCAAGAGAACAAAGCAAAATTGGTGATAAAAGTAAATTGGAAAGTTGTTTAAAATGACACGCCCTATCTGAATCATGAAAGTTTATTTTAGACTAGACTGTCCCTTTAAATTAAATTAAATAAAGTACACTATAGTACAAAAAAAAAACTAAATTACAGAAAATTAAAAAGAATTACAATAAGTTTAAACTAATTACACCTAATCTAAGCTCCCTAATAAAATAATAAAGCCCCCCAAAATAAAAAAAGCCCTACCTTAAAAGGACTTTTTTGCGGGGAATTGCCCCAAAGTAATCTATAATAAACATGTTAACCCCTCTTTTACCTGAAAAAAAAAATACAACCCCCCCAACATTAAAACCCACCACCCACATACCCCTACTCTAACCCACCCAATCCCCCCTTAAAAAAAACCTAACACTAACCCCCTGAAGATCATCCTACCTTGAGTCGTCTTCATCCAGCCGAGCCGAATTCTTCATCCAATCCGGGCGATGTGGTCCTCCATCTGGGCGAAGTCTTGATCCAAGCGGTAAAGAAGAGGTCCTCCATCCGGGCGATGTCTTCCTCCAAGCGGCATCTTCTATCTTCTTTCTTCCGGCTCCATCTTCAGACCGCCGACGCGGAACATCCACCTTCTATTGGAACAGCCAATAGAATGCAAGCTCAATCCGATTGGCTGATTAGATTTTTCCGACCTTAATTCCGATTGGCTGATAGAATCCTATCTTTTTTATTTTCTGTAATTTAGTTTTTTTTATTTTTGTACTATAGTTTAGTTTATTTAATTTAATTGTAGGTAATTGTAGGTAATTGATTTAATTTATTTAATGATAGTGTAGTGTTAAGGTTTAATTGTAACTTAGGTTAGGATTTATTTTACAGGTAATTTTGTAATTATTTTAACTAGGTAGCTATTAAATAGTTATTAACTATTTAATAGCTATTGTACCTAGTTAAAATAAATACAAACTTGCCTGTAAAATAAAAATATAACCTAAGCTAGATACAATGTAATTATTAGTTATATTGTAGCTAGCTTAGGGTTTATTTTATAGGTAAGTATTTAGTTTTAAATAGGAATAATTTAGTTAATAATAGTAAGTTTTATTTAGATTTATTAAAATAATATTTAAGTTAGGGGGGTGTTAGTGTTAGTGTTAGACTTAGGTTTAGGGGTTAATAAGTTTAATATAGGTGGCGGCGGGGTCCGGGAGCGGCGGTTTAGGGGTTAATGAGTTTAATGTAGATTGCGGAGGTGTAGTGGGGGGCAGGATAGGGGTTAATAAGTTTAATATAGGTGGCGGTGGGCTCTGGGTGCGGCGGTTTAGAGGTTAAACAATTTTTTTAGTTGCGGTGGGGTCTGGGATCGGCAGGATAGGGGTTAATAACTTGAATATAGGTGGCGGCGGTGTAGTGGGGGGCAGGATAGGGGTTAATAGGTATGATGTAGGTGGCGGTGGGGTCCGGGAGTGGCGGTTTAGGGGTTAATACATTTATTATAGTTGCAGTGGGGTCCAGGAGCAGCGGTTTAGGGGTTAATACATTTATTATAGTTGCTGCGGGGTCCAGGAGCGGCGGTTTAGGGGGTAATAACTTTATTTAGGTGCGGGGGGCTCCAGGAGTGGCGGTTTAGGGGGTAAAACAGTGTAGTTTAGTGTGGGTGCTTAGTGACAGGCTATCAAAAAAGCTGTGAAGAAGCCGATGAGCAGCGAGATCGATGACTGTCAGTTAACAACTTAACAACAGTCCGCTGCTCATCGCTCCGTACTTGGTGCGCGGCTTCTTGACAGCTTTTTTGATAACTTTGGCAATCGTATTCAGGTCCGCGGCGGCGATGGTAGGCGAGCTTAGGTGAGCGTATTGGGCCGGCGAATGCAGCTAAGTAGGCGGCTTCATACATAGAGGCCTAAGCATTTAGAATTTAAATTAAAACTAACAGGAAGTGCATGTTTGTGCACAATTGATACTTAGTAATACGTTTTGAAAGTAAAATGTCCCTACATTCCGGCTCGCCGGAAACAGAAGTTATGAAGCAGCGGTCTAAAGCCCACTGCTCCTTAACTTGTCCCCCTGCTCTGAGGCCGCAAACAGAAATCAACCGGATCGAATATGATCAGGTTGATTGACACCCCCTGCTAGCGGCCAATTGGTCGTGAATCTGCAGGGGGTGGCATTGCACCAGCACACTCTCGTTAGTGCAAAACTTCCATGCACCTAACTCAGTTACTTTAAACATGGCACTGTCAACTATGGAGATATAGATTCTGTATCCCCATACTTGATGGAAAAAAGGGATTTTATTTATGGGAACTTCCTCTCTTTATTTGCTGTATTCTTTGGATTTGAGCTTGGCAGTAGCTCTTGAGAATTCCCTGCTCACAGGTGTATGTGCTGGTCTGACCTTTCATTGACTGCTTTAAACATGGCACTGTCATAAGATGCCACCGTTGTCACAAATCAGGTTGTCAAATGTGTGCTCTAATAGATATGTATATAGGTCAAAAGTGCTATGATTGTGAAGTAAAAACATCTAGTAGCAACAACAGCCCAGCCACTAAGTGGTAGACTATGCAAACTCACAGAGCAGGTGCTGAACAAGTGCTGAAGCATGTAGAGAGTAAAATTACCCCTATCATCTGTTACAACACTCATTACAGAGTTCCAAACTACCTTTGAACGCAACATCAACACAATAACTGTGCATCAGCCGCTTCAAGAAATGAGTTTCCAGGGATGAGCAACGGTACATAAGCCTTAAATCAACATATTCAATATCATGCATCAGATGGAGTGGTGTAAAGCACACTGCTTATTGGTTCTGATACAGTGGAAACGTGTTCTCTGGAGTGATGAATCACGCTTCAATTTCTGGCAGTCTGATAAATGAATCTGGGTTTGGCAGATGCTGGTATAATGCTACTTACCAGAATGCATAGTGCCTACTGCCTACTGTAAAGTCTGGTGGAGAAGGAATAATGATCTGTGCCTGTTTCAGGGTTTGGACTAGGGCCCTTACCTCTAGGGAAGTGTCATCTCAATGCTACAGGATACAAAAGCATTTTAGAAAATTGATTGTTCCCAACTTGACAACAGTTTGGGGAAGGTCCTTTGCTGTTCCAGCATAACTGTGCTCCTGTGATTTGATGAGTTTAGTGTGGAGGAACTTAAGTGGCCTGCAGAAAGCCCGGACTTCACCCTATTAAGCACCTTTTGGGATGAATTGGAAAGCTAATTGTGATCCAGACCTTCATCAACATCGGTGCCTGACCTCACAAATGCTCTTTAGGCTGCATGGGCACACATTTCGACAGACATACTCCAATATCTTGTTGAAAGCCTTTCCAGAAGAGTGGTGGCTGTATAGCTGCAAGGCGGGGGGGGGAACAACTCCATCTTAATGCTCATGGTTTTGGAATGGGATGTCCAACAAGCTCTGTATAGGTTTGATGATCTACTGTTCACTTACTTTTAGCCATATAAGCCATTTAGTGCACCTCTGGTTTTGGAGCTCAACAGGTTAATTGCACACTTCACCTACTAGCATCACTAAGCACTATTAAAAGAGATCATTCAACATACAGTCTCTTCAACCTGTGATGTTACTGCTAAACCCCAACTGCACCATTTTCTTTGTACCTGGATTCCAAAACTGGGAGATTAATGAGGTAAATAACTATTTTGTGTTGTTTCTAGGTGGTAGGTATTTTGAGCTTTAGGGGCATTAATGGTACAAACTTTTAAGGGTTGTGATTACTGGAAAAACAACAGAATTTATGCTTACCTGATAAATTACTTTCTCCAACGGTGTGTCCAGTCCACGGCGTCATCCATAACTTGTTGGAATATTCTCTTCCCCAACAGGAAATGGCAAAGAGCACAGCAAAAGCTGTCCATATAGTCCCTCCTAGGCTCCGCCCACCCCAGTCATTCGACCGACGGACAGGAGAAAAAAAGGAGAAACCATAGGGTGCCGTGGTGACTGTAGTTAAAGAAAGAAATTTATCAAACCTGATTAAAAAACCAGGGCGGGCCGTGGACCGGACACACCGTTGGAGAAAGTAATTTATCAGGTAAGCATAAATTCTGTTTTCTCCAACATTGGTGTGTCCGGTCCACGGCGTCATCCATAACTTGTGGGAACCAATACCAAAGCTTTAGGACACGGATGAAGGGAGGGAGCCAATCAGGTTACCTAAACAGAAGGCACCACGGCTTGCAAAACCTTTCTCCCAAAAATAGCCTCCGAAGAAGCAAAAGTATCAAATTTGTAGAATTTGGCAAAAGTGTGCAGGGAAGACCAAGTTGCTGCCTTACATATCTGATCAACAGAAGCCTCATTCTTGAAGGCCCATGTGGAAGCCACAGCCCTAGTAGAGTGAGCTGTGATTCGTTCGGGAGGCTGCCGTCCGGCAGTCTCGTAAGCCAATCGGATGATGCTTTTCAGCCAAAAGGAAAGAGAGGTAGCAGTAGCTTTTTGACCTCTCCTCTTGCCAGAATAAACGACAAACAGAGAAGACGTTTGTCTGAAATCCTTTGTTGCTTCTAAATAGAACTTTAAAGCACGTACTACATCTAAATTATGTAACAAACGTTCCTTCTTTGAAACTGGATTCGGACACAAAGAAGGCACAACTATTTCCTGGTTAATATTCTTGTTGGAAACAACCTTTGGAAGGATACCAGGTTTAGTACGCAAAACAACCTTATCTGAATGGAACACCAGATAGGGCAGATTACACTGCAGAGCAGATAACTCAGAAACTCTTCTAGCAGAAGAAATAGCAACCAAAAACAGAACTTTCCAAGATAACATCTTGATATCTATAGAATGTAGAGGTTCAAACGGAACCCCTTGAAGAACTGAAAGAACTAAATTCAGACTCCAGGGAGGAGTCAAAGGTCTGTAAACAGGCTTGATCCTGACCAAAGCCTGAACAAAAGCTTGAACATCTGGCACAGCTGCCAGTCGTTTGTGTAACAAGACAGATAAAGCAGAAATCTGTCCTTTTAGAGAACTCGCTGATAATCCCTTATCCAAACCTTCTTGGAGAAAGGAAAGGATCCTAGGAATTTTAATCTTACTCCATGAGAATCCCTTGGATTCACACCAACAGATATATCTTTTCCAAATTTTATGGTAAATCTTTCTAGTTAAAGGTTTTCTGGCTTGTACCAGAGTATCTATCACAGAATCCGAAAACCCACGCTTAGATAAAATCAAGCGTTCAATTTCCAAGCCGTCAGCTGGAGAGAAACTAGATTTGGATGTTCGAATGGGCCCTGTACTAGAAGATCCTGTCTCAAAGGTAGCTTCCATGGTGGAGCCGATGACATATTCACCAGGTCTGCATACCAAGTCCTGCGTGGCCACGCAGGAGCTATCAAAATCACAGAGGCCCTCTCCTGTTTGATCCTGGCTACCAGCCTGGGAATGAGAGGAAACAGTGGAAACACATAAGCTAGGTTGAAGGCCCAAGGCGCTACTAATGCATCCACTAGAGTCGCCTTGGGATTCCTGGATCTGGACCCGTAGCAAGGAACCTTGAAGTTCTGACGAGACGCCATCAGATCCATGTCTGGAATGCCCCATAATTGGGTCAACTGGGCAAATATCTCTGGGTGGAGTTCCCACTCCCCCGGATGGAATGTCTGACGACTCAGATAATCCGCCTCCCAGTTTTCCACTCCTGGGATGTGGATCGCAGATAGGTGGCAGGAGTAATCCTCCGCCCATTTTATGATTTTGGTCACTTCTCTCATCGCCAGGGAACTCCTTGTTCCCCCCTGATGGTTGATGTAAGCAACAGTCGTCATGTTGTCTGATTGGAATCTTATGAATCTGGCCTTTGCTAGTTGAGGCCAAGCGCTGAGAGTATTGAAAATCGCTCTCAGTTCCAGAATGTTTATCGGGAGAAGAGACTCTTCCCGAGACCATAGACCCTGAGCTTTCAGGGAGTCCCAGACCGCGCCCCAGCCCACTAGACTGGCGTCGGTCGTGACGATGACCCACTCTGGTCTGCGGAAGCTCATTCCCTGGGACAGGTGATCCTGGGTTAGCCACCAACGGAGTGAGTCTCTGGTCTTCTGATCTACTTGAATCACTGGAGACAAGTCTGTATAGTCCCCATTCCACTGTTTCAGCATGCACAGTTGTAATGGTCTTAGATGAATTCGCGCAAAAGGAACTATGTCCATTGCTGCAACCATCAACCCTACTACTTCCATGCACTGAGCTATGGAAGGTCGTGGAACAGAGTGAAGAACTTGACAAGCGTTTAGAAGTTTTGACTTTCTGACATCTGTCAGGAAAATCTTCATTTCTAAAGAATCTATTATTGTCCCCAAGAAAGGAACTCTTGTCGACGGAGACAGGGAACTTTTTTCTATGTTCACCTTCCACCCGTGAGATCTGAGAAAGGCCAGAACGATGAGTGTGTGAGCCTTTGCCTTTGAAAGAGACGACGCTTGTATCAGAATGTCGTCCAAGTAAGGTGCCACTGCAATGCCCCTTGGTCTTAGAACCGCTAGAAGGGACCCGAGTACCTTTGTGAAAATCCTTGGAGCAGTGGCTAGCCCGAATGGGAGAGCCACAAACTGGTAATGTTTGTCCAGAAAGGCGAACCTTAGGAACTGATGATGATCTTTGTGGATAGGAATATGTAGATACGCATCCTTTAGATCCACGGTAGTCATAAATTGACCCTCCTGGATTGTAGGTAAAATCATTCGAATGGTTTCCATTTTGAACGATGGCACTCTGAGAAATTTGTTTAGAATCTTTAAATCCAGGATTGGTCTGAAGGTTTCCTCTTTTTTGGGAACTACAAACAGATTTGAGTAAAAACCCAGTCCTTGTTCCACAGTTGGAACTGGGTGTATCACTCCCATTTTTAACAGGTCTTCTACACAATGTAAGAATGCCTGTCTCTTTATTTGGTTTGAAGATAAGTGAGACATGTGGAACCTTCCCCTTGGGGGTAGTTCCTTGAATTCCAGAAGATAACCCTGAGAAACTATTTCTAGTGCCCAGGGATCCTGAACATCTCTTGCCCAAGCCTGAGCGAAGAGAGAGAGTCTGCCCCCTTCTAGATCTGGTCCCGGATCGGGGGCTACTCCTTCATGCTGTTTTGGTAGCAGCAGCAGGCTTCTTGGCCTGCTTACCCTTGTTCCAGCCTTGCATCGGTTTCCAAGCTGGTTTGGTTTGCGAAGCATTACCCTCTTGTCTAGAGGCTGCAGAGTTGGAGGCCGGTCCGTTCCTGAAATTGCGAAAGGAACGAAAATTAGACTTATTCTTGGCCTTGAAAGGCCTATCTTGTGGGAGGACATGGCCCTTACCCCCAGTGATGTCTGAGATAATCTCTTTCAATTCTGGCCCAAAAAGGGTTTTACCCTTGAAAGGGATATTAAGCAATCTTGTCTTGGAAGATACATCCACTGACCAAGACTTTAGCCAGAGCGCTCTGCGCGCCACAATTGCAAACCCTGAATTTTTCGCCGCTAATCTAGCTATCTGCAAAGCGGCATCTAAAATAAAGGAATTAGCTAACTTAAGTGCGTGAATTCTGTCCATAACCTCCTCATACGGAGTTTCTCTACTGAGCGACTTTTCTAGTTCCTCGAACCAGAACCACGCTGCTGTAGTGACAGGAATAATGCACGAAATAGGTTGCAGGAGGTAACCTTGCTGTACAAAAATCTTTTTAAGCAAACCCTCCAATTTTTTATCCATAGGATCTTTGAAAGCACAATTATCCTCGATAGGAATAGTAGTGCGCTTAGTTAGTGTAGAAACTGCCCCCTCGACCTTAGGGACTGTCTGCCATAAGTCCTTTCTGGGGTCGACCATAGGAAATAATTTCTTAAATATAGGAGGGGGTACAACAGGTATGCCGGGCTTCTCCCACTCCTTATTCACTATGTCCGCCACCCGCTTGGGTATAGGAAAAGTGTCGGGGTGCACCAGAACCTCTAGGAACTTGTCCATCTTGCACAATTTTTCTAGAATGACCAGGTTGTCACAATCATCCAGAGTAGATAGCACCTCCTTAAGCAGTGCGCGGAGATGCTCTAATTTAAATTTAAATGTCACAACATCAGGTTCTGCCTGTTGAGAAATTCTACCTGAATCAGAAATTTCCCCATCTGACAAAACCT
Organism: Bombina bombina; assembly: GCF_027579735.1. Lineage (NCBI taxonomy): Eukaryota > Metazoa > Chordata > Amphibia > Anura > Bombinatoridae > Bombina > Bombina bombina. The sequence continues at coordinate 702,329,695 of NC_069500.1, read as the reverse complement.
CCCTCATGGCCACTTCAGATTGGTGTGAGGGTATGACAGAACAATTATCATCAGCGCCCTCCTGCTCTACGGTGTTTAAAACAGAACAATCGCACTTTCTCTGAAATACAGGCATTTTGGATAAAATATTTGCTATGGAGTTATCCATTACATTGCATAGTAACAAGCATTGGCGCGCTAGAAGTACTAGGGGTCTCCTGCGTGGGCAAAACTGGTGTAGACACAGAAGGAGATGATGTAGAACTATGTCTACTCCCTTCATCTGATGAATCATCTTGGGCAACTTTACTATCTGTGGCAGTACTGTCCTTACTTTGTTTGGACGCTATGGCACAATTATCACACATATTTGAAGGGGGAGACACATTGGCTTTCATACATACAGAACATAGTCTATCTGAAGGCACAGACATGTTAAACAGGCTTAAACTTGTCAATAAAGTACAAAAACCGTTTTAAAACTAAACCGTTACTGTCTCTTTAAATTTTAAACAGGGCACACTTTTTACTGAATATGTGAAAAACTATGAAGGAATTGTTCAATTTTAACCACAGTGTCTTAAAGCATTCAAAGCATTGCACCCCAAATTTCAGACCTTTAACCCTTAAAATGAGGAAACCGGAGCCGTTTACAGTTTTAACCCCTCTACAGTCCCAGCTCCAGCCTTTGCTGCGACTTTACCAAACCCAGGGGGGTATACGATACCAAATGAAGCCTTCTAGGAACCTTTCCAACTACTTCCAGACCCACACACATGCAGCTGCATGTACTGCTCTCAAAAGTAACTGCGCAGTAATGGCGCGAAAATGAGGCTCTGTCTACTACAGAGAAGGCCCTTGCTGACTGGGAAGGTGTCTAAACCAGTGCCTGACGTAAAAAAACGTTCCCCAAAGTTATAAAGTGTGAATTTCAACATCAAACTGTATAAAATGCCCTAATAAAGCAATCGATCTAGCCCATAAAAGTGTCTACCAGTTTTATAGCCCATATTAAGCCCTTTATTCTGTTTGAGACTAAGAAAATGGCTTACCGGTCCTCATGAGGGGAAAATGACAGCCTTCCAGCATTACACAGTCTTGTTAGAAATATGGCTAGTCATACCTTAAGCAGAAAAGTCTGCCAACTGTTCCCCCCAACTGAAGTTATCTCATCTCAACAGTCCTATGTGGGAACAGCAAACGATTTTAGTTACTGCTGCTAAAATCATACTCCTCTCACAAACAGAACTCTTCATCCTTTTCTGTTTCAGAGTAAATAGTACATACCAGCACTATTTTAAAATAACAAACTCTTGATAGAAGAATAAAAAACTAAAACTAAACACCACATACTTTTCACCATCTCCGTGGAGATGCTGCTTGTTCAGCGGCAAAGAGAATGACTGGGGTGGGCGGAGCCTAGGAGGGACTATATGGACAGCTTTTGCTGTGCTCTTTGCCATTTCCTGTTGGGGAAGAGAATATTCCCACAAGTTATGGATGACGCCGTGGACCGGACACACCAATGTTGGAGAAACATGGATAAAACTAGCTGGGAAGGTCAGAAATTATTATCTACTGAAAACAAGATTAATATCAACCCAATATTTAGCGAAGGTACTAGATCAGCATATACGGTACAAAGTGACCACAGTTTTTACCATACAGCACATAGTGGCCACAGTTTAAACCATATGGCACATAGTGACCACAGTTTTAACAATATGGCACATAGTGACCACAGTTTTAACCATATGGCACATAGTGATCACAGTTTTAACCATACGGCACATAGTGACCACAGTTTTAACCATATGGCACATAGTGACCACAGTTTTAACCATATGGCACATAGTGACCACAGTTTTAACCATACGGCACATAGTAACCATATTTTTAACCATATGGCACATAGTGACCATAGTTTTAACCATATGGCACACAGTGACCACAGTTTTAACCATATGGCACATAGTGACCACAATTTTAACCATACGGCACATAGTGACCACAGTTTTAACCATACGGCACATAGTGACCACAGTTTTAACCATATGGCACATAGTGACCACAGTTTTAACCATACAGCACATAGTGACCACAGTTTTAACCATACAACACATAGTGACCACAGTTTTAACCATATGACACATAGTGACCACAGTTTTAACCACATGGCACATAGTGACCATAGTTTTAACCATATGGCACATAGTGACCACAGTTTTAACCATCACACACATCTTAGTTATTTTAATAAAAGCTAAGTAATACTACTGCCCTATAGAAATTCCATTCAGCTTGCTAATAAGTATATATTTTTATCATTTTTTTCCTTGTGTAATGGTTTGTGTGAGTATCTCTCAAAAAAAAAGAATCAAACAAGTGTTTAAATGTGATGAGTGCAAAAGGCAAACACCAACTTTAGCACAGGGATGTGAAATAGCTAAGAAGTAAATGGGATAAAATTGTTTTTGCGAGTATGCATTAGAAAGGGTGAAGGAGGCGGAAGGGAGATTGCACATACTCAGGAGACTGAACTCCATCTGAGATTTATGTCAGAGTTTAAGGAATGTCTGGGTGACATATGTAATTAGTATGTCTATGGCTCCTGAAGCTGAAGTATGTAAGTGTGCTCACTTTATATTCACTATATCCATGTTTTATTGTAACCTTAATAAAGTTTAAATTTTAATATGTCACTATTTAATGCTATAATCTTTTCTTTATGGATAATGTAATAAACAGAAATATTGCATGACAAATTAACCTTGTATAAACCTCAAATTAACTCCTACATAACCACAATAGTTGGTCATTTATTTAACCCCTAGAATATTTTTAACGAATTAACCCTAATCTCTTGAATCCCAAAATTGTAAGAACCCACAATGTAGTAACCTTTAACTAGCAGTGTTCTCGCAAATGCAAAAAACTACCCTCTAACACCCAAAGGAGATGTACACAAATGTTAAATTTAAAAACTAGGCTAATGAATCAAAATCTATGATAAGCAAAAAATAAATATTATTTCAAAGTGACTGAATAATATGAATGTGTAAATTAAATAATGTATTACGTTAACAAGTGCTCAAATACATACAGTATGTAACATCTCATAATCCCCACAAAAAAAGTATAAAACAATTATCCTTCTAAGAAATAATTCCTAAAAATCAAGGACCCTAGAAAGAAAGCATAAAATATATAGTGCACATTGTTAGTGATGTCGTGAACCTAACATTTTCGGTTCGCGAACGGCGGACTCGAACTTCCGGTATTGTTCGCGAACCTGCGAACCGCGCAAACCGCCATTGAATTCAATAGGCAGGCGAACTTTAAAACCTACAAGGACTCTTTCTGGCCACAATAGTGATGGAAAAGTTGTTTCAAGGGGACTAACACCTGGAGGGGGATCCCTGGCAAAACTCCCATGGAAAATTACATAGTTTATGCAGAGTCTGCTTTTATGCCATAATGGGCCTAAATCAACTAACATTCCCAAAGTGGCTGTCTCAAAACATCCCGGACAGAAGATAGATTGATAGATAGGATAGATATACATAGATTGATAGTTAGATAGAATCGATAGAAGAGAAATAGATAGATTTGTTAGATATATAATTACCCTAATAAAGTCTAATAATTAAACATGCGTTCTTGGACCCAACTAGCTTGTGTTAATTAGTACTTTTCTTAGCACTTTAATCCCTGTTCCCCCCCCCCCTATCGGGGGTGTTCTATATGGCCTGCCTGATTACCCTGAAAAAAATATAATAATAAGACATGCGGTCTGGAACCTATTTTAACTAGGTTGTGTTTTAAGTACTACAATTCTTAGCACTTTAATCTCTGTAACTCCCCCTATTTGGTGAGGTCTATACGGCCTGGATGATTACCCATACAAAATATAATAATAAGACATCTGCTCTTGGTCTGCGACCCATGGTAACTATGTTGTGTTAATTAGTAATGTCCTTTGCATTTTAATAGCTGTTACTCATACTTACCCTATCGGTGGAGGTCTATATGGCCTGCATGATTACCCTTACAAAATATAATAACCAAACATATGCTCTGGGACCCATGGTAAGTAGGTTGTGTTAAGTAGTACTGTTCTTTGCAGTTTAATACCTGTTACAACACCAAATGGTGGCAGGTCTATCTGGCCTTCATGATTAGCTGCACCCAAACCCAAAAAAAAGCAGAGTGGTCTTAGACTAACACCCATGGCTAACTCGGTTGTTTCAATTTGTACTATTCTTAGCACTTTCATCCCTGTTACGGGTGGTCTACATGGCCATCATGATTAGCCGAACAAAATACTACAATCCAACCTTTGCTCAGTCTTCATAGGCCCTTCATTGGCTGTATTTTGATAGTACACAGTGATGATTGACAATTTTTGCAATACTGTTAACAGAAATATGATTGCTGGCAACAATTGGCTAGGTGGGCCTGGCTCACAGCAGGCTGCAAGGCAGGAGGAAAGTGCTATTCAATGGCACCAGCAAACTGAGGATTCACAACAACTATTACCAAAAATTTTAATTTTTAATTATTAGAATACTGTCACAACAAATATGATTGGTGTAAATATTTTTTAAGAAGGCCTGGCACACAGGCTTGGAAGGCTGTAGAAAAGTGCAATTCTAGGGCACGAGCAAACTGAGGATTAAGATCAACAATAAAAAATTTTTTAATTTTAATTAGTAACTATACTGTCTGTGACAACAATTATGATTGGTATAAATAGTTGGCTAGACGGCCTGGCACAAAAGGCTGGCAGTGGCAGGCAGGAGGTAAATGCAATTCAATGGCACTAGGAGACTGAATATTTGCAGTCCAAAAAATTATGATTTTTTTTTTAATTACTGTTACAAGAATTGTGATTGGTGCCACTAATTGGCTAGTTGGGCCTGGCACACAGGCTGGCAGATATGAGTCGTGGATGGTAGGTAGGGCAGCAATTTAACACAGTATGCTGTGTAAGTGACAAAAACACAGGCCTGATAGAAAATTAAGTTAGATTACACTAGAAAAATATTTTAAAATTTTAGATTTTAATATTAAAATTATGTTAAGAAGTGCAATGCACATATGACTCTATGAGTGGTCGCACTGGCTGGCTGCTACGTAGGGCAGCAATTAACAACAGTATGCTGTGTAAGTCAGATAGACAGTTAGACACAAGCCTGATAGAAAATACAATTAGATTACACTAGCATAATGATTTAATGACTTTTTTTTGGAAATTTTAAGAAAAAGGTTAAGCACATACATATGAGTCGTGGCTGATAGCCTTGGAAGGGCAGCTATTAAAAACAGTAGGCTCTGTAAGTCGGATACACACACGCCTGATAGAAAATACTATTAGATTACACTAGAAAAATTATTGAAATTATTTTTTTTTGGGGGGGGGGGATTAAAAAAAAGTTAAACACATATGAGTCGTGGCTCATAGACTAGGGAGGGCAGCAAGTAAACACAGTAGGCACTGTATGTCAGCAAAACACACAGGCCGGATAGAAAATTATATTAGATTACACTAGCAAACAAATTTAAACTTTTTTTTTTTTATATTAAAATTAAGGTGAAGAAGAATAGATATGAGTGCTGGGTGGCTGCCTGGCACAGACCAATTAACCAAAAGACTGAAAAAAATGAGGTATATTAATGCTGAGTGAGCCTGACAGACACAGGCCTGATAGTAAATGTAATTAGATTACACTAGCAAATTTTTTTTTTTTTTTTTTTTTTTTTTATTTAAAATAATGTTATAAACGGATATTAACACTGGTGGCTGCTGGCTGGCACAGAGCAATGAACCAGAGTATATGCTGTGTGACACTGGCCTGATAGAAAATGAAAAAAAATTACACTAGAAAAATAATTAAATTTTTTGGTTAGTTAAATTTAAACTAATGTTGTTAGGGAGATATCAGTGGTGGCAGTAGTCACAGCATATGCTGTGAGCCTTAAACACACAGCTGAAAGCCGGGCAAATGCTAATAAAAAAAAACGAAAAAAAAAAAAAAACGCAACGAAATATAGCCCTAAAAAGGGCTTTTTGGGGTGCTGTGCTTGCAGCAGAGATGAGTGGAGTCCTTCTGGACTGTAAATACACTAGCCTAGCTATGTTTTTCCTATTAATGTCAGGAGCAAAAACACAACACGTCCTCTCATTAAGAAAGCAAGGTCGTTATGAGTCTAAAATGGCGGATTCCGAGTAGCTGGGAGGGTCTGTGAGGGAGTGTCTGATGTTGATTGGCTCTAATGTGTCAGGCGGCTGTGACATAAAGGGTCAAAGTTTCCACAATGATGACACATAGGGGCGGATCGAACATCGCCATGTGTTCGCCCACAAACACGAACGCGAACAAGCTATGTTCGCTGTGAACCGTTCGCGGGCGAACAGTTCAGGACATCACTACACATTGTATAATAAACAGTAACTCAGGCACAAACACATAAAAATGCTTACCAAATACAGCAGCAGATGTGTAATTAGTGGTGTGTTACAGGCTCATTATATTTGGATAATTAAATAAAGCCTGGTATGAAGCCAACACATTTTGGCCAAATGGGGGCTTCATACCAGGCAACAACTGTGTGCTGGAAAATAACCCCAGAATGACCACCGACCACAAGACCCTGAGAAGTAAATTTAATTAGAAATATTGTAGTAGCCTTTCCAAGATGGAAATGAATCCACACATTTCTATTGCACCTTAGATCCGAATGGCATAATGACTGAGTACAGACCAGCATTAAAGAATAGTATCTGTCACTAACTAGAGAAATTGTGGCCCACGGGGATTATAGTTATATACGTGCAATAGTGCAAAAATAGCATGCTCTAAAACAGTAGAGAATTTTCTTTTTGCATTTTAGGTATCTTTAAATGGACTTACATTTTAAACATATATACTTAATATCGTATTAACAATATACAGTAAACAAATTGTATACAAGAGAGCTTTGTGCAAGGTTTATAAATGTTACTCTATTTTTTGTTAATCTGTTACTGTTTTGTTTAAACTAATGTACAGGAATTGATTATTGCCAAATATTTCACATATAAGAGAGAGAAGAGTAAACCCAAACTTAATTAGCATTATGTTGTGAAGATACAAATAGAGATCTTACCAATTTTCCAAATTCAATAACTTGCTGCAAATTCTCCTTATTCGTATGCTTGTCTGGGATATACTTGCTTATATGTGACTTGCGTTATGTAAGTTACACAAAGGGTCATTTTGTTTTAGTTGCAGCTACCTTAATGTGCTAAATTCTAGATGGTCGTGACTATGCACACAGACATATTACAACTTACTGCTTAAAGTACAGCAACAGTCATGCACCAATCTAATATCAGACACATCATCATCTCATTTATTTAAGTCAATTTCATTCAAGTCCTAAATGTTTAAAGGGCCACTGTAAGTAAATATTTTCTATGCCTGTTACTAACTAACTACCCCAAATACGCTTTTTATCAATAGCATTTCATTAACATATCTCTACCATATATCAGAAATCTTGTCTGCAAATGTAATTGTTTTCCAAACCCACTCTGTGGCTATCCTTTGCTCTGTACCAATCCGTTTAGAATACCTAGGTTTCAAAATGGCGCTTTAAACACAAAGTTATTGGTTTAAGTATTTTGAACACTCAGTGCGGAAAATAGTGGGCAGGATAACGTGACATCATCGGCGAATAAAAGATATAACTTTTAGAACGTTATGAAACTTAGTTTTGGAGAAAATATAGGTCAGTAGGTTTTAATTAATGTTTATTAACTTTAATATGTTAGTTGTTTAGCTTAAAAATTATAACAGAAAGTAATCCTTTAAACATCTGCATCAAGGTAATGGTATTACTAAAGACAAATAAGCCATGGCAGAAAGTGATCTCACACTAAATTGCAAATTAAAAAGCTGTTGTAATGTGTTTGACTATAAGGAACAGAGGTAAAATATTTTTAAAAAATTCCAATGTTATTCACTTCTATTATCAAATATACTTCATTTTCTTGGTATCTGTTGAAAAGGAATTAGGATGCTCAGGATTACGCATGTCTGGATATATATATATATATATATATATATATATATATATATATATATATATATATATATATATATATATATATATATATATATGTGTGTGTGTGTGTGTGTGTGTGGAAGTAACGGAGAAAACAAATAACAATGTCCCTCATATCAAAAAACAGTATCTTATGTTTAGTCAATATGAATTAATGCAAAATGTATTATATATCTAAAATAAAAACTCTATCTTTATTTTTTTTTAATAAAAACACCATATTATAATTTATAAATCATATATTCCATGATTTTAGCTCATGTATAAATTGAAATGTTGTAGTTTTTACGCTGTCACATGCAAGAGTGTTTTTTCTTACTTCTCCGGATCATATTGTGTGTTATTTGAAAAAAAGAAACATCTGGAGAATTGATTGTTAACAAGGAAGTTTTTTTTATCATCCAATGGAGATAATTTTGGGATTATTAAAGGCCTCCAAGTAGACAGAATGTTATTCTTGAAAAAGCCAGTAGCCCACTGGCGAAACGTACATCAGATCTAATTGGACTAAGAACTCTGACATTACGAGTAGGGTTGGGACTTTTGCTGAACTAACAAACCGCTCACTATAGACGCTGTGGTAATGGCTGTTTGGTGTTGGGTCGTTAGTTCTAATATGTATAGTGTCAAGGTGAACCCTAGTGATTTTGAGTATGTATAATAAATGTTTTAAAATCTATTGACATTTCAAGTGTCTAACTTTATTAAAGACCCCTGCTTCTTAAACCACTTTGCCACCTGTTGTGGCGTATGTGAATGCACCAAGACTTTTCCGATCGGAGAGAGTGACGGGCCTTGCTCGCTTGTGAACATGGGTCTACATTGAACACTTGCTGTAGTGTGCAGTGGTAAATGCAGTCAACGTGTTGGTGCCTGCTAGATGTGAAGCTGGGCAGATAGGGGCAAGATGTCTTGGTCTTACTTTCTTAAATTTGGCCCATAGCAGTTGTCATTTCAATTTTCCTTTGCAGTTAGCTAATAGGAGTTTATCATTTGCATCATTTCCATCAGTTTATACTGTTACCTACTAAAAAGGTTAGTATAGTTGGTATCTCATATAACTGAAGATACTGGGAATTAGCACCCAAATAATTAGTCCTCCATATTTACTTACATGGTCCAGAATATAAGATACTATAAGACACTAATCTTACATTGACGGGAGGAACATTTAAGCTTTGAAGACTATATGGAAATTATTATAACATTATAGTGAAATATTAAGACCCTAAATAATACTTTTCCTTAAGTCTGGTTGAAAGTTTGCAGGTATTTGACCTCTTTCATTTATCTTGGAATTTGCTATCCTATCAATGGGGGAGTACCACAAGAGGGGCAGATTTACTGGGAAGGAGACAAATATTTAAAAGAATATGACAACCTTGAGAATTAATTAAAATTGATAATGGAATTAAAATGGAAAGTTATTTAAAATCTATGGCCCAAATTATGAGTTTTGCGTTAGAGGCTGTTTTCCCGAGCAGTTTTCCCTCACCGCTCACTTACCTACAGCTCTGGTATTACGAGTTTTCAGAAACCCGTTGTTAAAAGGCAAGAAGTGAGCGTTGAGCAAAATTTTGCTCATTACCGCATTCCAATACCAGCGCTGCTTAAGTCAGCGGTGAGCTGGCCGTACGTGCTCGTGCACGATTTCCCCATAGGAATCAACAGAGAGAGCTGGCTGAAAAAAAGTCTAACACCTGCAAAAAAGCAGCGTAAAGCTCCGTAACGCAGCCCCATTGATTCCTATGGGGAAATAACATTTATGTCTACACCTAATACCCTAACATGAACCCTGAGTCTAAACACCCTTAATCTTACACTTATTAACCCCTAATCTGCTGCCCCGACATCGCCGCCACCTGCATTATATTATTAACCCCTAATCTGCCTCTCCGGACACAGCCGCCACCTACATTATACTTATGAACCCCTAATCTGCTGCCCCCAACATCGCCGACACCTACATTATTTTTATAAACCCCTAATCTGCCACCCCCAATGTGGCCGCAACCTACCTACATTTATTAACCCCTAATCTGCCGTCTCCAACGTCGCCGCCACTATATTAAAGTTATTAACCCCTAAACCTAAGTCTAACCCTAACCCTAACACCCCCTAACTTAAATATAATTACAATAAATCTAAATAAATATTCCTATCATTAAATAAATGATTCCTATTTAAAACTAAATACTTACCTGTAAAATAAACCCTAAGCTAGCTACAATATAACTAATAGTTACATTGTAGCTATCTTAGGGTTTATTTTTATTTTACAGTCAAGTTTGTATTTATTTTAACTAGGTAGAATAGTTATTAAATAGTTATTAACTATTTAATAACTACCTAGCTAAAATAAATAAAAAAGTACCTGTAAAATAAAACCTAACCTAAACCTTAAGTTACACTAACACCTAACATTACACTATAATTAAATAAATTAACTAAATTAAATACAATTACCTAAATTAAATTAAATTAGCTAAAGTACAAAAAAAACACTAAATTACAGAAAATAATAAACTAATTACAGATATTTAAACTAATTACACCTAATCTAATAGCCCTATTAAAATAAAAAAGCCCCCCCCTAAATAAAAAAAACCCTAGCCTAAACTAAACTATATACCAATAGCCTTTAAAAGGGCCTTTTGTGGGGCATTGCCCCAAAGTAATCAGCTCTTTTTATCTGTAAAAAAAATACAAACAACCCCCCCAACAGTAAAACCCACCACCCACACAACCAACCCCCCAAACAAAATACTATCTAAAAAAAACCTAAGCTCCCCATTGCCCTGAAAAGGGCATTTGGATGGGCATTGCCCTTAAAAGGGCAGTTAGCTCTTTTGCAGGCCCAAAGTCCCTAACCTAAAAATAAAACCCACCCAATACACCCTTAAAAAAACCTAACACTAACCCCCAGAAGATCGACTTACCGGGAGAAGTCTTCATCCAAGCCGGGCCGAAGTCCTCAACAAAGCCGGGAGAAGTCTTCATCCAAGCTGGGCGAAGTGGTCCTCCAGACAGGCTGAAGTCTTCATCCAGACGGCATCTTCTATCTTCATCCATCCCGCGGAGTGGGTCCATCTTTAAGACATCCGACGCTGAGCATCCTCTTCATCCGACGACTAAAGCTGAATGAAGGTACCTTTAAGTGACCTCATCCAAGATGGCGTCCATTAGATTCCGATTGGCTGATAGAATTCTATCAGCCAATCGGAATTAAGGTAGAAAAAATCCTATTGGCTGATGCAATCAGCCAATAGGATTGAAGTTCAATCCTATTGGCTGATCCAATCAGCCAATAGGATTGAGCTTGCATTATATTGGCTGTTCCAATCAGAGGATGCTCCGCGTCGGATATCTTGAAGATGGACCCGCTCCGTGCCAGATGGATGAAGATAGAAGATGCCATCTGGATGAAGACTTCAGCCCGTCTACAGTAGAGGACCACTTCGCCCGGCTTGGATGAAGACTTCTCCCGGCAAGTCGATCTTCAAGGGGTTAGTGTTAGGTTTTTTTAAGGGTGTATTGGGTGGGTTTTATTTTTAGGTTAGGGACTTTGGGCCTGCAAAAGAGCTAACTGCCCTTTTAAGGGCAATGCCCATCCAAATGCCCTTTTCAGGGCAATGGGGAGCTTAGGTTTTTTTATATAGTATTTTATTTGGCGGTTTGGTTGTGTGGGTGGTGGGTTTTACTGTTGGGCGGGTTGTTTGTATTTTTTTTACAGGTAAAAGAGCTGATTACTTTGGGGCAATGCCCAGCAAAAGGCCCTTTTAAGGGCTATTAGTAGTTTAGTTTAGGCTAGGGTTTTTTTTATTTTGGGGGGGCTTTTTTATTTTAATAGGGCTATTAGATTAGGTGTAATTAGTTTAAATATCTGTAATTTGTTTATTATTTTCTGTAATTTAGTGTTAATTTAGTTTAGTTAATGTATTTAATTATAGTGTAGTGTTAGGTGTTAGTGTAACTGAGGTTAGGTTTTATTGTACAGGCACTTTTGTATTTATTTTAGCTAGGTAGTTATTAAATAGTTAATAACTATTTAATAACTATTCTACCTAGTTAAAATAAATACAAACTTGCCTGTAAAATAAAAAATAAACCCTAAGATAGCTACAATGTAACTATTAGTTATATTGTAGCTATCTTAGGGTTTATTTTACAGGTAAGTATTTAGTTTTAAATAGGAATAATTTATTTAATGATAGGAATATTTATTTAGATTTATTGTAATTATATTTAAGTTAGTGGGTGTTAGGTTTAGGGTTAGACTATAATATAGTGGCGGCGATGTTAGGGACGGCAGATTAGGGGTTAATAATATTTACCAATGTTTGTGAGGCGGGAGTGCAGCGGTTTAGAGGTTAATATGTTTATTATAGTGGCAGCGACGTTGGGGGTGGCAGATTAGGGGTTAAAAAGTGTAGGTAGGGGGTGGCAACATTGGGGCCGGCAGATTAGGGGTTAGAAAATATAATGTAGGTGGTGGCGATGTCCGGAGCGGCAGATTAGGGGTTAATAATTTTATTATAGTATTTGGGATGCGGGAGGGCCTCGGTTTAAGGGTTAATAGGTAGTTTATGGGTGGGTTAGTGTACTTTTTAGCACTTTAGTTATGAGTTTTATGTTACGGCATTGTACCATAAAACTCTTAACTACTTACTTTTAAATGCGTTAGGACTCTTGACAGGGTAGGGTGTACCGCTCACTTTTTGGCCTCCCAGGACAGACTTGTAATACCAGCGCTATGGAAGTCCCATAGAAAAAAAGACTTTACGAAGTTTACGTACGTTGTTTTGCGGTAAGGCCAAAGAGGTGTGCGGTGCCCCTAAACCTTCAAGACTCGTAATAACAGCGGGCATAAAAAAGCAGCATTAGAACCTCTTAATGCTGCTTTTTTACTCTAACGCACAACTCGTAATCTAGCCATATGTTCTATCTGAATCACGAAAGAAACATTTTGGGTTTTATGTCCCATTAACCAAAGTTTTAACTGTATATATTTTACAAGAGTATAACATATTTAGGTTTGTTCTCACATGTCCAAAACTTGTATACTAAACAGTAAACTTTATTTAGCATTTGCGTTTCTTAGACAAACAAGTGACTGTTGCATTGTTTTTGGAAAAAGGATACAACTATATTCCCAAATTTCTTTATTTTTGAAATGTGCATCTTATTGGTATTTTAATTTCTTTTACCCAGGGAGTTTCCTGAAAGCTGTTATTTTTTTCACATCCTCAGGAAGGCAATTGAAGGCCTGTGAAATATAGGATTCACTGTATAACCATTTGCTACTCAAACAAACAAATTATACCAGATGGACCTTTACATATGCCTTGTACAAACAAAGGGTTAGACTACAAGTGGTACGCTAACGTTAGCACGCAAGCGATATAAGAATAGCATGGGCCCGTTAATTTGTGTAAGTATTACAAGTTGAAAGTAAACACATTCGTTTGCACGCAATCTAATTTAACGCTCATCGGGTTAGCATAGGGCTAAAATAAAAGCTGCATCAAAAACAACATAAATACATTAAAATAAACTATTAAAATCATATGAAAACTATCTGATAAAAATAGTCATATAAATATTCAAAAAAAAATTTTATAAGGGTTCAAAATGATATAGTATATGGCCATGTATTTAATTGTAAAGGGCTATTTTATATATATATATATATATATATATATATATATATATAATCCAAAGTAGAGCGCACTCACACCTTCAAATTCAGCTGCCAGGGTGCCAACTGGTTATCGAATACAAGTAAAACATTAGGCACTCGCTGGTCCTTTTAAGCCAGTGTATTTATTAGTGTACACTGGATTTGTTATAGACTAATAAATACACTGGATTAAAAGGACCAGTGAGTAATGCAATTTTGACTTTTATATATATATATATATATATATATATATATATATATATATATATATATATATATATATATATATATATATATATATATATATATATATGTGTGTGTGTGTTTGAGTGTGTCTATACAATAATTCCATAATAATATTTGTTTTGCTTTCTATTTACTGGAAATATTTAACATCCCAATGTTCTTCACATATAGGAACATTTTAACCCCTTAATGACCGGACCGTTTTTCAATTTTCTTACCCTTAATGACAATGGCTATTTTTACATTTCTGCAGTGTTTGTGTTTAGCTGTAATTTTCCTCTTACTCATTTACTGTACCCATACATATTATATACCGTTTTTCTCGCCATTAAATGGACTTTCTAAGGATACCATTATTTTCATCATATCTTATAATTTCCTATAAAAAAAATATAAAATATGAGGAAAAAATTGAAAAAAACACACTTTTTCTAACTTTGACCCCCAAAATCTGTTACACATCTACAATCACCAAAAAACACCTATGCTAAATAGTTTCTAAATTTTGTCCTGAGTTTAGAAATACCCAATGTTTACATGTTCTTTACTTTTTTTGCAAGTTATAGGGCCATAAATACAAGTAGCACTTTGCTATTTCCAAACCACTTTTTTTCAAAATTAGCGCTAGTTACATTGGAACCCTGATATCTGTCAGGAATACCTGAATATCCCTTGACATGTATATATTTTTTTTTAGAAGACAACCCAAAGTATTGATCTAGGCCCATTTTGGTATATTTCATGCCACCATTTCACCGCCAAATGTCATCAAATAAAAAAAAAAGTTCACTTTTTCACAAATTTTGTCACAAACTTTAGGTTTCCCACTGAAATTATTTACAAACAGCTTCTGCAATTAAGGCACAAATGGTTGTAAATGCTTCTTTGGGATCCCCTTTGTTCAGAAATAGCAGACTTATATGGCTTTGGGGTTGCTTTTTGGTAAGTAGAAGGCCGCTAAATGCTGCTGCGCACCACACGTAAATTATGCCCAGCAGTTAAGGGGTTAAATTAGGTAGCTTGTAGGGAGCTTGCAGGGTTAATTTTAGCTTTAGGGTAGAGATCAGCCTCCCACCTGACACATCCCACCCCCTGATCCCTCCCAAACAGTTCTCTTCCCTCCCCCCCCCCACAATTGTCCCCGCCATCTTAAGTACTGGCAGAAAGTCTGCCAGTACTAAATAAAAGGAGTTTTTATTTTTTTTAATAAAAAAAAATAAAATGTTTTAGCTGTGATGGACTCCTGCCTTAGCCCCAACCTCCATGATCCCCCCCCCCAGCAATCTAAAGCTCTCCCCTACCTAATTGCCGCCATCTTGGGTACTGGCAGCTGTCTGCCAGTACCCAATTTGCCCCCCAAA
Source organism: Bombina bombina (assembly GCF_027579735.1). Classification (NCBI taxonomy): domain Eukaryota; kingdom Metazoa; phylum Chordata; class Amphibia; order Anura; family Bombinatoridae; genus Bombina; species Bombina bombina. The sequence continues at coordinate 702,314,320 of NC_069500.1, read as the reverse complement.
AAAGTGTTTTTATTATTATTTTTTATTACCAATTTATTTTTTTCTGTAGTGTAGCAGCCCCCCACAATACCCCAACCCCCTCCCCCTCCCAGATCCTCATATATATATATTTTCCCCCCTCTTCCCACTCATTGGTGTCAGTGTGGGTAGGTAATCGCGCGCGTGCGCGCGCACCCGCGCGCGCACGCGCACGCGCATGCGCGCCCCCGCACGCTCCCGGCACCCGGCGTGCACATTGCACTTACAGGAGCTGGATGCCGGGTAGCGATGGGCCGCCCACCCGCCTCCCAGTTGCGCTCCCACCCACCAACGAACCGGCCGCATCGCTACCGGTGCAGAGAGGGCCACAGAGTGGCTCTCTCTGCATCGGATGCTTTCTAAGGGTATTGCAGGATGCCTCAATATCGAGGCATCACTGCAATACCCTGAGAGCTGCTGGAAGCGATTGCGATCGCTTCCAGCACTCTCTTAGACAAGTGACGTACCAGGTACGTCCATTGTCACTAACTGCAAGTTTTTGCAGGACGTACCTGGTACGTCACTTGTCATTAAGGGGTTAAATAAATATTTCTATGTATACCTATACCTGTACATAGGAATGTAAAATATGTGCAACAAACTTCAGGTTTCACAATGTAGGTCTAACACAGTGTCTTGTTAGCACACATGAAAAAGTAGTTATCTTAAGGCACATTATAGAAATATTCAATATTAAAAAATTATAATTATTAAAAAAAATATTAGTGTAAAAAAATCTAAAAAATCCATAGAATATATATATATATATATATATATATATATATATATATATATATATATATATATATATATATATATATATATATATATATATACTACACAGTATATATATATATATAAATAAATGATAATATATATATATTACAGTATTTATAATTATTTTTAATAATTATTATTAATATTTTTAATGTTTCATATTTAATAATTCAATAATGTGCCTTAAGATAACTAAGTTTTCATGTGCGCTAACCCAACACGTGTTAGACCTACGTTGTGGAAACCAAAGAACGTTATGCATATTTTACATTCCTATGTTCTTCACATAGAATTTTCTTTAATTTTTATATATATATATATATATATATATATATATATATATATATATATATATATATATATATATATATATATATATATATATATAATGTAAATGTAAAATATATATCTTTACCTATATATCTATAGGAATAGAATACAGGTATAGTTATATACATATATATATATATATTTATATAAATATGTATAAAATAAAAATAACATATTCCTGTATATGAAGAACATTGTAATGTGAAATATTAATAACTCCTTTCGGTGTTAGTGCGTGAGTGATATGTTTTACGCTCTCCATGGAATTCTATAGGAGGAAGAAGTTATCTCTGTTGTGATATCCGAAGTCCTGAAGTTAGCTTGCAAAAACATAATTTATGTAAGAACTTACCTGATAAATTAATTTCTTTCATAGTGGCAAGAGTCCATGAGATAGTGACGTATGAGATACACATTTCTACCAGGAGGGGGGCAAAGTTTTCCAAACCTCAAAATGCCTATAACTACACCTCCCACCACACTCATACCTTAGTTTAATGTATAGCCAAGTAGTGAGGTGTAAAAAGGAGTAAAAAAGCATACAAAATGTGGAAAAAATAATGTGCTTTTACACAAAAAAATCATAACCACCAAAAAAATAGGGTAGGTCTCATGGACTCTTGCCACTATAAGAAATTAATTTATCAGGTAAATTCTTACATAAATTATGTTTTCTTTCATGTGGCAAGAATCCATGAGCTAGTGATGTATGGGATATAATAGTTACAAAAAAGAAAGAGGCGCCCAAAGATGCGACCCAACCTTGCTTTAACTAGAAACAAGACTGTATATAAATGTGAGACAGCGATAATAAAAGCTAAAGATTAACGGGTCTAGAGGACAAACTTGTGGGATAAAATAAAAGTTATTTAATAAATAACATCAAATACAAGAAGATATAAAATAATCCCAGGGAATTAGCAAACTAAGATGGTCGCATGTAACTGAAGCTCCTCATGCAGGCTGGGCAAGTTAGCTCATATCCGCGGATAACATCGAGGCACAGAGATATAAAACCTCAAACTGAGTATCGGAACATATAGAGTACGTTTGCTGCAATCTTGGTCCAGATCCGTATGCTATTACGGACACCATTTGAGCCGTCTACAACCGCGCCACGAGGTCTTTAAGCTCTGCGCCACAGACAAGAGGTAACACAGACCTCCACTCAAACAAATCCACATACTGATCCAGATCGCCTAACATATTGGACACAGGTGAAATGTGTAGCTTTGTGAAAGGGGCGATAATGCTCGCACTGGTTGCTGTTAAGTTTACTAGCTAAAAATATGGAATATGCAGCGTTTTAAGATCCACCCTATCCACATGATACAGGCCGAAATTTAGCAATGGAGCAGAGGGGATATTTTTTGCTGTCAATGTACGCATGTATTCTTATGTCATATTAGGTCTGTGCACATAATCTGAAATGCTGCATTTGGGCTGAAGTACTTAATGTGCATTGTTTCTCTGGCTTAACATATATTTGTATATGAGATGCAAGTCGCAGCTGCGAACTGAACTGAACCATATAACAAAGTACATACTGACACCCTGACTCATCTCTACACACGTCTGATGAACTCTTTCTCCCTATAGACAAAAGTGAAAATCTTTATGCAGCAGTGATCTGTTTTTTTATTCTAAGCAGTTAGCTGAGAAGAACACCCTCCTATCCCTCTCCCCACTGTTCTTAGTAGCAGTGGGTCGAATCCACTACCCTTTCCCGAGATCGCTCTGTGAGGGCAAAAACCCCAGGGAGCGGTGTTCCTATTTAATTAGACTCATCCTTACTATATAATACACATAATTGATCACCTGCTCTAACTTACAAAACACCTCCATGATGTCGCAGAGAAAATTAACCAGAAGTGACAATTCTCAAAAACTGCCTTTAACAACTCAGGGAGCCATGAACTCTTTTTTCAAACAAGCTGAAAAGCAAAAAGGCAATAAAGATCCAGATAACATACTAAGCTCACATGATGAAAGCTCTTGTGAAGCTGCAGATGCCACATCAGACATACAGCCTACAACTATAAATGTTGGAAAAGATGATATTATCACTTATGGCGCTATGGAAGCTCTGATAGAGCAGGTTAAGACTTGCATTAAAAATGAGTGTGCAGGTTTGAAGAAGGACATTTCAGACTTGTGCTATAGAGTTGATACTTTAGAAGAGCATGAATACATATCATCTCAGAAGATTGCAAACCTGTCCTCTAAAGCCTTTCAACACCATCACCGTATGACAGACCTAGAGGATAAATTAGATGATTTAGAAAATCGCTCCAGAAGGAGCAATCTACGCTTCAGGGGAATTCCTGAGACCATACAAAACAATGAGATACAAGATTATTTACAGTCCTTTTTTGCAGACCTGGTAAAGAACAACTCTGGCACTCTATCGGACATCATCTTGGACAGAGCACATAGAGCCCTACGTCCCAAGCCATCAGATAACTTACCTCGTCGGGACATTATTGTGCATTTTCAAAACTTTCACCATAGAGAGACTATCTACAACTATGCAAGGAAACAGTCTTCTATCCAGTTCCAGGGTCACCGAATACAGATATTCCAAGACATCAGCAAGAACACTCCAAAAGAGAAGAGATCTTTCCTTTTTAACCTCCCATCTCCGTGCTTTGAAGATCCAGTACAGATGGGGATTCCCAACTTCAGTTATTGCTGTTAAAAATGGGAAAAAAATCGAATGCTCTTACCCACCAGATGCAGAGCAATTCTGCCAGCAGTTGGGGATACCGTTGCCTGACCCCCAAACCTCAACTGCGCAATCCTCTACATCAAACAAACAGGAAACCTCTAAATCGCAAAGAAGACCCTGGATGGACACTACAACCCCTCTAAACAAGCGGCGACAAACCAGTAATGAGGATGATGAGATTCAACCACCTTGAAGGAGACACGTAACTATGTGTGATTGTCTATGCTGATAATGCAACACTTGTTTGTAGACTTTCTCTCCTTTTATTTCAGGTTTAAAGAGAACTGTTTCCAATCACTCTTCAAGTTCTATTACACTAGACTTTGTGTGTTTAAGGGATTTCTCATTTATGTTTTGAGGAAAAAGTTCCTAGATGTTCATCATGTTTCGATGTGTTTTGTCCAGTCATTTTGTAATTAATAGCCCACATGTTTTGCACATATATATCTATGTAATTTTGTGATAATAGTCATGTTTATATTCAGTCATACGATATAATAATTTATGATTGAGTTTTTGCATGACCCCATGAGCTAGCTGTTAACTGTTGGGACAGGAATAGTCTCAACCACGACTTAATATAAAGGCCCCGTTTATTTTCTATTTCACTCACTAATACTCCTCAATCATGGATAGTAGCCCCTTAAATGTCTTAATCCCCAGAAGCCAATTAGACAATAACCTATCCATTAACTGCAAACTCTGTTTTGCGAAACAAAAGCTGCCCTTAGATAACAATAATACAGAGCTATTCATTGGAATCACTAATTCCCCTGAGTTTATAAATGTGAAGGATGCACTGTAGAAGCAAATCATGCCACCTTAGTCCCCTTAAGTGGATATAAAACTGCAGGAATGTCCTGTTCTACAGAAATTTCGATATTTTTCACGTTGCAGCTATAAAGATATCTGTTATATGGAAAGTTTTGCTTAGATCTGAACAAATATGACAGTATACTCATAACATACCCCTTACCCCCCTCTCCCCTCCCCCCCCTCTCCCCATCTGTCCTCTTACCATCTTATGTGCCTCCTACATGCTCATCACAATGCACCAGTGGGCATTTGCCCAGCTTGCCCAGAAGCCTCCATCAATTCAATTCCTCTAATCCCTATTCTATACCACCTTATTAGGCTCTTAACCATACATTTTCCATTTCATTTTCACACATTGGTTCCCTTGTACAAACCTCTGGTTCCTTTATTTTAGAAGACATATACACACATATCCTTTGCAATGCCTACCCATCTATATGAAGGATCAATATCTATAGTCACCCAAAATGTGAAGGGATTCCTATCAGCTGAAAAACGCTCAATTGCTCTTCATGACTTTTACAAGAGAAATCTTGATATCATTATGATTCAAGAAACTCATTTTAAGAGAAACCATGAGCCCACACTCTCGTCCAAATATTATGATAAACACTACTACAGCTCAGGCCTGACCAGACATAACAGTGTCTGCACTCTATTTAGACGCAATACCTCCTTTGACCTTTTGCAACAATTCAATGATCATGAAGGTAGAATTTTAATACTGGTAGGACTTTATTATGGTAAGCCTATTACTCTTGCAAACATATACGCCCCCATCAGACCCACCCCCTGTTTTTTTCGAAAAGTTATCAACAAACTCCTAGATATCGCCAAAGGCCCAATCATACTAGGTGGGGATTTTAATTACCCTTCGGACCCTCTACTAGACACTTCAACAGGTCACTCCTATCTAAGAAATTCACAGATTAGGAATAACAATGCATCTCTCCACACACTTAAACTATTTGATACCTGGAGAACGGTACACCCCTCCATCAGAGATTACACATTTTTCTCTCACCCGCAAAAATCTTATACCAGACTCGATTACATATTCTGTGACCAAGCCTCATTGACGAATTTGGTTGACTCAAAAATTTCACACACTACATGGTCAGACCATAGTCTAGTCAAATCTATCTTTAAATGGACGAGTAAACCCAGTCACAGTCTAAACTGGAGAATAAATGAGTATATCCTCACAGACAATGAAATGATAGACCAACTCATCAAATATACAGACGAATACTTTGTATTTAATATCTCTGCAGACACGAACACCGCAAACAATTGGGAGTCCTACAAGTGTTATATTAGGGGAGTTATCATACAGCTAACAGCGAAACTTAAAAAGCAGAGATCTGCTCAATTCGATACTTTGTCTAACTCTCTAGAGAAAAGTGAAGATATACATAAAAAAGACCCAAAATCCCCACAAAAATTGTCCGCAGTAACGGAAGCTAGGGAAAGCCTTAATAAATTCTTGATAGAAAATGCACATATGCGCGCCATGACAACAAAAGCTAAATTTTATGCTGAATCAAACAAAGCCGGATTCTTAAAAAAAACGGAGACTTTCCTCTTATATTCAATCCATTAAACAAAGCACAGGAGTAATTTGCACTAAAAACGAAGATATAGCTGATAGCTTCGTCACATACTATACCTCACTATATAACATAAACAACACAAATGATCAGGGGAACAGAGACAAACTACAAGCGTATTTAGATTCTATAGACGTTCCCTCTATTCCTGAAGAAGATGTGTCCATGCTAGACTCCCCCATTTCTTTACTAGAAGTGGTCAATACGCTTAAATCCATGTCCAATGGAAAATCACCAGGCCCAGATGGCCTTACAACCAAATTTTACCAGTTATTAGTAGGTAATCTTGCCCCACATTTACAAGAGCTATTTCTCTCCATAGACCAGGGTCTTACGTTCCCCCAATCCCTTTTAAATGCTATGATAACAGTGATTCCGAAACCAGATAAACCCAGAGATCTTGTTGGCAACTATAGACCGATTTCTCTCTTAAATGTAGATATTAAAATATACGCTAAGATCTTAGCTAATCGTCTTGCCCGTGTCCTACTGAAGGTCATCCACCCTGATCAGGTGGGATTCGTTAGTGGCCGGGAAGCAAAAGATAATACCACCAGACTTCTACATACATTATTAACCTCACACGAACAAACAAGCCCCCTAGTGATGCTTTCTACAGACGCTGAGAAGGCCTTCGACAGGGTCGACTGGCATTTTATGTGGTCGGCCCTGTCGAAATTTGGTCTCTCAGACATATTCTTGTCCAGAGTACAAGCCCTATATCATAACCCTCGAGCCACTATTAAGGTTAATGACATAATATCACAATCTTTCCCTATCTCTAATGGCACCAGGCAGGGGTGTCCGTTATCCCCTCTCCTATTCGCTCTCACAGTAGAAATTTTAGCTATTCAAATCAGAAACAATCCAAATATTTTGGGGATTAGAGTAGGCAACATCCAACAAACATGTCTCCTGTTTGCAGACGACATTATCTTCACTCTGCAGGCACCATTAACTTCCATACCAGCCCTGATACGAGATCTGGAGAGTTATATACAATTTTCCAACTACTCAATTAACATGAATAAATCGAGCATTATTCCCATCCACATGAACTCAATGGAAATGGACTATATTTTACATAAAACTCCCTTCCCTGTCGTAAATACCCTTAGATATCTAGGACTAAATATACCAAAGAACCCTAAGAATTTATTCCAAGAGAACTATACAACACTTCAAACTCATGTCTTCTCCCTATTACATGCATGGCATAAGCAAGGACACCTTTCCTGGATAGGCCGCATAAACACAATAAAGATAATGATACTCCCTAAATATCTATACATATTCCAGGCTCTACCAATATCATTACCAAGACACTACCTTCGCACACAACAAAAAATGCTAGATTATTTTATTTGGGCTTACAAAAAAACAAGGGTATCAAGGAATTCCATGTATTTAGGTAAGGAGGAAGGTGGCCTAAATGTCCCAAATTTAACGCAGTACCACAAAGCGACACATTTAACGCGAATAGTCTCATGGTCTCATAACCCCACCTCCAAACTATGGATCCAAATGGAAGCAGCCTCCCTCGGCTTAAGTGGAATGTGAGATCTATGTTGGCTTCCTAAATCATCCAGACCCCCTATAACTAAGGCTAATGAATGTATAACTACCTTAACCATATGGGACTCTCTTATTTGAAACTCGAACACTCTCTCTACCCCAATCTCCCCAATGACTCCACTGTTAAACAACACCCTTTTTTTATCCTAACACCAGTTTAAATTTGAACCAGAAGATTCTTCCCTGAAAAATATGCCTATATTTTTACTCACAGAAAACTCCCAAATAAGGGATAGAATTGCCTTAAGAGACTCAATAGGCTCTCCTTTCCACTGTTGGTTTCCCTATTTCCAAATTCGACAAGCAATTATGGATAACCCTCATAAAAATGACTGCCTCCGTCCGCTTACCCCATTTGAAAAGCTATGCAATACAAAAGACATTCAAAAATCCCATCTCTCTCTCACACATAAACTCTTAAAAGCCATACACACAGTCAAACTACCCTCGTATACCACCAAGTGGGAAACTGAGCTTCGGGTTCAGCTCCCAAAAGATACCTGGCTACAATGTTTTAACACAGTCCACTCCTCTTCCTCCTCACTCATCCTAACTGAACTTAACTATAAGATTATCTCACGCTGGTATCTCACACCTCAAAAATTGAATGAAATATATCCAGGAGCTAACTCGAGCTGCTGGAGGCGATGTGGTGAAGTGGGCACACTTTCCCACATATGGTGGTCTTGTAACAAAATGTCCACTTATTGGGCTCAAATCGAGTGTTGCATCAATCTTATATTGAACACACAGATATCCCTTTCGGCAACTATGATCTTACTAAACCAAATCCCTAAATTGGAATGTGTCTACCGGAGGAAACTCCTTCAGCTGATGTTAACATGTGCCAGACGTATTGTCCCTCGGTATTGAATACAGGCTCATCCCCCTACTTATGAACATTGGGTGACAGAAGTCACACACATACTAGCTCTAGAGAAGAGACATTATTGCTTCGTAGGAAAGAGAGATTTCATATTAGATGTAATTTTTTTTATGGGAACAAAGAACACTATGACTTTACAAGGACGACCCTTCTTCACTGCTATACACAATAGGCTCTATAATCATTCGAAGTATGTGTTTTTCTCTATGTAAGGATTAACTGCAAAGGAACTACATTGAATCACATTACATTATACTATATCACTCTATAATATATCTTTACATATCTTTATATTTGTCTCCTTCCCCCTATCCCCTACCGTTACCTGCCTGAACCCCTTTCATATTCCCCCTCTGACTTCCCCCATCCCTCTTGCGTTAGGATACGACAGAGACTCAGTGTAGCTTGAAAACATTCACTGATTTCTGTTGTCTAATTATTTATCTATGTTATACATAAAAAAAGATAAGTGCAAGGGAATTATATTGTATTGTATTATATCATGACATAATGTACCCTGGTATACCTTTATTTTTGCTATATATCATCCTAATGATCCCTACCACTATCCACCCTAACCCTCTCCATATCCTTCCTCAAACCTCCTCTTTCCCTCCCGCACCCTATATATCCCTTCTCTCGTTATATATCTTTTTACTAATCCCTATTATTATTTGCCCTAACCCTCTCCATACCCTTCCTCAGTCCACCTCTCTCCCTCTCACCCTTAGCATTTATTTTTAATTTATTTTAATTTTCCTTCAAAAAAGGGAAAGAAATGGTCAATAAGATGTTATAATGTCAATGTAACTGAAAAGCATTTACTGGTTTTTTGTTGTTCATTCTATGTCTTTGTTATTTCCCAAAATGTTAATAAAAATTTGTTTAAACAAAAAAAAAAAAATAATAATCCCAGGGAATTAGCAACTAAATGAAACCAATTAGGGAGTGACGTCTCCGGATATGAGAATCCTATGCAAGAATAAGAAACACAGCTGAAATATGTGGCAACATTACACACAATTGGTTGCTAACGCTAAAAATGTATCAACATATGAATAACATAAAATCTAATTGAGATATGAGTACCAATGTGTGAAAATGTTAAAAGTTATTGTCCATAAGCTGGAGCAAGGCCTCAATCAACCTATAGAACAAAGTAATCCAAAACACAATAATGGTAATTATGTATACCTTTTTTGAGGCTTAAATAGGCGTCTGAATGTCTGTGATTGAGTGATTGATCTTTATTACCTTCGGCAGTACCTACCACAGGCAGAGAGAACTTGGTGCCTTAAAAAGAAAAAGAGGATTTACCTATGTTACCAAACGTGATAATTTGCTCACATGTCTCTACAACCACTTTAGGGAGGTACATAATAACAACCTAAAGGTCTTCAGATATTAGGGGATCATGAAAGTCAAACCCGACTGGAGAGGAGGGAATTGGGAAACGAAACTATCTAGAGCTGAAGCAGAACTAATCTATAAATTAGACACACTACACCCCAAAGGACTCAATTCAGAAATTGATATATCGCTCTTTATGTAGAAATATACCTATATACTGTACACTATGGTCCCATTATGAAAGAGTACATTAATGTAAAAGGGAATATTCGGATAACATTTTGTTCGACATAATGAAATAATATATAGATTTGGAGTAAATGATGCCAATTTCCGATGTGATAAATTTAATCCATCGGTTCTGGATTATTGCAATGTAAATAGAAGAAAATATACATATATTGTTCTGTTGGGGACAGCCAATGAGCAACTAACTTTATGACACTTACATCCATTGTAAACAGTAATATTAGAATATGCACTTTAAGCTAAAGAAACCCTTTGCTATGTTGTAAAAGAGATAAGTTCTATACCATGTATAAAAGATATGAGACCAAAAAGTTTCTGGAACAATTTCAAAGGAAAAATAACGAATTCCACCTTAATAAAAGAATGTCGAATTCCACCTTTACACAAAGAATCCTTAATAGGCCAACCAATTAGAACAAAGAGAGGCCTTTTTAAACCCTGGAATGATTAAACCATACATGTCTTGATAAAGCCTTACATAGGTGAAACGCGTTGACCAGGACTATATTTACTCCCAGAAAATTGGCCATTAGAGCAGGCTGAAGAAATCAGGTTTAAATACACCAAACTCAGACAATTACATCTACCATCTGCCCTGTAGGGTTTAGTGTACTTGATGACCAAAGGGACAACTATCAGATCCAAAACGGAGGTACAAGTACCAATCCCCTTTGGGAAATATAGCTACTAGCGATCACCATAGATGACTGAAAACAGCTGTCACAATTGTGGAGGGTTTAGTCCCCACCCTGTTGATACAGAGGTCAGTCACAAGAACACGAGGATTAGTCACGCCCGCAAGACAGGAGACGCTGCATGCGTCCGTCTAATTTTGGACAGGAGAGAGGACTGAGCAAATTACCACGTTTGGTAACAGAGGTAAATCCTCTTTTTCAGGCACCAAGTTCTCTCTGCATGCGGTAGGTACCGCCGAAGGTAATAAAGATCAACCACTCAATCACAGACATTCAGACGCCTATTTAAGCCTCAAAAAGGTATACGCAATTACCATTATTGTGTTTTGGATGACTTTGTTCTATAGGTCGATTGAGGCCTTGCTCCAGCTTATGGACAATAACTTTTAACCTTTTCACACATTGGTACTCATATCTCAATTAGATTTTATGTTCTTCATATGTTGATACATTTTTAGCGTTAGCAACCAATTGTGTGTAATGTTGCCATATATTTCAGCTGTGTTTCTTACTCTTGCATAGGATTCTCATATCCGGAGACGTCACTCCCTAATTGCCAATTGTCTACACCTGGAATATGAATTGCAGAAATTAGATAAGAGTTGGACTCCGCCCTAGAAAGTATCCGAGATACCACTTTCATTGCTAAAGGGCTGTGAGTCCCTCCCTGATGATTGACATATGCCACTGTTGTGATAATGTCTGTCTGAAAATGAATGAAAAGTTCTCTCTTTAGTAGAGGCCACGCCTGAAGGGTTCTGAAGATAGCACGGAGTTCTAAAATATTGATTGGTAACCTCGCCTCTTGAGGTTTTCAAACCCCTTGTGCTGTCAGAGACCCCCAGACAGCTCCCCAACCTGTAAGACTTGCATCCATTGAGATCATAGTCCAGGAAGGACGAACAAAGGAGGACCCTTGAACAAATACGGTGATGGTCCAACCACCAAGACAGAGAGAGTTGAATGTTGGGATTTAAGTATATCAGTTGTGATATCTGAGTATAATCTCTGCACCATTGATTCAGCATGCAAAGCTGCAGAGGTCTCATATGAAAAGGAGCAAAGGGGATCGCGTCCGATGCTGCAGTAATAAGACCTAAAACTTCCATGCACATAGCCACTGAAGGGAATGATCGAGACTAATGGTTAAACAAGCTAAAAACCAATTTTATTTGCCTCTTGTCTGTTAAAGACAGAGTAATGGACACTGAATCTATCTGGAAACCTAAAAAGGTGACCCTTGTCTGAGGAATCAAGAAACTCTTTTGTAAATTGATCCTCCAACCATGCCTTTGAAGAAACCAAACTAGTTGTTTCGTGTGAGATTCTGCTAAATGAAAAGACTGAGCTAGTACCAAGATATCATCCAAAATAAGGAAACACTGCAATACCCTGCTTTCTGATTACAGATAGAAGGGCACCAAGAACCTTCGAAAAGATTCTTGGAGCTGTCGCTAGGCCAAATGGAAGAGCAACAAATTGGTAATGCTTGTCTGGAAAAGAGAATCTCAGAAACCGATAATGGTCTGGAAGTATTGGGATGTGAAGATAAACATCCTGTAAATCTATTGTGGACCTTGCTGAACAAAAGGCAGATTAGTCCTTATAGTCACCATCTTGAAAGTGGGGACTCTTACAAAATGATTTAAAAACTTCAGATCCAGAACTGGTCTGAAAGAATTCTCTTTCTTTGGGACAATTAATAGATTTGAATAGAAACCCAAACCCTGTTCCTGGAGAGGAACTGGTACAATTATCTCTGAAAGCTCGAGATCTGAAACACATTTCAGAAAAGCCTGAGCCTTCACAGGATTTGTTGGAACATGAGAAAGAAAGAAAGAATTTTCCCACGGGAGGTCTTATTCTGAAACCTATTCGATACCCTTGAGACACAATATTCTGAATCCACTGATTCTGAACAGAATCTGTCCAAATGTCCTGAAATCATTTCAATCTGCCTCCCACCAGCTGAACTAGATTGAGGGCTGTACCTTCATGCAGTCTTGGAGTCTAGATTTGGCTATCTTCTATAGGGATAGTAGTACGCTTGGCAAAAGTGGAATAGCCTCATCAAAGTTAGGGACTTTTTCCCAAAACTCTAAATTAGCCACAGGTAAAGGATACAACTTCTTAAACCTAGAAGAAGGATTAAAAGAAGAAACAGGCTTAGACCATTCTTTAGTAATCATATCAGAGATAGCATCTGGAATAGGAAAAACCTCAGGAGCAACCTATGGAGGTTTAAAAACACAATTTAAATGTTTACTGGTTTTGTTATCAGGAGGACTAGACTCTTCAATACCCAAAGTAACCAAACCTTCCTTCAACAAAGAACGAATATAAGCAATCTTAAACAGATAGGAAGATTTGTCAATTTCAGAATCTGATTCAGAATCCTCTGAACCAGAGAGCTCTTCATATCAGCAGAAGATACTTAAGCATGTTGTCAGTGAATACAAATTTCATCAGAATTATGAGAAGTTTTAAAAGACCTTTTACGTTTATTGGAAGGCGGAATAGCAGAGACAGCCTTTTCTATAGCTTCAGCAATATAATTAATTACATCTGCAGGAATATCAGGTACATTAGACGTTTAAGGCACAACAGACGATGTATTTGTACTAATAGAAACATTATCAGCATTCAACAGCTGGTCATGACAAATGCCACATAATTGAGCTGAAGAAATAACATCAGCTAATTTACAACAAACACACTTAGCTTTGGTAGAAATGTTTTCAGGGGAGGCAGGTAAAAGTTAGCGCTAACTAATATACTATTTTAGCCGCTCTTAATACTTATTTCCTTCCCAAATAAGAATAATTAATAATGTCATGTTTGATAAAGAGGGCACTTAAAAAGCTAATAGGGTCCTAAAAGATGTGGTAATATTACTATATTATTGTGACTAAATAGTACCTCCTAAATGTGCATAACTGTTGACACAAATTTAAATTTAAAACCTAGATCTGTATATATAGTGAGAAGCTATGCTTCCAAAATAACCTAAGTGAATTTCAGGTGAAATATTCCAGTGAAGACTTTTCAAGTGACAGTATTATGGTGATAAACGTAACAATATTTAAGAGATAAACGTGACTTAAAATTCAGTGATTAATTACTGCTTTGAATAGTCGATTTCGATAAAACTTTCTGATTCAAATCAACACTTGATTTTACATTTATTAAAATTAATGAAAACATAAAAATGAAAACATTATAATGAGAATATTATAAAAACAAATTGGTAAGATGTTGCAAAATGTGCTTTAGGGTCTGATTACTTTGTTACTTTGTTATTAACCAGCATGAATGTGTACACTAACTTTCCGTTAAAACATCTATACATTTACTATGTCGGTTTGTTGGCTAAGGCAAACCAGTGAGGCTGTAGGCAGATGTACAAATTACAATCTCAACTTAATCTCTAAAGAACGGTACTTTCCTGATGACAAAGTTAATGGTCTCAACTTAGGTCCCAGAATTAAAACATGAACTTTAAAAACATCAATTCTAAAAGCTTGAAGTCCTTCTTCGTTAGCTAACAGGTTGTTTTGATTATACCACAAGAACTTGATTTTTCAATGTAACTTCAATTTATTTTACTGGTTTGCCTTAGCCAACAAACCGACATTGGTTAATAACAAAGTAATCAGATCCTAAAGCACATTTTGCAACATCTTACCACTTTGTTTTTATAATGTTTTCAATATAATGTTTTCATTTTTATGTTTTCATTAATTTTAATAAATCTAAAATCAAGTCTTACAAAATGATTTAAAAACTTCAGATCCAGAACTGGTCTCAAAGAATTCTCTTTCTTTGGGACAATTAATAGATTTGAATAGAAACCCAAACCCTGTTCCTGGAGAGGAACTGGTACAATTATCCCTGAAAACTCGAGAACTGAAACACATTTCAGAAAAGCCTGAGCCTTCACAGGATTTGTTGGAACATGAGAAAGAAAGAATTTTCCCACGGGAGGTCTTATTCTGAAACCTATTCGATACCCTTGAGACACAATATTCTGAATCCACTGATTCTGAACAGAATCTGTCCAAATGTCCTGAAATAATTTCAATCTGCCTCCCACCAGCTGAACTGGATTGAGGGCTGTACCTTCATGCAGTCTTGGAGTCTAGATTTGGCTATCTTCTATAGGGATAGTAGTACGCTTGGCAAAAGTGGAATAGCCTCATCAAAGTTAGGGACTTTTTCCCAAAACTCTAAATTAGCCACAGGTAAAGGATACAACTTCTTAAACCTAGAAGAAGGATTGAAAGAAGAACCAGGCTTAGACCATTCTTTAGTAATCATATCAGAGATAGCATCTGGAATAGGAAAAACCTCAGGAGCAACCTATGGAGGTTTAAAAACACAATTTAAATGTTTACTGGTTTTGTTATCAGGAGGATTAGACTCTTCAATACCCAAAGTAACCAAAACTTCCTTCAACAAAGAACAAATATAATCAATCTTAAACAGATAGGAAGATTTGTCAATTTCAGAATCTGATTCAGAATCCTCTGAACCAGAGAGATCTTCATATCAGCAAAGGATACTTCAGCATGTTGTCAGTGAATACAAATTTCATCAGAATTATGAGAAGTTTTAAAAGACCTTTTACGTTTATTGGAAGGCGGAATAGCAGAGACAGCCTTTTCTATAGCTGCAGCAATATAATTCATTACATCTGCAGGAATATCAGGTACATTAGACGTTTAAGGCACAACAGACGATGTATTTGTACTAATAGAAACATTATCAGCATTCAACAGCTGGTCATGACAAATGCCACATAATTGAGCTGAAGAAATAACATCAGCTAATTTACAACAAACACACTTAGCTTTGGTAGAAATGTTTTCAGGAACGCAGGTAAAAGTTAGCGCTAACTAATATACTATTTTAGCCGCTCTTAATACTTATTTCCTTCCCAAATAAGAATAATTAGTAATGTTATGTTTGATAAAGAGGGCACTTAAAAAGCTAATAGGGTCCTAAAAGATGTGGTAATATTACTATATTATTGTGACTAAATAGTACCTCCTAAATGTGCATAACTGTTGACACAAATTTAAATTTAAAACCTTGATCTGTATATATAGTGAGAAGCTATGCTTCCAAAATAACCTAAGTGAATTTCAGCTGAAATATTCCAGTGAAGACTTTTCAAGTGACAGTATTATGGTGATAAACGTAACAATATTTAAGTGATAAACATGACTTAAAATTCAGTGATTAATTACTGCTTTGAATAGTCGATTTCTATAAAACTTTGTGATTCAAATCAACACTTGATTTTACATTTATTAAAATTAATGAAAACATAAAAATGAAAACATTATAATGAGAACATTATAAAAACAAATTGGTAAGATGTTGCAAAATGTGCTTTAGGGTCTGATTACTTTGTTACTTTGTTATTAACCAGCATGAATGTGTACACTAACTTTCCGTTAAAACATCTATACATTTACTATGTCGGTTTGTTGGCTAAGGCAAACCAGTGAGGCTGTAGGCAGATGTACAAATTACAATCTCAACTTAATCTCTAAAGAACGGTATTTCTCCAACATAGGTGTGTCCGGTCCACGGCGTCATCCTTACTTGTGGGATATTCTCCTCCCCAACAGGAAATGGCAAAGAGCCCAGCAAAGCTGGTCACATGATCCCTCCTAGGCTCCGCCTACCCCAGTCATTCTCTTTGCCGTTGTACAGGCAACATCTCCACGGAGATGGCTTAGAGTTTTTTAGTGTTTAACTGTAGTTTTTATTATTCAATCAAGAGTTTGTTATTTTAAAATAGTGCTGGTATGTACTATTGACTCAGAAACAGAAAAGAGATGAAGATTTCTGTTTGTATGAGGAAAATGATTTTAGCAACCGTTACTAAAATCCATGGCTGTTCCACACAGGACTGTTGAGAGGAATTAACTTCAGTTGGGGGAACAGTGAGCAGTCTCTTGCTGCTTGAGGTATGACACATTCTAACAAGACGATGTAATGCTGGAAGCTGTCATTTTCCCTATGGGATCCCGTAAGCCATGTTTATTAAGATAGTAAATAAGGGCTTCACAAGGGCTTATTAAGACTGTAGACTTTTTCTGGGCTAAATCGATTCATTATTAACACATATTTAGCCTTGAGGAATCATTTAATCTGGGTATTTTGATAAGATTATATCGGCAGGCACTGTTTTAGACACCTTATTCTTAGGGGCTTTCCCAAATCATAGGCAGAGCCTCATTTTCGCGCCGGTGTTGCGCACTTGTTTTTGAGAGGCATGACATGCAGTCGCATGTGTGAGGAGCTCTGATACATAGAAAAGACTTTCTGAAGGCGTCATTTGGTATCGTATTCCCCTTTGGGCTTGGTTGGGTCTCAGCAAAGCAGATACCAGGGACTGTAAAGGGGTTAAAGTTAAAAACGGCTCCGGTTCCGTTATTTTAAGGGTTAAAGCTTCCAAATTTGGTGTGCAATACTTTTAAGGCTTTAAGACACTGTGGTGAAATTTTGGTGAATTTTGAACAATTCCTTCATATTTTTTCGCAATTGCAGTAATAAAGTGTGTTCAGTTTAAAATTTAAAGTGACAGTAACGGTTTTATTTTAAAACGTTTTTTGTACTTTGTTATCAAGTTTATGCCTGTTTAACATGTCTGAACTACCAGATAGACTGTGTTCTGAATGTGGGGAAGCCAGAGTTCCTTCTCATTTAAATAAATGTGATTTATGTGACAATGACAATGATGCCCAAGATGATTCCTCAAGTGAGGGGAGTAAGCATGGTACTGCATCATTCCCTCCTTCGTCTACACGAGTCTTGCCCACTCAGGAGGCCCCTAGTACATCTAGCGCGCCAATACTCCTTACTATGCAACAATTAACGGCTGTAATGGATAATTCTGTCAAAAACATTTTAGCCAAAATGCACACTTATCAGAGTAAGCGCGACTGCTCTGTTTTAGATACTGAAGAGCATGACGACGCTGATAATAATGGTTCTGAAGGGCCCCTAAACCAGTCTGATGGGGCCAGGGAGGTTTTGTCTGAGGGAGAAATTACTGATTCAGGGAACATTTCTCAACAAGCTGAACCTGATGTGATTACGTTTAAATTTAAGTTGGAACATCTCCGCATTCTGCTTAAGGAGGTATTATCCACTCTGGATGATTGTGACAAGTTGGTCATCCCAGAGAAACTATGTAAAATGGACAAGTTCCTAGAGGTCCCGGGGCTCCCAGAAGCTTTTCCTATACCCAAGCGGGTGGCGGACATTGTAAATAAAGAATGGGAAAGGCCCGGTATTCCTTTCGTCCCTCCCCCCATATTTAAAAAATTGTTTCCTATGGTCGACCCCAGAAAGGACTTATGGCAGACAGTCCCCAAGGTCGAGGGAGCGGTTTCCACTTTAAACAAACGCACCACTATACCCATAGAAGATAGTTGTGCTTTCAAAGATCCTATGGATAAAAAATTAGAAGGTTTACTTAAAAAGATGTTTGTTCAGCAGGGTTACCTTCTACAACCAATTTCATGCATTGTCCCTGTCGCTACAGCCGCGTGTTTCTGGTTCGATGAGCTGGTAAAGGCGGTCGATAGTGATTCTCCTCCTTATGAGGAGATTATGGACAGAATCAATGCTCTCAAATTGGCTAATTCTTTCACCCTAGACGCCACTTTGCAATTGGCTAGGTTAGCGGCTAAGAATTCTGGGTTTGCTATTGTGGCGCGCAGAGCGCTTTGGTTGAAATCTTGGTCAGCTGATGCGTCTTCCAAGAACAAGCTACTTAACATTCCTTTCAAGGGGAAAACGCTGTTTGGCCCTGACTTGAAAGAGATTATCTCTGATATCACTGGGGGTAAGGGCCACGCCCTTCCTCAGGATCGGCCTTTCAAGGCCAAAAATAAACCTAATTTTCGTCCCTTTCGTAGAAACGGACCAGCCCAAAGTGCTACGTCCTCTAAGCAAGAGGGTAATACTTCTCAAGCCAAGCCAGCTTGGAGACCAATGCAAGGCTGGAACAAGGGAAAGCAGGCCAAGAAACCTGCCACTGCTACCAAGACAGCATGAAATGTTGGCCCCCGATCCGGGACCGGATCTGGTGGGGGGCAGACTCTCTCTCTTCGCTCAGGCTTGGGCAAGAGATGTTCTGGATCCTTGGGCGCTAGAAATAGTCTCCCAAGGTTATCTTCTGGAATTCAAGGGGCTTCCCCCAAGGGGGAGGTTCCACAGGTCTCAGTTGTCTTCAGACCACATAAAAGGACAGGCATTCTTACGTTGTGTAGAAGACCTGTTAAAAATGGGAGTGATTCATCCTGTTCCATTAGGAGAACAAGGGATGGGGTTCTACTCCAATCTGTTCATAGTTCCCAAAAAAGAGGGAACGTTCAGACCAATCTTAGATCTCAAGATCTTAAACAAGTTTCTCAAGGTTCCATCGTTCAAAATGGAAACCATTCGAACAATTCTTCCTTCCATCCAGGAAGGTCAATTCATGACCACGGTGGATTTAAAGGATGCGTATCTACATATTCCTATCCACAAGGAACATCATCGGTTCCTAAGGTTCGCATTCCTGGACAAGCATTACCAGTTCATGGCGCTTCCTTTCGGATTAGCCACTGCTCCAAGGATTTTCACAAAGGTACTAGGGTCCCTTCTAGCTGTGCTAAGACCAAGGGGCATTGCTGTAGTACCTTACTTGGACGACATTCTGATTCAAGCGTCGTCCCTTCCTCAAGCAAAGGCTCACACGGACATCGTCCTGGCCTTTCTCAGATCTCACGGATGGAAAGTGAACGTGGAAAAGAGTTCTCTATCTCCGTCAACAAGGGTTCCCTTCTTGGGAACAATAATAGACTCCTTAGAAATGAGGATTTTTCTGACAGAGGCCAGAAAAACAAAACTTCTAGACTCTTGTCGGATACTTCATTCCGTTCCTCTTCCTTCCATAGCGCAGTGCATGGAAGTGATAGGCTTGATGGTAGCGGCAATGGACATAGTTCCTTTTGCGCGCATTCATCTAAGACCATTACAACTGTGCATGCTCAGTCAGTGGAATGGGGACTATACAAACTTGTCTCCGAGGATACAAGTAAATCAGAGGACCAGAGACTCACTCCGTTGGTGGCTGTCCCTGGACAACCTGTCACAAGGGATGACCTTCCGCAGACCAGAGTGGGTCATTGTCACGACCGACGCCAGTCTGATGGGCTGGGGCGCGGTCTGGGGATCCCTGAAAGCTCAGGGTCTTTGGTCTCGGGAAGAATCTCTTCTACCGATAAATATTCTGGAACTGAGAGCGATATTCCATGCTCTCAAGGCTTGGCCTCAGCTAGCGAGGGCCAAGTTCATACGGTTTCAATCAGACAACATGACAACTGTTGCGTACATCAACCATCAGGGGGGAACAAGGAGTTCCCTGGCGATGGAAGAAGTGACCAAAATCATTCTATGGGCGGAGTCTCACTCCTGCCACCTGTCTGCTATCCACATCCCAGGAGTGGAAAATTGGGAAGCGGATTTTCTGAGTCGTCAGACATTGCATCCGGGGGAGTGGGAACTCCATCCGGAAATCTTTGCCCAAGTCACTCAACTGTGGGGCATTCCAGACATGGATCTGATGGCCTCTCGTCAGAACTTCAAAGTTCCTTGCTACGGGTCCAGATCCAGGGATCCCAAGGCGGCTCTAGTGGATGCACTAGTAGCACCTTGGACCTTCAAACTAGCTTATGTATTCCCGCCGTTTCCTCTCATCCCCAGGCTGGTAGCCAGGATCAATCAGGAAAGGGCGTCGGTGATCTTGATAGCTCCTGCGTGGCCACGCAGGACTTGGTATGCAGATCTGGTGAATATGTCATCGGCTCCACCATGGAAGCTACCTTTGAGACGAGACCTTCTTGTTCAAGGTCCGTTCGAACATCCGAATCTGGTCTCACTCCAGCTGACTGCTTGGAGATTGAACGCTTGATCTTATCGAAGCGAGGGTTCTCAGATTCTGTTATCGATACTCTTGTTCAGGCCAGAAAGCCTGTAACTAGAAAGATTTACCACAAAATTTGGAAAAAATATATCTGTTGGTGTGAATCTAAAGGATTCCCTTGGGACAAGGTTAAGATTCCTAAGATTCTATCCTTCCTTCAAGAAGGATTGGAAAAAGGATTATCTGCAAGTTCCCTGAAGGGACAGATTTCTGCCTTGTCTGTGTTACTTCACAAAAAGCTGGCAGCTGTGCCAGATGTTCAAGCCTTTGTTCAGGCTCTGGTTAGAATCAAGCCTGTTTACAAACCTTTGACTCCTCCTTGGAGTCTCAACTTAGTTCTTTCAGTTCTTCAGGGGGTTCCGTTTGAACCCTTACATTCCGTTGATATTAAGTTATTATCTTGGAAAGTTTTGTTTTTGGTTGCAATTTCTTCTGCTAGAAGAGTTTCAGAATTATCTGCTCTGCAGTGTTCTCCTCCTTATCTGGTGTTCCATGCAGATAAGGTGGTTTTACGTACTAAACCTGGTTTTCTTCCAAAAGTTGTTTCTAACAAAAACATTAACCAGGAGATTATCGTACCTTCTCTGTGTCCGAAACCAGTTTCGAAGAAGGAACGTTTGTTGCACAATTTGGATGTTGTTCGCGCTCTAAAATTCTATTTAGATGCTACAAAGGATTTTAGACAAACATCTTCCTTGTTTGTTGTTTATTCCGGTAAAAGGAGAGGTCAAAAAGCAACTTCTACCTCTCTCTCTTTTTGGATTAAAAGCATCATCAGATTGGCTTACGAGACTGCCGGACGGCAGCCTCCCGAAAGAATCACAGCTCATTCCACTAGGGCTGTGGCTTCCACAAGGGCCTTCAAGAACGAGGCTTCTGTTGATCAGATATGTAGGGCAGCGACTTGGTCTTCACTGCACACTTTTACCAAATTTTACAAGTTTGATACTTTTGCTTCTTCTGAGGCTATTTTTGGGAGAAAGGTTTTGCAAGCCGTGGTGCCTTCCATCTAGGTGACCTGATTTGCTCCCTCCCATCATCCGTGTCCTAAAGCTTTGGTATTGGTTCCCACAAGTAAGGATGACGCCGTGGACCGGACACACCTATGTTGGAGAAAACAGAATTTATGTTTACCTGATAAATTACTTTCTCCAACGGTGTGTCCGGTCCACGGCCCGCCCTGGTTTTTTAATCAGGTCTGATAATTTATTTTCTTTAACTACAGTCACCACGGTATCATATGGTTTCTCCTATGCAAATATTCCTCCTTTACGTCGGTCGAATGACTGGGGTAGGCGGAGCCTAGGAGGGATCATGTGACCAGCTTTGCTGGGCTCTTTGCCATTTCCTGTTGGGGAGGAGAATATCCCACAAGTAAGGATGACGCCGTGGACCGGACACACCGTTGGAGAAAGTAATTTATCAGGTAAACATAAATTCTGTTTTTCCTGATGACAAAGTTAATGGTCTCAACTTAGGTCCCAGAGTTAAAACATGAACTTTAAAAACATCAATTCTAAAAGCTTGAAGTCCTTCTTCGTTAGCTAACAGGTTGTTTTGATTATACCACAAGAACTAGATTTTTCAATGTAACTTCAACTTATTTTACTGGTTTGCCTTAGCCAACAAACCGACATTGGTTAAAAACAAAGTAATCAGATCCTAAAGCACATTTTGCAACATCTTACCACTTTGTTTTTATAATGTTTTCAATATAATGTTTTCATTTTTATGTTTTCATTAATTTTAATAAATCTAAAATCAAGTGTTGATTTGAATCAGAAAGTTTTATAGACTATTCAAAGCAGTAATTCATTAATTAATCACGGAATTTTAAAGTGAAGATAAAGTTACCTTCATCTCGAGCCTGAATATTATGCTTTCCTCAAAATTAATATGACTTTCATTCATGAATTTTTTAAATTCTAAATCTTAAGAAAGTTATACCCGTTTTTACTCACTGTACCGCTCCGTAAATTCAACCCGATTTTTTTTTTTTCCCTGTGTGGATCATGTTCTTAGGACAGCCTATTGAAAATCAACGTCATCCTCCTTCTTTATGAGCTGCGCATGCGCTATATTTTTTTGCTCATCTAGGATTCCCTGTGCGCTCCCTATTCACTCATGCGTAACAATGAATGCTGCAAATTTGCCAGTTAGTGCATGCTTTGTAGAGAGCTATGTCGCCGATTTGCGCATGCCCAGTTCCAATGGGGCATTGTGAACGCGCTTTAGAGAGACGTATAGAGCGGGTGGGACCGCTCTATACGTCTAAGAACAGAAAAGCAGGAAATAGGGTTTGGGAGGAGCTAGTAATGGAAACGGTAGGGAATTATAAATGTATATATTTTGAAAAGTGAAAATTATAGAGAGATAAGAAATTAGCAATTAGCTTATGTAAGTATCAAAAGAAGTTGGTTTTTTTTACCTGAAATTCACTTATTTTGGAAGCATAGCTTCTCACTATACATACAGATCAAGGTTTTAAATTTAAATTTGTGTCAACAGTTATGCACATTTCTACAATACTGAGACAGTTATGTACATTTCTACAATACTGAGACAGTTATGCACATTTCTACAATACTGAGACAGTTATGCACATTTCTACAATACTGAGACAGTTATGCACATTTCTACAATGCTGAGACAGTTATGCACATTTCTACAATACTGAGACAGTTATGCACATTTCTACAATGCTGAGACAGTTATGCACATTTCTACAATACTGAGACAGTTATGCACATTTCTACAATACTGAGACAGTTATGCACATTTCTACAATACTGAGACAGTTATGCACATTTCTACAATACTGAGACAGTTATGCACATTTCTACAATACTGAGACAGTTATGCACATTTCTACAATGCTGAGACAGTTATGCACATTTCTACAATACTGAGACAGTTATGCACATTTCTACAATACTGAGACAGTTATGCACATTTCTACAATACTGAGACAGTTATGCACATTTCTACAATGCTGAGACAGTTATGCACATTTCTACAATGCTGAGACAGTTATGCACATTTCTACAATACTGAGACAGTTATGCACATTTCTACAATGCTGAGACAGTTATGCACATTTCTACAATACTGAGACAGTTATGCACATTTCTACAATACTGAGACAGTTATGCACATTTCTACAATACTGAGACAGTTATGCACATTTCTACAATGCTGAGACAGTTATGCACATTTCTACAATGCTGAGACAGTTATGCACATTTCTACAATACTGAGACAGTTATGCACATTTCTACAATGCTGAGACAGTTATGCACATTTCTACAATGCTGAGACAGTTATGCACATTTCTACAATACTGAGACAGTTATGCACATTTAGGAGGCACTATTTAGTCACAATAATAAAGTAATATTACCAGATTTTTTAGGGCCCTATTAGCTTTTAAAGAGCCCTCTTTATCAAACATAATAGAACTGTGTTCAGGCAGCATGGTTTCTACAGCAACATCAGAGGCAGAATCAGACTGAGACATCTTGCAAAATATAAAAAGAAAAAAAAATAACATTTAAACAAAATATCCAATTTCCTCATACAGCAGTTTCAGGAATGGGAAAAAATGCTTATGCTAAAGTAATATGCAAAAAAAGTAAGTATCATAGCTATCTGAAATATAAAGAGAACAAGATGCATTAAAGGAAGAGGGGTAATATAAAAAAAAAAATTGTCGCCAAGTATGACGCATGACGCAAAAATAAGTGAAGATTTTTTTGCCGCCGAAGCTAACACCAGGAAATAACGCAACTCGCATCATAACAAGCGCGACTTTGCGCCAAAAGAACTAACGTCAACCAAGACGCAGGAAATGACGAGACTTGCATCACTATCGGCACAACTCCACGACAAAAAAGATTTCGCAACAAGAATGACGCAATAAAATAAGCCATTTTGCGTCCTTGCGAGCCTAGCTTGATAAATGGGCCCCTATATGTGTGCTGTGTTATTTAAAAGATATATATTCCCTTTATCACCCATTCCCCAGTATTGCACAACCAGCACTGTTAAATTAATACACTTTTTACCTATGTGATTACCTTGTATCTAAGCTTCTGCAAATTGCTCCCTTATCTCAGTGCTATTTACAGATTTCCATTTTAGCTAATCCGTGCTGACTCATGAATAACTCCACGGAAGTAAGCACAATGTTATCTATATGGCACATATGAACGAGCAGTGTCTTATTGTGAAAAGATATAAAAAAAAATGCCCTGAGATTAAGGCGGCCTGCAGGGGTTTAGAAACAGGCAGATATTTAGAAGTTTAATGATTATAAAGTATATCAATATAACAATGTTGGTTCTGCAAAGCTGGGGAATGCGCAGTAAAGGTGTTATCTATATTTGTCAACAATATTAATTTTGGAGTAGGCTGTCCCTTTAAACATCTTTAGCTCAAGGATGAATTTGCATTTATGGAACCAGTATGCATATACAGGTGGCCCTCGTTTTACAACGGTTCAATTTACACAGTTTCAGAATAACAACCTTTTTTCAGTCATGTGACTGCTATTGAAAAGCATTGAGAAGCAGTGCATTTATTAAAATAGCCAGTAGGTGGAGCTGTCCGCTTGTGTTGCAGCAAAGCCAAGCAAGCTGAAATTAATCAGTTTAACCAGACCTGAGCTATCAAGCAGATTTCAAAGGAACAAGATCTTCCTGTCTATAAATCAGTCCAGATTGGAACATGTTTTTGTTCATTTAACTTAGTTTAATTATATATTCTGTGTTGTGTGATTATTTTATTAGGTTTATAATGTTGTTTAGCATTTAAAGTCGTCATTTCAAAGCTTAAAAATAATGTATTAGGTGTTACTTATGACAATTTGGAGAGAGGGGCCTGGAACCTATCTCCCTCACTTCCCATTGACTTACATTATAAACTGGGTTTCAATTTACAACGGTTTCGATTTACAACCATTCCTTCTGGATCCTAACCCCGGCGTAAACTGAGGGCTACCTGTACTACTTATGCCCTGTGGTATCAACGCTACTGGGCTGAATTAGACTCATAAGATGAAGTTATTATTCAATTTATATTGTAACTGACTAAAAAGAGTGATATAGTTGGTATCTCATAACATAAAAGGACATGAACCCCAATTTTTTTTCTTTCATGATTCAGAGCATGCAATTTTAAACAACTTTCTAATTTATTTCTATTATCTTTTTTGTTCTTTGTTCTCTTGGTATCTTTTGTTAAAAAATAGGGACGTAAGCTTAGGAGCCGGCCCAATTCTGGAGCACTGTATGTCAGCAGCTTTGCTGACATATAACATAGTAGATGAGGTTTAAAAAAGACAGAAGTCAGAGTTCAAACTATACAAATCTTAATATATTTACGAAAAAAGGTCTAGTTGAGTTTAAATTAATCCCATTAAAAAAGGTCACCCATTTAACACAAGCAATCATATCCCTGAATTCTGTTTCTAGCCATAAATGTATCTAAACCATTTTTAAATGTATCTAAGGTATTGGCATTTACTACCTCCTTAGGTAAAGAGTTTCACAATTTGATTGTTCTTAAAGTGAAAAAACTTATGTTGCTGGAGATTAAATCTCCTTTCCTCCAGCTAACTTTGTATATGGGCTAGAAAATATATATACAGTATATAAATTATTAAAAAATCATGTCATCTCTCAAGCGCCTTTTTTCTTGAGAAAACAGACCCAGTTTGCAAGTCTGCAAAGGATTTTTTTAAGATTGGTCCCAGAACTGCACTCTATACTCAAGGTGAGATCTTACCAGGGATTTATATAGTGACAGAATTACGCTTTCCGCCCTTGCATCAATGCCTCTTGTAATACATGCTAGTATCCTACTAACCTTAGAAGTTATCTATAAGTACTCCCAAATCCCTTTCCCCCTTAGTTATCCATTTGCAAGAGCACTAAATGGCAGCACTATTTCGTGCCATGTAGTGCTTCAGATGCCTATCTAGGTACTTCTTTGAAAAAGAATATCATGGGAACAAAGCAAATTTGATAATAGAGGTCATTTGGAAACATTTTTAAAAAGGTATGGTCTGTCTGAACCACAAAGGAACATTTTTGGGTTTCCTATCCCTTTAAGATAATGATTACATAACATTTTAGCACAAGTGACCCTCTAACCGCAAAGAGGTTATGAACATAGCTAAATTATAGCTAGGGAGCTGCAGAAAACTGCAAGTTTCAAGTATGAAACGGACAGTGACCAAATCAGCAGCAATGGTCACATGACCCAGCTACGTTACTACAGCTTGTGATTGGTTCACCAGTAGATTTTGCTCAGGACTAGCAGTTATCTGTGGCTCCTGAGTGGTACTTTAAGTGTGTATAATCCACTTTGCAAGGGTAACATACAATGTTGCAAGGTCACTAGTGATAAAATGATATGCTCTAACAAATTAGTGCATTTTATTTTTCCACTTTAATGGCCCTTTAATAAGATGTCCTCTGAGCAGTTGCCACTTTTTACAAATGACAAATTTAATCTTGCATATATTTTTTTCAAATAAAACACACTATATCTTTCTAATTAAGTAATACAAATTACACACAATAAACAAAAAATGTTTATTTGCAGAAAACAGAAAAATACATTACTTAAAACAGTATAAAACGAAGGTTATAATTATATTCAATAAATATAGATTAGAAACATCTATACATTTTCAAGTAAAATGACCAAAAAGAAAACAAAAACAAGCCTGAATTTTTATTTTAATAAGCTGTCAATATTTCCATTGCTGAAATCTGCTGTGCTTCACTACAGTACTATGTTGTGCCAATATTTTAAAAAGGCTTTGGACAACTTTATAACCAATAGTTTGCAAAGCCGTTGAGTCTTTTCCTGGTTGGTAGATGTCAGAACAGTTCCCTGTTGATAAAACAACAGATACCTCTTGTAAATGCCCAGTGACTTTCTTAAAAGCAAAGCACTAATCTAGGCAATGTAGAGCTCTATGGTGTCTCCAGTTTATGTTGTTTTGTTAAAAATGGTTAAAACATGCTTCATCAATAGGTATCTGTCTCAGCATTATAGAAACACAATGTCTGTCTGTGGTTTAACATCATTGGATATCACATTATATGGTCATTCAAAGTGGTAGCTGTAGGAAAAATGAAAGAAAAATATATTTGTCAGTATCTGTTTGAGTTTTATATGTATTTTTATAAATATATAAATATATATATGCAGTATATACACACACACATACTCTCTATATATATATATCCTATATATATATATATATATATATATATATATATATATACGATAAAGATTTAGAAAAAGATTTAGAGACCAGTGTTCTGGGAAAATGGCGAACTTGTGAAATTAGCAAACCACGTCACTTCCTGTGACGTGGGATCAGATGTTTCACAAAGTTTGACCATATTGTGCATGCGTGCCAGCATCATTACATACCTGGCCGCATACGTCACTGCTACAGTTTCGAGATCCGTGAAATTCCTGGACCCTCTTTACCACGCATGTGCGGCATTTGAAACTGTGAATACCGCCCCCACTTTGCATATGTTTATACATATTCCCATTCCAGTTATACCGTTACGGTGACATTAAAAAATTAAGAAAATTTTTTTTATTAAACAACTTAAAGGGCGCTTCTGTGTAAAACAATCTTGTATGAACAAGCAAACAGTTTTGAACAATTAATTTCTTAATGTCACTGTATAACTGTAATGGAAATGGGTATAAATGTACTGCAAAGCGGGGCGCATATTGACAGTTTCAAATGCCGCGCGGGTCTCTAAACTGTAGCAGTGACGTATGCGGCCAGGTATGTAATGATGCAGGCACGCATGCGCAGTATGGTCAAACTTTGCGAAACAGCTGATGCTACGTCACAGGAAGTGACGTAGTTCACTCATTTTCACAAGTTGCCGTTTTCCCAGAACACCGGCAAATGGGTTAGTTAGTTGTACACCAGTTTATCCAGAAATGTTAACAGAATAGGTAGTAGGAGGGTGAATAGATTCTTGAAAAAGGGAATGACGTTTGATTAGTTAAAGGATGATAGATTATTGAAATGTGCCACTGAGAAGATTCTGATACATAAAAATTGATTAACCTCAATACACTTCCCGAAGACTTAAAGGGACAGGAAACCCAAAAAACATATCATTTTAAACAACTTTTCAATTTACTTCTATTATTAAATTTTCTTCATTCTCTTGTAATACTTTGCTGAACAAGCAGCAATGCACAACTGGCAGCTAGATAACCAATCACAAGAGACAAATGTGTGCAGGCACCACTCAGCAGCTAGCTCCCACTAGTGTAGGATATGTGCGTATTCTTTTTTAACAGGGTATACAAAGAGAACAAAGCACATTTTAAAATAGAAAATAATTTAAAAGTGTCTTAAAATTACACGCTCTATCTGAATCATGAAAGTTTAATTTTTACTTACATTTGCCATATAGCGACTTCCGGTGGGCGGGAGTAGCGACCAGCCGCAAATAAAAAGATCTCTGCAAACATTCTAGCACTAGCCGGTTCTAAAAGCCCCACAACCAGTCTCTGTGACAAATTGTCACTGACAATAAATAGCAGTCTGGAGCTGCCAGAAGCCGAGGAGGTGACAGAAGGTTGTGTGAGGGACATTTCCCTCAGTGCCGCGAAGTGTAACAGGCAAATTGTTTCTGGCACGAAAAAGGAGCGCCCGCCATCTTGACACCTATGCAGCAAGGGTTCCACAGGGATCTCCACAAAAACAGTAAGAAGTGGCGCAAGAGTGCAGGGGGATTAAGTAAGCGACAAAAATGTCTAGGTCATGAGTCTCTGGAAACATTGGTTTGCTGCAATAAGTCGTATATGGCAATAAATAGTTGAGGCATAAGATAAGCAACTGCCCAAGACAAACGTTAGCACACAACACATGCTGCACTAACCAGGGGGCTGGGAGATTGCTGAGAATAGAAGCCTGCAGGATTATACATTGTGGAGGTGCCTTTATAGCAAACTCTGCACAAGCTGATTCCACTGTGCTGTTATGTAAATTGGCATTAGCCTAAAAAAAAGCCTAGGCCCTGATATCATCACACTGATTGTACTTATTTATGAAAGTGGACCATTACTTTGCAAGCTCACCAAAGAGCTGCAGGACAGCCATGACCACTAAATCTAAAAATGCGGGGGGAAAAACAAAGCAGGCCATAGAAGCACAGATTAGTCTACGTTCTCCATTAATGAAAGAGGTGCCTGCAGATGCCACACACCCCATACTGACACGGATGATAGCCTTATTTTTGCCCAAAATGGACCAGCTGCAGACTGGGGTAGATGCCTTAGCATCAGAAGTTAAGCAGTTTTCTCAGCGCCTGGGGCAGGCAGAACAACGCATATCAGATATGGAGGACAGGTCTAATGATACTCAAGCCACAGTACAGAGATTGGACAGACAAGTCAAGGATCTCACAGATAGGGTGGAAGATCTTGAGAACTGCTCTCACCGCAACAATCTGCTGCTGGTAGGATTTCCAGAATCAATCCTGAAAATAGATCTTATGGATTTTGTACAGCATCAGCTGCCGAAACTGCTTGATATCCCCGTAGGAGCCATGCCAATAGTGGTGGAGAGAGTTCACAGAATTGGTGCAGAGAGATCACATACAGACTGCAACGGACCTATACAAATAATTTTCAAACTGCTCAACTACCAAGCAAAAATATCAATTCTGCAATCTTATCGTCAGATAAAAAACTTGAAACACATAGACAAAAAATTGCTTATTTTCCAAGACTTTTTATCAGAAGTCGCACGTAAGCGCAAGGAGTTTGCCCCATATTGTAACAGACTGTATGGAAGACGCAAAGTTACTCTACTATAGCCCTGCATGACTTCGGTTGCAGACGCCCAGTGGGCCGAGATTCTTTGCATCCCCCAAAGAGCTACAAATGTTCCAGAGCAGAGAGGAGAGGCTGAGAAGGAACCAAGAAGTCTGAACAGGCTTAAATACATTTAAAGATTTCTCATAAGTTGAAGCAAGGAAACGACTCCAAACATGGAGTGAAGAAGAGGAGGAACGTTAAAAGCTCAAAAAAAGAAAATCATATCTGAGGGTCAAACAGAGCACTAAGACTGACCCGGGACACTGCTCCGAAATGGTAAGTTCAAAGTTCATACTAAAGTTTGTTTTTCTTTTGTTAATTGTTTTTGTTTTGAGGCTATGGTTTCTCCAGAAGACACAAAATTCAAAACGAATAAGTGACACCAATACTCCTGTAATATCATTAGCTGAATTGTTAAAGGGTAATCGGAATAGCATGGACAGAAAAATAAAATCTGGACTTTTGAGATGGCATCATGTTGTAATGTATGGAGTAACCATCATCTCTGTCCATGTGGTTTTATGTCATCATGATGTGTTGTATATTTGTGACCCTGATAGTTCTGGAAAGGGTAGGATGTATAACTTGAATTGTATATTTCTTAACAAATTCCTAATTGGGTACCAACTGTAAGCTAAAGATTGTATCATGGAATGTGGGAGGGATCACGTCTCCTACGAAGAGAGCTATGAGATTAACACGTTTAAAAGGAATGCAGGCAGATGTTGCCCTCCTGCAGGAGACACACCTTACAGAGGTTAATCATGGTAGAGAAAGTAATATTTACACCAGATACCGGAATGAAAAGAGTGGTAGCGGTGTTATTTAGAAAAGGTCTAGATGTAACTTTTAACAAAGAAATAATAGATGATGAGGGAAGATATGTTATGACAGAAATAGTTTTTTTGGGTAATAGATACCACCTGTGTAATGTGTATGGGCCAAATAACTGTAAAAAAAAAATGGCAGCATTTGCAAGACACGATAATAGCAGTTGCAGACTCACCGATCATAAGTGGGGGGCACTTTAACATAGCGCAGGAGACACCTTTAGATTGTTTTAAGGACCCTACTATGTCTGAGAGGGGGACAAAGAAAAGATGCAAAAATGGACGCACAGATCAAACAACTATTTCCAATTTCAAGCACACTTTGAATCTGATAGACAGTTGGAGAATTAGAAATCCAGAAAATAGGGATTACACCTGCCTGTCTAAAACTTTTCATACGATGTTGAGGATAGACTATTTCCTAACTTCTCCGATAGTTAATGCAAACTTAATAGATGTAGGCATCTCCACAGTGGTTATCTCTGACCATGCACCCATATGGCTGACCATGGGGAAAGCTCTGGATCAGCATAATAAAAAAACAATGGAGATTCCCAAAGTTCCTGTCACATAGCCAAGATTTTAAAAAATCACTTGCAGACTGCATGGAATGATTATGCCACACATAATGAAGGGGATCGTTTGAGGGGGGATCTGTTTTGGCATGCTTCTAAAGCAGTCATGAGAGGCGAAATTACATCATACACAGCAAATCACTGTAAAAAGAAAAAACAAACACTGACTAGTTTAACCAACCAGGTAACTATCACTTACTGTGACTATTTAAACAATCCCACAAATGAGACGAGTTCAGCATATTATGAAAAAAAAAAAAGAGCGAGACACCTATCTCCAATCACTAGAAGAAACATATAATACACATAAACAAGGGATATTTTATAGGATGGGAAATAAGTCAGGTAAACTACTATCTAACGTAGTGAGAACATATTTGATAAAATATATATCCAAGCTCTGCACATAAATGGTAATAGACCTCTGACCACACCTGAAATTTCAAATATCCTAAGAGATTATTACCAAACGTTATATCAGGAGCAAGACATAAATATAACTGCTCAGAATCAATTCTGGAATAATATAAATATGCCATGTATTATGAGAGAACAGGCAGATCAAATGAATGCACCAATAGCATTAGAGGAAGTAAGACAAGCCAATAAGAATTCTCCAGGAGGAAAATCATCTGGCCCAGATGGACTTCCTATAGAATATTATAAACTGCTGCTGGAGGAGGTCTCACCAGTACTTAGGGATCTATATAACCAATATATGGGCACAGAAAATACCCCTAGTTCCTTATTTACAGACACACACATTTGTATGATACCCAAACCAGAGAGAAATTAGGAACTACCAGTTTCATACAGGCCAATATCGCTGTGAAACAGTGATTATAAATTATTGACTACGGTGATGGCAAATAGATTAGCAATTATACTCCCTCATGTGATACATCCTGATCAAACAGGGTTTATTACAAATAAATCATTAACTACCAACATTAGGAAAGTATTGGCAACTGTTAATCACTACTGGACTGAATGTAGAGAGGGAAGGGGGGAGGAACTGTCGGACACCTGTCATCTGTCACTAGATGCAGAGAAGGCGTTTGATAGAGTTGAGTGGCCCTATCTGTTTGACACCCTTAGAAGATTTGGTTTGAAATTTCCTGCTCTTGCTACAAAAATGATATAATAATCCAAAGGCCTCACTGATAGTAAATGTGCAACTTTCATCACCGTTCCAACTAGCAAGAGGCACCCAGCAAGGATGCCCACTGTCGCCCTTATTATTTGACCTGGCTATAGAGCCATTAGCTATCCATCTGAGGAAGCTATTGGAGGGCATCCCTGTACACTCCACGAAAGTAAAGATCTCGCTATATGCGGATGACTTTGGTATTTTTTCCGGGTTCAGAATAAACGTAGAGAAATCTTAACTCCTTTGGCTCCGCTGAAAAAGCACAGAATTAGTTTTGGAATCACCGTTTCAAATAGTAACCCGTTCATTTAGATACCTAGGCATACAAAAAGCAGCAAATCCTTCCTTGTGGTACCCACCCACATGTGGTTACCCCTATAGTTAGGAAAACTGAAGAAACTCTTATAAAAATGGATGCACCTTCCATTATCACTAATGGGGAGGGTGAGCATAATTAAAATGATCATCTTTCCCCGACTTTTGTATATATTACAGGCACTTCCTTTAATGCCTAGTCAAAAAATGCCAATGCACTGTACTCGGCATACTCTGGATTTCTGTGGCAGAATAAAAAGAAAAGAAAAGGTCTACACAAGTTGTTCAACCCTACACACCAAGGAGGGCTTGAGCTACCAAATACAAGATGGTATAATTGAGCAGCACTCTCTAAGATAACTTTAGACTGGTTGACTGGACAGGGTAACTTTACACACCAAGAACTAGAGGAGGGAATTACTTCACCTATAGCATTGAAATATCTTCCTTTCCTTAATATAACACAATTTAATTTTTAAGGGTCCAATCTTGGCTTTGAAAAAAATGTCAAAAGAATGGGGTTATAAGGGATCAGGTACCAAGCTAAAACCGATTAGGGGTAATATGGAATTTATTCCCGGTTTAACAGGAGGTCCATAAAAACAGTGGGAATCACATGGCCTCATGTTGGCAGGACAACTGCTGGATAATGTTAATAAATGCATCATGACCTTTGACCAGATAAAAAAAAAAAATCAGATACCACAAAGACAATATTTTGCTTACTTACCTTTTGCTTACTTACCTTTTGCAACAGCTCCCTATATCCTGGAAGAGCAACTGAGAGAAAATGGTGTTTCACATAATGTATGTTGTTTTATATAATGTGAGTAAAGACTTTGGAGAACAGGCTGGTTTAGTTTAGTTAGGCTAGGAATGTTTATAACATTGTTTTGTTGGAAAATAGAAAAATAAAAATAATAGAGAACTTGGAGACTGATATTAGTACAATTTTCTTTAAATATGGAAATAAACAGTATACATAGAGATGAGAACAACTGACACGAATGACAAAAAGAAAATCTTTATTAAGAGAATTGTGCCATGTTTGTCAGTTTCTGTATGTTGTTAACGTATGTTCTGTAAAAGATCTAAAATATGTCATATAGCTTATTCAAAGATATTAGGAAACAGAACTAGATATTAGTGTTTATTAATAGAAGTATTCTGTAAAGTAAGATTGGGCATCCAAAATAAACTTTTATGATTTAGATAGAGCATATATATATATATGTATTAATTTATTTATTGAAATCCAATGTAATTATTATCAAATGTAACTGTTTATCTTGGTATCCTTTGTAGAAATGTAGCTGTTTTCCATGACTGAATACTTAGGTAGGCTCCAGAGAGTGTCCATGTCTTTGAGCACTACATGTATAACATTGTTACAAACATTATAAATAGAAGTAATCCGGAAATATTTGTAATTTTTTTCTGAATCATGAAAGTTTAATTTTGATTTTCATGCCCCTTTAAAAATGTTGCAGTTAAAAGAAATGTTTATGTTGGCTTTGGCAATTGTTTCTTTAAGAAGGGGAAATTATTCAGCATTTAAACTACAACTCCAAACTGTTATAAAACAATTTTGTTTTAGGAAATGTCATTTGCACAGTCAGATAAACATCCTTTCAAATTTTTACTGGGGTCTGCGTGATAAAATTATCAGGAATTCATATTGTCACATGTGAAAATGTTAACTGAGATAAGCAAAAACTATTTCCTTTGTTAACAGTGCACAGAGTGCATACTCTTTAAAGTTTAAATAGAGGATATCAGAAACTCTATTACACAGTTTTTTTAGGTAAATATTACTGTGGGTGAAGGTAATATTAACCTTGACTTAAAACAATATTTGATTACCTTTTAATGAATTTTATCAAAAGTGTTACATACCTAGTCCTAGGTGAGAGGGAGTATTTTAGTCGTGTAAATACTATTGAAATTATTGCAGTTGCATTATCTCCTCTTCAGATTATCTTAATAGGATAGTTTTAATATTAAAGGAATAGTCTAGACAAAATTAAACTTTCATGATTCAGATAGAGCAGGCAATTTTAAGCAACTTTCTAATTTACTCTTTTTGGTGTCTTTATTTGAAAAAGCAAGAATGTAAGCTTAGGAACTGGCCCATTTTTGGTTCAGCACCTGGGTAGTGCTTGCTGATTGGTGGCAACATTTAGACACTACTGAACCAAAAATTGCTGCTTTTTCAAATAAAGATACCAAGAGAAGGACGAAAATTTAATAATAGGAGTAAATTAGAAAATTGCTTAAAATTGCATGCTCTATCTGAATCATGAAAGTTTACTTTTTGACTAGACCATTCATTTAAAAAGGATTGTGCTCCATAGCCCCAGCATAATTATA
Source organism: Bombina bombina (assembly GCF_027579735.1). Taxonomy (NCBI): domain Eukaryota; kingdom Metazoa; phylum Chordata; class Amphibia; order Anura; family Bombinatoridae; genus Bombina; species Bombina bombina. The sequence continues at coordinate 702,278,182 of NC_069500.1, read as the reverse complement.
TTGTGAAGTCGCTAATAAAAGGATTGCCTAGAAAATCTACCAACAGCAAATTTCTAGCAGTGGCTCTATTTTTGCAACCTGATCATATTTACACCACAACTATATAGTGGCATTATATAGTGGATATCTGTGGATCACTAAATATTAATTGTTGTGACATAGGTACCAGTGTTATGAGAATTATACATTAGATACAATTCTATTATTTGTATTCAGAATTATCATTTGTCCATTGTTCTGCATAATTGTTATTTGTAGAAAATTTTCTCCTCCCCCCCCCCCCAATCATATTTTAATAAATAAGGTAAAGAAACATAGCGGTTTCTACACAGAATTTCAACAGCTAGTGATCATTATAAAGGTAAGGAGGTCTGCAATAAATTTGCATTTCTCTCATGAAGCTATTTCATATAGAGTCAGATGTGTGACACAACTGCTTAACAAATTTCAAATAAATAACAAGTGAAATTACTAAATATATTAAGCAAAACATGATAACTTACAGCATTGAAGCTTTGTACTTTTCACCATCGTTTACAACACCTAAAAGGTATAAATATAAGGAAAAACACAATGCAGTTAATGCATGCAAAAAAAACGCTGCTTAATAAATTTATCATTGTGTATTCTATTTAATAAATGCAATGTATAGCTCTCTGTGCATCTGTTGTAAAACTGCTTTCCTATTGGTTGGGTTTTTAATGACACTTATTTCAGGGCTTCACAAGGAGCCATTGCTCCCCTGAGACGTTTAGTTCTGGCTATTTTTTTAATTCTGCATTTTATCTATATGTACATACCTTTTTCTGGCTTTCAAAAAAAAAAGAAGCTAATGGGTGCCTCTTGAATATGCAAAAATAGAATTATCCACCCATGGCTTATTTATTATAAGGGTTGTTCAAAATTATATCAGCCAACAAAGGGTATATTTTTAAATGTAGTTAGTGTGACATTATGCTTTTCTGAGTGTGCAAGGTGTAGGATTCTGTCTATATGTTTAACTGCTTAGAAGGGGTATATAGATATATATCTGAAATGTCACATAACAAATAAAATGACACTATGTTAAATATATAAATATATATATAAAATCACATCCATACATACACTATATATATGGCAAAAGTATGTGGACACCCCGTCTAATTATTTAGTTCAATAGTTTCAGCCTCACCCATTGCTGGTGCATAGAATCCAGCACATGGCCATGAAATGTCCATTAAAAAGCACTGGCTGTACAATGGGTTGTACAGAAGAGCTCAGCGACTTTAAATGTGGCATTGTTTGTGAAATGTCTGCCCTACTACTAGGAGCAACAACAGCCTAGCCTTGAAGTGGTAGAGTTCCAAAATGCTTTGTGAAGTAATATCAGCACAAGGAGCTTCATGACATGGGATTCCATTCCTGAGGAGCTGTAGGCCTCGCATCAACATATGCAATGCCAAGCTTTGGCTAGAGTGGTGTAAAACACACTGCCACTAGACTCTGGTGTAGTGAAAACATGTTCTCTGAAGTGATGAATTAAGCTTCACTTTCTGGCAGTCTGATTGAAAAATATGGTTATAAGGGATACAATGAAAACTCTACCTACCAGAATGCATAGTGCCTACTGTAAAGTTTGGTTAAGGAGAAATAATGATCTTGGCTAGAACCCTTAGTTAAAGTGAAGGGTCATCTTATTGCTACAGGATACAAATACATTTTAGATAACAGGTTGCTTCCAACTTTATAGCAACAGTTTCTTTTCTAGCATGACTGTGCTCCTGTGCACAAAGTGAGGTACATGAAGACATGGTTTGACGCGTTTGGTGTGGAGGAATTCAAGTGGCCTGCACAGAGCCCGGACCTCAACCTGACCTTAGGGAAGAATTGGAACGTTGATTGAGAGCCAGACCTTCTTGTGCAACATAAGTGCCTGACTTCACAAATGCTCTTTTGTTGAATGGGGTTAAATTCTCTATTTAATGAATTATCTAAAAAGTTATGTGCGTGTGTGTATATATGTGTGTGTATATATATATATATATATATACTCTATTTAATAAATTATTTTAAAAATATACTTTAAGACTAAGAGAATGTTGGAATCAGATAAAACAGTGAAGTCAGCTAACATGTAATAGCAGAACAACCACAGACAGGAAGTACTGTACCCTTGTGAAATTAATTCAGATTGCTCTAAGGTTATTTTTACATAAAAACACAAAAGAAGTCAAAACCTCTTGAGCCCTTTAACAAACATTCAAAATCATCACATAAAGAGGTGAAAAGGTCAGACTTAATTCAAAACTTCCCCTTATGCTGACCGATAAGATTTTTTTTTACTTATCTTCTGATATTTTATACATAGGACAAAAAACGCTATTAATTCCCTGAAGTCTATTAAAGCTACTTTTAAATAACATATGGATGTTGTTACAGTGCCATTACTTTCAGAAGTCTCTTTCAGTAGTATAAGTGCAAAGGATCTTCCCTATACAACAGTGCTAGTGTAAATTACTAAGGGCCCTATCATCAAAATGTTGCTGGGCAAACCCCAATGATACTTTGTGTGTGGGTTTTAGTGTTAACTTCCATACACTACGTCTAGTTAGAATGTGATGTTGTATATTGACTCCTCCTCTGTACAACACAGCAACAATATATTGAGAGCCTTGGTAACCTCATGATGTTGCTTCATGGAACACCTTCTCATGAGACTGTAATCTGTTTTTTTGAATTGTGGTTACCCCAAAGCCAACATTTGTAGTTTCACTATTTTCCTGGGGGAACTAAAACTATGGAGCACATTGTTACTTCTGTTTTTCCCCAGGTACAGCAAATCTAGTGCAGAGGGCCACACGTAGGCCTCCGCCACAAGTTGGCCATCCCTGCCGCAATACAGGAAAATATTTTGATGATATGCAACATAGCCTAGTAATTCATTTTCAAAATTAATCATTTGATTGTCTACTGGCTTAATCATTATGTTCCTGTTCTTCAGTGAAGATTACAATCAATAAACATCTATCACACATACAAAGCAGCAGCACATTAACATGTTTAAATATTTTTTGCATATAACAGGTTAACTTAAAGCTGGTTAAAATGATATTCAAAAGAGTAGGAAATTGATACTTGTGCACAAGTAATCCTTGCTGCTCACTGATTGGCAAAGACAAATCCAATAGCTATGTTTATGGGTAGGAAGATGTCTCAACAGCACAAAAATGAGAAGCTTAATACATACACACAAACAATGCAACGTTAAGATCCCATTTCCTTTGTTTTTTTTCTCCCTTTATATTGCTCTCTAACACTGGATGTAACTTATAGAACAGGAAACAGTATCAAAGATTTAGATGTCTCAATACTGAAAAAATATCCACACTCTAAACGACAGGAAAGTAGGAGACTATAAATGTAAACAGACCACATATACTGGGAAATTATTTCAATATTGACATTAGTTTTTGCCATACTATCCCATAAACAAACAATATATAAATTAAAGACATCTGTTTTGATCTCGACTCCATAAAAATAATAATGACACAAACCAATGAAACAATCTACTCTCTGATCTCAGAGAGAGAAAAGTTCAAAAGACTGTGACTAATATGTTAGGAATTCACATTTTGGTGTAATCACCAATGGCTGCCACCTTTTTGGAAAAAAAAAATTATACAACATAAAATAAGAACTAAAGCTGCTGGCAATAATAAGACCAGGTATTTAAAGGTGCATTTAATGCCCACAAAAGTTAGACCTCTGTCAGGTAGCCATAATAGAACAGATCTCTTTTCCAGCAGCACCTATGCTAAACAGCCAGACTGAAAATGTATTATATGCTTTACAAAATAGGCAGATTGTTACCCATATTAAGAGAGGGTGGGGCTTCTATATAGCAGCAAGGCCCACATAAGAACCCGGACCACTAGGCATTTGCACCCTTATGCCCTATGGCCAATCTATTTAGTTTTCATTTTAACAAAGGTTTGATATGTTCTAAACACAAAATGATATCTATGACTAAACTATACTTCTCTCGACTGACATTTGTCCTTACCTAGCAGCAATAACCAAAGGAAATGTGCATTGGAATTGGGGGTTTTTAATAGAAAAATTGTCCCTAACAAGAATACTGGTCAAGTACCTTAGCATGGGGACGCAGTACTTGTCCAGGGTTCAGCTGTAGCATTACTAGTACAAGCACATTGCAGACTTTGCCAGATGTAATATGTTTTGCTTTATATGTTTAAAGGAATTAAGAAGCAAATAAAAATCATGTTCCCAAAGCACTAAAGGAGGCGTGCTGTTTTTTTCAAGCATGAATCACTTCCCAGGATAAATACTTGTGGTCAGTTTATGAGTTTGATCTCAAGAATATTTCTGGTAATGTTCTGTGTAGAAATGTGTCTTTTTTGTAACCACAGTAATACATACAAAAATGTTGGTATTATGTGCAAAATATGTTTTTACAAATATCACAAATACTGTATGTGGTAGTTAAATGGACATAAACACCTTGTAATTACAATAATTACAATTTATTGTAATGTCTTGCAATAAATAAACATACTAACCAAACATGGCATTCTCAGAATGCATTAATACTTAGTTTTTTTGCAGCTGTTTTTCAGTGGTCAATCTCCCCCACCACCTGCCTTATTTGGAGGAATCAATCTGGACTTATTATTGGAGTACACAAGCCTTGCCCCTGAGATTTTGTCTGCAAAAGTTAAAATGTTTTGCAATATCTTATCTTACATCATCTACTGAGCCCCGTAAAGGACGAATATCTGACTGAGTTAAACTTGTGAAGTCTGCAGTGTGCACTTCCGTTTCTCAGAATTGAAAAAAACCTGATTTTCACACAAGAATTAAATGAAAATTTGCTAAATAATAATGAAAGTATATTGCAAAGCTTTTTTTATGGACTCTATGGGGCTGATTTATCACGGCCCGAATGCTGCTATATGCACCTGTTTCCGTGTGAGCCTTCAAGCTCACCGGAAACATAAGTCAAGAAGCAGCAGTCTTAAGACCACTGCTCCTTAACTCAACCGCCACCTCTGAGGCAGCGGAAAGCAATCTGCCTGATCGCATACGATCTGGTTGATTGACATCCCCTGCTAGCGGCCGATTGGCCGCAAATCTGCAGGGGGCGGCATTGCACAAGCATTTCACAAGGAATGCTTGTGCAATGATAAATGCTGACAGCGTATGCTGTCGGCATTTATCGATGTCTGGCGGACATGATCGCTACAGCGGATCATGTCAGCCAGACACATGATAAATCGGCCCCCATGTATTAATCTGCAAATGCAGTTTTGGAGCGCCGTCATCTGACCACTGCTTCTTAATCAGTGGTGGGATTCAGCCAATTCTCACCAGTTCTTGCAAACCTGTTCCTAAAATTTTCCAGGTTCTCAAGAACCGGTGGTTTGGTAATGCTATCTTCCTTAAAGGGACAGTATACTGTAAAATTGTTTTTCCCTTTAAAGGATTAGTCTAGTCAAAAGAAAGTTGAATGATTCAGATAGAACATTCCATTTTAAGCAACTTTCTAATTTACTCCTATTACCAATCTGTTCTTGTTCTCTTGCTATCTTTATTTGAAAAGCAAGATTGTAAGCATAGGAGCTGGCACATTTTTGGTTCAGCACCTGTGTAGCACTTGCTGATTGGTGTCTAAATGTAGCTACCAATCAGCAAGCGCTACCCAGGTGCTGAACCAAAAATGTGCCAGCTCCTATGCTTACATTCAAATAAAGATAGCAAGAGAACAAAGAAAATTTGATAATAGGAGTAAATTAGAAAGTTGCTTAAAATTGCATGCTATATCTGAATCACGAAAGTTTAATTTTGACTAAACTGTCCCTTTAATGTGTTTCCAGTTTCTTGTTATACCAGCAGCAGAGTATATAATCTATGAGAAATTGCTCCTTTAGGTTTATTTCAGTCAAGGCATTTTACAGTCTTGTAATTTAATATAGACAACTGTTTTTAAGGGGGTAAACCAGTGAGGCTGAAAGTGTAACGTTTCTAACATCACAGCACAAATTTCCTAACTTTTTGTATTATAGAAAAGTTAGAGAACCTGTTGCTAAATGTTCTTAACCTACACACCAACTCTCAGCTGATGGCTTGCTATCACCCTGTACTTGTCCGCCTGGGGTGATTGACAGAGCCTGCTCACACGTGGACATTGGGTACCTTTGCATTAGCAGCAGCTTATGCAATGATAAATGCGAGCAGCATTACTGCCCGATATCGGTGATGCTGGGCGGACAGGTTTGGACACACCCTTCTCTGCCCAGCATTTGTTAAACCTAACCTTTTATATTACTGTCTCAATGTGTTCATGTTTCTTTAAAGGGACAGGAAACCCCAAACATGTATTTCATGATTTGGATAGAACATACAATTTTAAACAACTTTCCAATTTACTTCTATTATCAAATTTGCTTCATTCTTTTTATCCTTTGCATTGCACTACTGATAGCTAGATGAAGTCATCTAGTAAGCCAATCACAGAAGACAAATGTGTGCAGGCACCAATTAGCAGCAGCTCCCACTAGTGTAAGATATGTGAGTTTTCTTTTTCAACAAGGGATACAAAGAGAACAAAGCACATTTGAAAATAGAAGTGAATTTAAAAGTGTATTAAAATGTCATGCTCTATCTGAATCATAAAAGTTTAATTTTGACTTTCCTATCGCTTTAAATATCCTAAATTAAAAATACCCAAATCCATTATCTTATCTCTCACAGTGTACTCAAAGACCACTATTTTAGACACAAAGACCAATACTTGTTGGCATAGCTTTTCTATAACCACTACTGCTGTACTGAATTTTTCAGTATAGGTTGCACTTTCAATGGGCAAAAGCAGATAATTCAAATGATAAAATAAAGATGAAGGAGCTATTTGAAGACAATGTAACACACTCCAGCAGGTAAAATGAAAAATTGTAAACACATTAAAGAGGAGGGGAAAAAACACAGTGCCATGTCACTTTAACATTGGGATGATAAGCAATCCCTTTCCTAATCAATTTTAGAACCCTTAAAGGGATATTACACATTAATAACATTTCATCCATCGCGTTCAAATTATGGATGCAGCTATTTTGGAATCTAAGTTGCACAGCAGTTGTCTGATGGAGAGATGCAGGTGCCAACATGTCAGCAATAGAATTAAATTAAACTAGATTTTAAAATGGCGGCACCCATGACTAGAGGGAGGTGGGAAATACTTCTAAAATGCATTTAGGGCCAGATTACAAGTGGAGTGCTAAATTTCACTTGCAAAGGCTTCCATGGGCTCCTATGGGAGTCGCCTTCTAATGCTGTCACAGATGGCATCAGAACCTTGCACAGCGAAGGGGGTAAGTAGAGCAGCAATAGGCAGAATTTTTTAATATATATGTATATGATCATATACTGTACATATATATTTACATTGCAGTCTATGGCCTCTATTTATCAAGCCGTCAACCTCAAATACGCTGGAATTCCAGGTAAGCATTTAGTTTTAAATAGGAATAATTTATTAAAGTATAGTGTAGTGTTAGGTGTAATTGTAACTTAGGTTAGTTTTTATTTTACAGGTAAATTTCTCTTTATTTTAACTAGGTAGCTATTAAATAGTTAATAACTATTTAATAGCTATTGTACCTAGTTAAAATAAATTGAAAGTTGCCTGTAAAATAAAAATAAATCCTAAGATAGCTACAATATAATTATTATTTATATTGTAGCTATATTAGGGTTTATTTTAAAGGTAAGTATTTAGTTTTAAATAGGATTAATTTTGTTAATAAGAGAAATATTATTTAGATTTATTTAATTAATATTTAAGTTAGGGAGGTGTTAGGGTTAGTGTTAGACTTAGGTTTAGGGGTTATTAATTGGCAGCGGTGGTGGTGGGGGGCAGGATAGGGGTTAATAAATTTATTATAGGTGGCAACGGTGTAGGGGGGGCAGATTAGGGGTTAATAAGTTTAATATAGGTGGCGGCGGGGTCCGGAGAGGTGGTTTAGGGGTTAAACAATTTATTTAGTTGCGGCGGGGTCCGGGATCGGCAGGATAGGGGTTAATAACTTTATTATAGGTGACGGCGGTATAGGGGGGGGCAGGATAGGGGTTACTAGGTATAATGTAGGTGGCGGCGGTGTCCGGGAGCGGCGGTTTAGGGATTAATACATTTCTAAGAGTTGCGGCGGGGTCTAGGAGCGGCGGTTTAGGGGTTAATAACTTTATTTAGTTGCAGGGAGCTCCGGGGGCGCCGGTATAGGGGGTAGAACAGTATAGTTAGTGTGGGTGCTTAGTGACAGGCTAGCAATAAAGCTGTCAAGAAGCTGAAGAGCAGCGAGATCGGATGAGTGATAACTATCACAGTCCGCTGCTCATCACCCCGTACTTGGTGCGTGGCTTTTTGACAGATTTGTTGAGAACTTTGGTGAGATTTTTCAGGTCCCCGGCTGCGATGGTAGGCGAGCTTAGGCGGCGTATTGGGCCGGCGAAGGCAGGTAAAGTAGACACGTTGATAACTAGAGGCATATGAGAACACACAGTTCCCATAGACCGCAATGTAAAGGCAGTTTTCTGTCCGACAGCAGGACAGTCCAACAGGTTTAAGAGGTCCTCTCCCTCCCATAGCCCTGTGGAAAATGATAAAGCCTGAGTTAAGCTTGCTTAGGCCATCAGGATAAGGGCAGCATAAATGTATGGGAGACGCAGTGAGAATTATGTCCCACCAGTTCCCATTGCTCTAAAGCTACCAAGAGCTCTACTGAAGAAGAGACTGATATGGACTATGGCTACACCCTAGAACAAAGCAGCACAATGTTGCACTACTTTAAAAATAATAAACTCTTGATTGAAGAATCTTTTCTAACACCTAACTTTACCTCTTCCCAGCACTAACGTAGGCAAAGAGAATGACTGGGGTGGGAGGGAAGGGGGGAGCTATTTAACAACTCTGCTGTGGTGCTCTTTGCCTCCTCCTGGTGAACAGGAGGTGAATATCCCTTAAGTAATGAAGATGATCCGTGGACTCATCGTGTCTTTAAAAAGAAATTAGAAAGTTGTTTAAAATTGCATGCTCTATCCGAATAATAAAAGAAAAAATGTGGGTTTAGCATCCCTTTAATGAAGAACTGTATGTAACAATAAAACAAGGTTTTCTTTCTACCTCATCAGCTTAAAAACTTCTGCAACCCTTTTTTTCAAATAGCTTTATATGGTTTACTGCACTTCTGCAACCTTCTAAATAGATTAAGTAAGGTATATCTATGGTGTTAAGGGGCTTGGTTGAATTATAATTTGGCAATTTAGGATGAATTGGATAGTTCTTTTGGACTAGCAGCAAGATAAGAATCTATTACTGGGGTTCTTTTTAAACAAAGTAAATTGTCTAATTTGTTAGGGCATGCAATTTTAAGAACCCTACATCTCTTTTTGTTTAACCAACACAAAGGTAGAAGTACTGTGCGAGGCTTGCAGAGCATTGCTGGTCCCGAGTGGAAACTGTCGCTGATCCAATCAGCAGTGCTAGTCACACGAACCTCTTGTGCTATATGTAACTGTTCATCAGCAGGGCACTGCTGATTATTTTATAACCCATTGTCTATTCAACTTATAGTCTGTTGTGTCTTATTTAATACCTTATAATAAAGCCTTGGTTTATTTAAATATACAGTATCTTAGCTTCAAATCTTTAGATTACATTAGTTAAGCATATACATTTTTAAAAAAATGTATAAATAAACTTTATGTAGTAAAATTATATACAGGTCATTTAGTTCAATATATTTACCTTGCTAGAGGAAGAATACACAAAACGAATCAGCAGCTGCAATTGAATTTAATTAAAAAACTCTGAACTCATTGTAAAGTAGGGGCGAATTTACATATGCGGCACAGGCTTCAGCGCAACTGCTAAAACACACATCGCCCGTAAATTTACCTCACACATCAGGGAATCACAATAACTGTGCCGGCAGTTCATAAACTGCCGTAAGTCGGATAAAATGGCGATGTCCAGAAATGTGCGGAAATACACATTTCTGGAGTCGCCAGTGACTTACGGCAGTTTAGAAACTGCCTGCGCATAATAAAAACACAAAAAAATCCTACATCGCCCATAAAAATCTAAACTGCCTTCCAAAAATTATACCCGACAAGTAAAAACCCCTATACCCACTATCACCCCACATCGCAATATACCTATATAAACTATTAACTCCTAATCTGCCATCCCCCCACATCGCAACTAATAATAAAAATGATTAACCCCTAAACCGCCATCCCTCCACAACGCAATATATTTTAATAAATTATTAACCCCTAATCCGTCATTCACCCACATCGCAATCTACCTAATAAATGTATTAACTCCTAAACCGCCATCCCCACAACGCAATATAACTAATTATACTATTAACCCCTAATCCGTCATTCCCCCACAATGCATTAAACCTAATTAACCTATTAACCATCCCCCACAATGCAAATAATTAATTTATTCACTAAGCCCCCAAACCTGACACCCCCTAAATTAACCCCAATTAGATAAAATAAAAAAATACTAAGTTAAAATTAAAATAAAAAACTAACATTACTTAAAAAAACAACTAATATTAAATTAAAATAAATAAATCTAAAATTTCAAAAAATAAAGTCTAAAATTAAAGAAAAAAACAGAATTTATGCTTGCCTGATAAATTACTTTCTCTTGTGGTGTATCCAGTCCACGGATTCATCCTTTACTTGTGGGATATTCTCCTTCCCTACAGGAAGTGGCAAAGAGAGCACACAGCAGAGCTGTCCATATAGCTCCCCCTCTAGCTCCACCCCCAGTCATTCGACCAAAGGTTAAGAAGAAAAAGGAGAAACCATAGGGTGCAGTGGTGAATGTAGTTTAAACAAAAAAATTTTACCTGACTCAATTGCCAGGGCGGGCCGTGGACTGGATACACCACAAGAGAAAGTAATTTATTAGGTAAGCATAAATTCTGTTTTCTCTTGTAAGGTGTATCCAGTCCACGGATTCATCCTTTACTTGTGGGATACCAATACCAAAGCTTTAGGACACGGATGAAGGGAGGGAACAAGACAGGTACCTTAAACGGAAGGCACCACTGCTTGCAAAACCTTTCTCCCAAAAATAGCCTCCGAAGAAGTAAAAGTATCGAATTTGGAAAATTTGGAAAAAGTATGCAGTGAAGACCAAGTCGCTGCCTTACAAATCTGTTCAACAGAAGCCTCATTTTTAAAAGCCCATGTGGAAGCAGTAACAGTTTCAGGAGGCTGCTGGCCAGCAGTCTCATAGGCCAAACAGATGATGCTTTTCAGCCAAAAGGAAAGAGAGGTAGCAGTCGCTTTCTGAGCTCTCCTCTTACCAGAATAGATAACAAACAAGGAAGATGTTTGTCTGAAATCTTTAGTTGCTTGTAAATAGAACTTTAAAGCACGAACTACATCAAGATTGTGTAACAGACGTTCCTTCTTCGAAGAAGGATTAGGACACAGAGAAGGAACAACTATTTCCTGGTTAATATTCTTGTTAGAAACAACTTTAGGAAGAAAACCAGGTTTGGTACGCAAAACTACCTTATCTGCGTGGAACACCAGGTAAGGTGAATCACACTGCAAGGCAGATAATTCTGAGACTCTTCGAGCAGAAGAGATAGCTACCAAAAACAAAACTTTCCAAGATAACAACTTAATATCTATGGAATGTAAAGGTTCAAACGGAACCCCTTGAAGAACTGAAAGAACTAGATTTAGACTCCATGGCGGAGCCACGGGTTTATAAACAGGCTTGATTCTGACTAAAGCCTGAGTAAACGCTTGAACGTCTGGTACTTCTGCCAGACGCTTGTGTAAAAGGATAGACAGAGCAGATATCTGTCCTTTTAAGGAACTAGCTGACAATCCTTTCTCCAATCCTTCTTGGAGGAAAGACAATATTCTGGGAATCCTAATCTTACTCCAAGAGTAACCCTTGGATTCACACCAACAAAGATATTTCCGCCATATCTTATGGTAGATTTTCCTAGTGACAGGCTTTCTAGCCTGAATCAGAGTATCTATAACTGACTCAGAGAAACCACGCTTTGATAGAATTAAGCGTTCAATCTCCAAGCAGTCAGACGCAGAGAAATTAGATTTGGATGCTTGAACGGACCCTGTATTAGAAGATCCTGCCTCATTGGCAATGTCCATGGTGGGACAGATGACATGTCCACTAGGTCTGCATACAAAGACCTGCGTGGCCACGCAGGCGCTATCAGAAACACCGAAGCCTTCTCCTGCTTGATTCTGGCGACCAGACGAGGGAGAAGAGGAAACGGTGGAAAAGCATAAGCCAGATTGAAGGACCAAGGCGCTGCTAGAGCATCTATCAATACTGCCTTGGGATCCTGGGACCTGGACCCGTAGAGAGGAAGTTTGGTGTTCTGACGGGACACCATCAGATCCAACTCTGGAGTGCCCCATAGCTGAGTCAGCTGGGCAAATACCTCCGGGTGGAGTTCCCACTCCCCCGGGTGAAAAGTCTGACGACTTAGAAAATCTGCCTCCTAGTTGTCTACTCCTGGGATGTGAATTGCTGAGAGATGGCAGGAGTGATCCTCTGCCCACCTGATTATTTTGGTTACTTCCGTCATCGCTAGGGAATTATTTGTTCCCCCCTGATGATTGACGTAAGCTACAGTCGTGATGTTGTCCGACTGAAATCTGATGAATTTGGCCGCAGCTAGTTGAGGCCATGCCTGAAGAGCGTTGAATATCGCCCTCAGTTCCAGAATGTTTATTGGGAGAAGAGTTTCTTCCCAAGACCATAAGCCCTGAGCTTTCAGGGAGTCCCAGACCGCACCCCAGCCTAACAGATTGGCGTCGGTCATTACAATGATCCACTCTGGCCTGCGGAAACATATTCCCTGAGACAGGTGATCCTGAGACAACCACCAGAGAAGAGAATCTCTGGTCTCCTGGTCCAACTGAATTTGAGGAGACAAATTTGCATAATCCCCATTCCACTGTTTGAGCATGCATAGTTGCAGTGGTGTGAGGTGTATCCGAGCAAAAGGGACTATGTCCATTGCTGCTACCATTAATCCGATTGTCTCCATGCACTGAGCTACAGATGGCCGGGGAATGGAATGAAGAACAAGTAGTCAAGAGTTTTAATTTTCTGACCTCCATCAGAAATATTTTCATTTCTACCGAGTCTATTAGAGTCCCTAGGAAGGGAACCCTTGTGAGAGGGGAAAGAGAACTCTTTTTGATGTTCACCTTCCACCCATGAGACCTCAGAAAGGCCAATACAATCTCTGTGTGAGACTTGGCTCTTTGGAAAGACTGCGCCTGAATTAAGATGTCGTCTAGGTAAGGCGCCACTGCTATGCCCCGCGGTCTTAGGACCGCCAGGAGGGACCCTAGCACCTTTGTGAAAATTATGGGAGCAGTGGCTAAGCCGAAGGGAAGAGCCACAAACTGGTAATGCTTGTCCAGAAAAGCGAACCTGAGAAACTGGTGATGATCTTTGTGGATAGGAATGTGTAGGTATGCATCCTTTAGATCCACGGTAGTCATATATTGACCTTCCTGGATCATTGGTAAGATTGTCTGAATGGTCTCCATTTTGAATGATGGGACTCTGAGGAATCTGTTTATAATTTTTAGATCCAGGATGGGTCTGAAAGTTCCCTCTTTTTTGGGAACCACAAACAGGTTTGAGTAAAAACCCAACCCTTGTTCCGCAATTGGAACTGGGTGGATCACTCCCATTGTATGTAGATATTCTACACAGCGTAAAAACCCCTCTTTCTTTGTCTGATCTGTAGACAGACGAGAAATGTGGAACCTTCCCCTTGGAGGAGAGTCCTTGAATTCTAGAAGATATCCCTGGGATACAATCTCTAATGCCCAAGGATCGTGTACATCTCTTGCCCAGGCCTGAGCGAAGAGAGAGAGTCTGCCCCCTACTAGATCCGGTCCCGGATCGGGGGCTACCCCTTCATGCTGTCTTGGTGGCAGCTGCAGGCTTTTTGGCCTGTTTACCCTTATTCCAGCCCTGGTAAGGTTTCCAGGTTGCCTTGGGCTGTGAAGCGTTACCCTCTTGCTTTGCAGCCGGAGAGGATGAAGCGGGGCCGTTCCTGAAATTACGAAAGGAACGAAAATTAGCTTTGTTCTTTGTCTTAAAGGGCTTGTCCTGAGGGAGAGCATGGCCTTTTCCCCCGGTGATTTCTGAAATAATCTCTTTCAATTCAGGCCCGAAGAGGGTCTTTCCTTTGAAAGGGATGTTCAAAAGCTTGGATTTAGATGACACATCGGCTGACCAGGACTTTAGCCATAGCGCCCTGCGTGCCAAAATGGCAAAACCTGAATTTTTTGCCGCTATCTTAGCTATTTGGAAAGCCGTGTCAGTGATAAAAGAATTAGCTAGCTTTAGAGCCTTAATTCTATCCATAATTTCCTCATATGAGGTCTCCATCTGGAGTGAGTCTTCCAGCGCCTCAAACCAGAAAGCAGCTGGAGTAGTTACAGGAATAATGCAGGCAATAGGTTGGAGAAGAAAACCTTGTTGAACAAAAATTTTCTTAAGTAAACCCTCTAATTTTTTATCCATAGGGTCTTTAAAAGAACAACTGTCTTCAATTGGTATGGTTGTGTGTTTAGCAAGTGAAGAAACAGCCCCCTCCACCTTAGGGACCGTCTGCCACGAGTCCCGCATGGGGTCAGATATGGGGAACATTTTCTTAAAAACAGGAGGGGGAACAAAGGGGACACCTGGTCTATCCCACTCCCTAGTAACGATATCCGCAATCCTCTTAGGGACCAGAAACACATCAGTGTAAACAGGGACCTCTAGGTACTTGTCCATTTTACAAAATTTCTCTGGGACCACCAAAGAGTAGCTAATACCTCCCTGAGCAAAACGCGGAGGTGTTCTAGTTTAAATTTAAAAGCCAATGTATCTGAATCTGTCTGAGGAGGAACCCTTCCTGAATCAGACTTCTCCCTCAGACATCAAATCCCTCGCTCCCACTTCAGAGCGTTGTGAGGGTATATCAGATACAGCTACCAAAGCGTCAGAATGCTCATAATCTGTTCTTAAAACGGAGCTATCATGCTTTGCAGGTAACACGGGCAGTTTAGATAAGAAAGCTGCAAGAGAATTATCCATGACTGCCGCTAAGTCTTGTAATGTAAAAGGGTTAGACGCACTAGAGGTACTAGGCGTCGCTTGAGCGGGCGTAACTGGTTGTGACACTTGGGGAGAGGCAGACGGGCTACCCTCGTTACCTTCAGTCTAAGAATCATCTTGGGCCACATTCTTAAGTGCAACAATATGATCTTTAAAGTGTATAGACATATCAGTACAAGTGGGACACATTCTGAGAGGGGGTTCCACCATGGCTTCTAAACACATTGAACAAGGATTTTCCTTGGTGTCAGACATGTTTAACAGACTAGTAGTATACACAAACAGGCTTGGAAATCACTTTAATCAAATAAAAATCACAATTTGAAAAACGTTACTGTGCCTTTAAGAGATAAAAAAGGCACACAATTTTGCAAAACAGTGAAAAATGCAGTAATCCTTTTGAAATTTTCACAGTATGTACCTAAAGCCTTAGTAAGATTGCACCACTAGTAGCAAAATGATTAACCCCTTAATGCCCAAACCGGAGCAGCCTAAAGCCAACACCCGGTTAAAATTACTACAGCACCTTGCCACAGCACTGCTGTGGCCCTACCTGCCCTTAGGGAACAGATTTGGGGGAATATAGCTTCTTTTAGGCCCTCAAACAGCAGCAGGACCCTCCATGTGAAGCAGCATGAACTTCTATATAATTCTAACTGCGCATCTGAGGCACAAAATTAGGCCCCTCCCACTCTACTCCGGAGCTGTGAGGCCTAAGAAATCACTCCAAAGTGAATAAAAAATAGCCATGTGGGTAATAGCCCCAGAAAGAACCCAAAAGGACTTTCAAAGTGTCTTTTTTCCTAAGAAAACAATTGATTGCCCTGAATTAGTGTCAACCAGCATAATTAGCCCTGTTATGTAAGCATTCAATTCCTTACTAAGTCTGTGAACATAGCTTACCCTCCCCTCATGGGGATATTGTCAGTCTCTTCTAGCATTATCTCAGTCTTGTCTTGAAATAAATGACTGAACATACCTTATTGCAGTTCCCCTGCAAACTGTTCCCCCCAACTGAAGTTTTCTGGTACTCCTCAGTCCTGTGTGGGAACAGCAGTGGATTTTAGTTACAACATGCTAAAATCATTTTCCTCTCAGCAGAAATCTTCATCACTTTTCTGCTAGAGAGTAAATAGTACAAACCGGTACCATTTAAAATAACAAACTTTTGATTGAAGATAATACAGTGGCGTCACTAGGGTTGGTGTCACCCGGTGCGGTAATTTATGGTGTCACCCCCCCCCCCCCAGAAAGCAGACACACACAAAAACACAGGCAAACACACATACAAACACTCAGACACACTTAAAACATACTCAGATGCACACACAAACACTCGGAAACACACTCAGACACACACACAAAAACACATACACAAAAACACTGAGACACACACACACAAAAACTCAGACACACACATACAAAATATGTAAACTGCACTGCATTAATTATAAAGCTCATGCCTAGAGCTGCTCCCTGGCTCAGCAGAGCTTCAAATGAAAGATAAACAGAGCACTCTAAAATAAATCACTAAAGAAAAGTTTTAGGTGCAAACTATGAAAATTCTGCTCTCTGACTCTGTTCCAAGTCTGTCAGTGCACAGCCCCGGGCCGCGTGCCTACCGCTTCTTATGGCCAATCAACTCTGCACTCTGCCCACCCCCAGACCCCCGCCCGCCTGTGCACTTAGTGTACCGTAACCGTAATGGTCTGGTGGGCATCATACGTGGCTCCTTCACTTTAAAGACAGTGTCAAACAGTCATGCGGTCAGGTGCCAGGCATCCCCTCATGATTTGCCAGTTCCCGTTTAGAGAGACAGCACAGGAGTGAGTGACTCCACTGCTCCACATGTCACTGAGCAGTGAGCACAGATAGGCAGGCAGGTTTAGGCTAGCAGCGCAACTTTGCAAGCCCCACGGCATGCCCACAACATTCATAGCGAAATTGGGCAGGGGAGAAGCAAAGTACAAACAAGCAAAAGCAGCCGGGAAAACTATTTGTTGAAATTGCAGCACTGGCTCAAGGGGCAAAAAAATTGTGTGTCTACATCTTCCCCAGTCCCACCAATGTTCACAAATGCCAGCCCCTCTAATAAAAAAAATCTATGCATCTCAACATTGTATTTCTTTGAATTTCAATAAAAAAAAAAGTATTTATTTTTTGGTGTCACCCCCTGGTGGGTGTCACCCGGGTGCGGCCCGCCCCCCCCTAGTGACGCCACTGAGATAATAAAAACTACAATTCTAACACCACATTCACTTTACCCTCCCGAGAGATACCCTAGTGCTTAGAGCCGGCAAAGAGAATGACTGGGGGGTGGAGCTAGAGGGGGAGCTATATGGACAGCTCTGCTGTGTGCTCTCTTTGCCACTTCCTGTAGGGAAGGAGAATATCCCACAAGTAAAGGATGAATCCGTGGACTGGATACACCTTACAAGAGAAAACCTAATCTAATACCCCTATGAAAATAAAAAACAAAAACAAAATAAAAACACCAAATAATCTAAACTAAACTACCAATAGTCCCTTACCTTAAAAGGGCCTTTTGTAGGGCATTGCCCTAAGTTAACAGCTCTTTTACATTAAAAAAATACTAAGTCCCCTAACAGTAAAAAACAAAAAACAAAATAAAAAACCTAACACTAAAAAAGCCTAAGATACCCATTGCCCCTAAAGTTTTACCCTATGGCATATGGAGAAGACTTGATTCTTTTAGTGCAAAGTATCCTTTTTTCCGTTTTATATTTGGGGTACCTTGCATTCCTATTGGCTGAAATTTTCAAATCAGCCAATAGGATGAGAGCTACTGAAATCCTATTGGCTGATTTGAACAGCAAATAGGATTTCAGTAGCTCTCATCCTATTTGCTGATTTGACAATTTCAGCCAATAGGAATGCAAGGTACCCCAAATATAAAACGGGTACCTTGCATTCAATCTTCAGTGTGCGACGGTGACCACATGAAGAGGATCCTCCATGCTGGATGGCTCCACAGTCGGCGTTCTTGCTCCGCAGTCACCTCCACTCCATGCCACCTTCGCCCTGAATGAAGATAGAAGAGGTTCCCGCGGTAGAAGAAGATGTCGCCGCCTGGAAGATGACCTTTACCTTTGCTCTAGATGAAGAAAGAAGAGGTCCCCTCACTGGAAGAAGTCGCCACCTGGAAGAAGACCTTCTCCGCCGGACTTCAGGAATGGTGAGTACCTATTTGGGGGTTAGACATAGGCTTTTATTTGGGGTGTCTTTTTTTTAGATTAGGGATTTTTTTATTTTCATGGGCTGCAAAAGAGTTGATTGCCCTTTTAAGGGCAATGGGTAGGTTAGGTTTTTTTACTGTTAGGTTTTTTGTATTTTGGGGGTTGGGTGGGGGGTTTTACTGTTTGTGGGGACTAGTTTAGTTAAGGGTGTTTTTATTTTGGGGGGCTTTTTTATTTTCATAGGGGTAGTAGATTAGGTTTAATTTATTTTTTATTTTTGATAATTTGGTTTATTTTTTTTCCTGTAATTTTAGACTTTTTTATTTTTTTTGTAATGTTTTATTTATTTTAATTTAATCTTAGATTTTGTAATGTTAGTTTTTTTTAATTTTAATTTTAACTTAGTATTTTTTTATTTTATCTAATTGGGATTAATTTAGGGCGTGTTAGGTTAAGGGGTTTAGGTGATTAAATTAGTTATTTGCGTTGTGGCGGGATGGCGGTTTAGGAATTAATAGGTTAATTAGGTTTATTGCGATGTGGGGGGATGGCGGTTTAGGGGTTATTAGGCTAATTAGATATTTTGCAATGTGGGGGTTGGCGGATTATGGGTTAATAGATTTTATTTAGTTATTGCGCTGGGGGGATGACGGTTGACAGGTAGATATTGCGCATGCGTTAGGTGTTAGTAAGAACTTCCAGGGAGTTACGGTACTTATATATTCAGCGCAAGGCTTGCTGTGCCTGCCTATGTGTGGCGAGGTGAAAATGGAGTAAAATTTCTCAATTTTCGCTGTGTAAGTCCTTGCACTGAATATATGATACCGATTTTCGGCGCGATTCTATGTTAGTTTATGGAAGGAAAATTAGCGGGCAACGGATTAAATATACGCGCCAAATTTATATGTGGCGCCGTGCAGTGACGTGCAGTGACGTCAGAGACTGGTGAGGCAGTGGCTAGGATACGCCTTCATTCTTTAGATATCCTTTGTTGAAGAAATAGCAATGCACATGGGTGAGCCAATCACATGAGGTATCTATGTGCAGCCACCAATCAGCAGCTACTGAGCATATTTAGATATGATTTTCAACAAAGGACATCAAAAGAATGAAGAAAATTAGATATTAGATATAAATTGGAAAGTTGTTTAAATTTGCATATGGGTTTCATATGGGTTTCATGTCCCTTTAAATGGTGTCTTGGAAAACTGGTCAACTTAGTAAACATCTGATTTTAGTCTAAAAGGATTGTAACAGAAACTCTTGCCAGATAACACAATGCTTGCTCTGATTATGAGATCTAGAAATCCATGCCCATTAAAATATGTTTAAAACATACTTTTTACTTTAACCCCTTAATGACCGGACCATTTTTCAATTTTCTTACCCTTAATGACAATGGCTATTTTTACATTTCTGCAGTGTTTGCGTTTAGCTGTAATTTTCCTCTTACTTGTTTACTGTACCCACACATATTATATACCGTTTTTCTCGCCATTAAATGGACTTTCTAAAGATACCATTATTTTCATCATATCTTATCATTTACTTTAAAAAAAATGATAAAATATGAGGAAAAAATGGAAAAAAAAACACTTTTTCTAACTTTGACCCCCAAAATCTGTTACACATCTACAATCACCAAAAAACACTGATGCTAAATAGTTTATAAATTTTGT
The DNA here is from genome assembly GCF_027579735.1 of Bombina bombina. NCBI lineage: Eukaryota > Metazoa > Chordata > Amphibia > Anura > Bombinatoridae > Bombina > Bombina bombina. Next base: position 702,258,104 of record NC_069500.1, on the reverse strand, counting down.
CCTGAGTTTAGAAATACCCAATGTTTGCACGTTCTTTGCTTTTTTTTGCAATTTATGGGGCAATAAATACAAGTAGCACTTTACTATTTCCAAACCACTTTTTTTCAAAATTAGCGCTAGTTACTTTGGAACCCTGATATCTGTCAGGAATACCTGAATATCCCTTGACATGTATATATTTTGTTTTAGAAGACATCCCAAAGTATTGATCTAGGCCCATTTTGGTATATTTCATGCCACCATTTCACTGCCAAATGCGATTAAAAAAAAAAAAAAGTTAACTTTTTCACAAATTTTGTCACAAACTTTAGGTTTCCCACTGAAATTATTTATAAACAGCTTCTGCAATTATGGCACAAATGGTTGTAAATTCTTCTCTGGGATCCCCTTTTTCAGAAATAACAGACTTATATGGCTTTGTGGTTGCGTTTTGGTAATTAGAAGGCCGCTAAATGCCGCTGCGCACCACACGTGTTTTATGTCCAGGAGTGAAGGGGTTAATTAGGGAGCTTGTAGTGTTAATTTTAGCTTTAGTGTAGTGTAGTAGACAACCCCAAGGCCCATTTTGGTATATTTTATGCCACCATTTCACCGCCAAATGCGAGCAAATAAAAAAAAACTTTACATTTTTCACAATTTTAGGTTTCTCACTGAAATTATTTACAAACAGCTTGTGTTATTATGGCAGAAATTGTTGTAAAAGCTTCTCTTTGTTCAGAAATAGCAGACTTATATGGCTTTGGCATTGCTTTTTGGTAATTAGAAGGCCGCTAAATGCTGCTGCGCACCACACGTGAATTATGCCCAGCAGTGAAGGGGTTAAATTAGGTAGCTTGTAGGGAGCTTGCAGGGTTAATTTTAGAGATCAGCCTCCCACCTGACACATCCCACCCCCTGATCCCTCCCAAACAGCTCTCTTCCCTCCCCCACTCCACAATTGTTCCCGCCATCTTAAGTACTGGCAGAAAGTCTGCCAGTACTAAATAAAAGAGTTTTTTTTTTTTTTTTTAAATAAAAATAATAAAATATTTTAGTTGTGATGAACCCCTTCCTTAGCACCAACCTCCCTGATCCCCCCCCCTCCAGCTCTCTAACCCTCTCCCCTACCTAATTACCGCCATCTTGGGTACTGGCAGCTGTCTGCCAGTACCCAGTTTGGTCCCACAAACCAAAGTATTTTATTTTTAACTTTTATTTTTATTTTTAATTATTTCTGTAGTGTAGCAGCCCCCCCACAATACCCCCACCCCCTCCCCCTCCCAGATCCTTTTATATGGAAAAAAAAATGTTTTAACTTTTTTTCCCCCTTCCTAACTTCATTGGTGTCAGTGTGGCTAATGTGTGCACGTGCACGTGCGCCCACATGCACACGCGTCTACGTGCACGCCCTCGTGCACGCGCGCACACGCTCCCTCCTCCCACCCGGTCAAACGGCACCATCGCTACCAGTGCAGAGAGGGCCACAGAGTGGCTCTCTCTGCATCGGAAGCTTGTAAAGGGGTATTGCAGGATGCCTCCATATCGAGGCATCACTGCAATACCCTCAGAGCTGCTGGAAGTGGTTGTGATCACTTCCAGCACTCTGTTAGACAACTGACGTACCAGGTACGTCTATTGTCATTAACTGCTTGTTAATGCATGACGTACCTGGTACGTCAGTTGTCATTAAGGGGTTAAAGGGACATGCCACCCACATTTTTTCTTTTATTATTTATAAAGAGAATGCAATTTTAAACATCTTTCTAATTTACTTATATTATCTAATTTGTTGTATTCTCTTGATATTCTTTGATGAAAAGCATATCTAGATATGCTCACAAGCTGCTGATTGGTTGCTGCACATAGAAGCCTCGTGTGATTGGCTCACCATGTGCATTGCTTTTTCTTCAACTAAGGATATTTTAAAAATGAAGCAAAATAAATAATGGAAGTAAATTGTAATGCTGTTTAAATTCCTATTCTCTATCTGAATCATGAAAGAAAGATTTTGGGCTTAGTGGCCCTTTAATGCTGTAAATTATGCTTATAGATTCTTTCATTACATAAGGGATGAGAGAGTCAGAGGGGGAGGAAGAGAGACAGAGAGAGAAAGAGACCATGGGGAGAACAACACATAAGGAGAGAGATGGATAGATAGAGAGAGACACACACACACACACACACACACAGGGGGGGGGGGGGGGGGGGGTCGAGGGACCACTGCATTTTAAAGTAATAAAACAGCAGAGCTACAGAGAGTTTAGAAAGTAAGACTATACATTAGTACAGAGGCAAGCTGCTAAGTTAGTGGGTGTAAAGTTTGAGTAAACAAAATACAAAAACGACCCTGCTGTAAAAGAGTAAAAAAAACACTAAACCACATTCATTAAATTATCATTTTCACTAACAGAATCCCTTTTTAGTAAAATCTTACTTCAATAAGATGTGGCTAAAACAGTGTTCTCTGTGCCTCTCTCTTCCTGCTCTGTAAGGATTCAGGAAGTGAGAGTGGCACATTCCACTGCACTTAGAGGGGAAGAACAGAACTCTCTTTTTCACTTTAGCAAAGCTAGCAGGTTCACAGGACAGCAACAAAATATATGAAAGTTTTTTTTTTTTCCGTTTTTTGTTTTGTTTTATATGATTTAACATCCAGCCCCAACCCTATGTTCCACTTACTAATGCCTCTCGCTGGATTGGTTCAGCCCAAATAGGACTGCCTCAAATAAGCAGTTAATGGGCCATGCAATGATCTTAACCACTTGCATCCAGTAGGTGGCGCAGAATGTTGTGTAATGATGGGCAGACCTGCTTGTGCCTCTTCATTGCACAACATATAGCTGTGAGAAAAAAAAATGCTGGGGGAAAAAAATACAATTTTTTTTTTAAAGCCAATAAAAAAAAATATATTTTTGCCCATATGAGAGGTGAAGCACTGCCTCACCTGCCTCTAGTGACTGCACATCACTGGCGCCGTGTATGTGATACCTGACTAGAAACTGGCTACGCTTTTGCAGGCGATTTCGCATATGTTATCTTCCTTAATTCAATCATACAGATGTTGCAATAAAAAAGGAATAAACATCAAATAGAAATATCAAATAAAACTGACTTATTGCAGACAGAAGTCATTTTGTAAACAAATAATAATATGTTGTTTCACTTATACAATGAATAAAACTGAAACCCAAAACACTGTTGTTTGACTAGCATCATATCAGGTTGCACAAGGCCTTATGTAATAATGTCCTGTGAGGTAATGAAAAATCTACCAGGAGCTATTGAAATATTTCATCCATGCTTAAAGGGGCAGTTATCACCTTGAGATTGCAATATGGGGCCTGATTACAAGTGGAGCTTTAAATATTGCTTGCCTTCAAGCGATATTAGCGCTCAACCAAGTAATACCAGTGCTTGCGTTCGAATTGCTAGGAAGCATTGCACTCACGAGAGCACCCTACCATAGGCTCCAATGGGAGCCAGGTTCTGATGCTGTCAGAGACACAACAGAACCTAAGCACAGCAAATGGGGGTAAGTAGCACAGCAATGGCAGGAAATTTAAATATATACATACATATTAACAAATAAATATATATGTATATAAGCATATACATATATATGTACAGGGAACACACAGTTCCCTTAGACCGCAATGTAAAGGCACTTTTCCACCCCACTCCGCAAACTTTACCCCCCAAATACTGCCTAGTGCGGTTATTTTATTAAACAAATAAAAAATAACAATGGTACAATTTTTATTTTTTAATAAAATGCACTACAGTGTATTTTGATGGCATTTGGGGCATAATTATAAATTATTATTAATTATAAAATTAACCAGAGATCTGATCTCTGGTTAATTTTATAAGCGCTAATTGTTACCGCAAGCTCGCGGTAGCAATAACCAGCCACTTGTAATGGCTGGTTATTTATCGCACCCCTGCAAACGGGCAAATTTGCCCCTTTGCAGGCACACAATAAATTAGCGCTGAACTTGTAATCTAGCCTATAACAACAGCTTTTCAAAATACTTTATTTTTCCTCCTTTTCCTTTTAAATTAAGTCTGAAATCTTTGGGTTTTCCAGTTCTAAGACCTAAAAGTGCACATAACTCGACAATCCTGACCCTACCATGTATCTGTCACAAATTGGCTTCAGCAGAGATGATAAGATAAGAAGTGCAAAACAAAGCATGTTTTCCAAACATAATGTCCATGGCTACTTGTGTCTTCTATAGAAGCAAGACTGGGTTTGCTCCTCCAAATAAGACAAGTGGTGGGTGTAGTTTGGCTACTGAAAAACAATTGCAGCAAAACAAGGTGCTAATATATTCAAAATGATTTACACTCACCTAATATGCTAATTTATTGCATTATGGCAAAACAGAGTGTTAATACATTCAAAGTTATTTACAATCGCCTAATATGCTAATTTTTGTGGTATTCTTTGCTTTCATTTCAAAGCAAATAAAGAGCGGCCTGTGTTGTCAAATTTCAGCCGTATGTACCTGGAAACAATTATTTTTTTCATGACAAATGATTCATTCTAAACAAAATTGTTTGTGTGTACCCATGAGTTTGTCTTACTATCACCTTAAAGGGACACTTCACCCATATGTTATCAGTCATTCATATAAAAGAGCAGCATCTAAACATTATGACATTTACTTTTACCTGGAAAAAAAAATAGATAAAAGCTGTTTGAATTTATCTTCACTATAAAACAGATTTATCAGTTGTACACTTCCTGCTCAAGCTTATTGGCTTATCAGTACTTCCTGTTAATTCTCATTGGCTTATACATAGTTTCTGTTATTGTGCATCTGGCTGATAGTGATGTCGCGAATAGTTCGCCGGCGAATAGTTCCCGGCGAACATAGCATGTTTGCGTTCGCCGCGGCGGGAGAACATATGCAATGTTCGGTCCGCCCCCTATTCGTCATCATTGAGTAATGCTTTGACCCTGTACCTCACAGTCAGAAGACACATTCCAGCCAATCAGCAGCAGACACTCCCTCCCAGACCCTCCTACCTCCTGGACAGCATCCATTTTAGATTCATTTGGAAGCTGCATTCTTAGTGAGAGGAGAGACAGTGTAGCTGCTGCTGATTTAATAGGGAAATTGATAGCTAGGCTAGTGTATTCAGTGTCCACTACAGTCCTGAAGGACTCATCTGATCTCTGCTATAAGGACAGCACCCCAAAAAGCCCTTTTTAGGGCTAGAACATCAGTCTGCATTTTTTTTTCCTGTGTAATCTAATTGCAGTTGCCTGCCTGCCAGCGTGTGTGTCAGGCTCACAGCGTATACTGTGCCCACTTGCCCAGTGCCACCACTCATATCTGGTGTAACAGTAGTGTAGATTTAAAAAAAAAAAATCATTTTTGATTGTATTAAATAATAGCAGTCAGTTTCCTTCACACGTGTGCGTTTCAGGGCCTGCCTGCCAGGGCACAGTGTCACCCCAGTGCAACTCATATCTGGTGTAACAGTAGTGTAGATTTAAAACAAACAACACTTTTTTGACTGTGTTAAATAATAGCAGTCATTTTCCTTCACACGTGTGCGTTTCATTGCCTGCCTGCCAGGGCACAGTGTCACCCCAACTCATATCTGGTGTAACAGTAGTGTGGATTTAAAAAAAAAAACTTTTTTGACTGTGTTAAATAATAGCAGTCAGTTTCCTTCACACGTGTGCGTTTCAGGGCCTGCCTGCCAGGGCACAGTGTCACCCCAGTGCAACTCATATCTGGTGTAACAGTAGTGTAGATTTAAAAGAAACAACACTTTTTTGACTGTGTTAAATAATAGCAGTCATTTTCCTTCACACGTGTGCGTTTCAGTGCCTGCCTGCCAGGGCACAGTGTCACCCCAGTGCAACTCATATCTGGTGTAACAGTAGTGTAGATTTAAAACAAACAACACTTTTTTGACTGTGTTAAATAATAGCAGTCAGTTTCCTTCACACGTGTGCGTTTCAGGGCCTGCCTGCCAGGGCACAGTGTCACCCCAGTGCAACTCATATCTGGTGTAACAGTAGTGTAGATTTAAAACAAACAACACTTTTTTGACTGTGTTAAATAATAGCAGTCAGTTTCCTTCACACGTGTGCGTTTCAGGGCCTGCCTGCCAGGGCACAGTGTCAACCCAGTGCAACTTATATCTGGTGTAACAGTAGTGTAGATTTAAAAAAAACAACACTTTTTTGACTGTGTTAAATAATAGCAGTCATTTTCCTTTACACGTGTGCGTTTCAGTGCCTGCCTGCCAGGGCACAGTGTCACCCCAGTGCAACTCATATCTGGTGTAACAGTAGTGTAGATTTTTAAAAAAAAACAACACTTTTTTGACTGTGTTAACTAATAGCAGTCAGTTTCCTTCACACGTGTGCGTTTCAGGGCCTGCCTGCCAGGGCACAGTGTCACCCCAGTGACACTGGGGTGACACTACCTGATCGATACAACGTCATACCTGATGTTTTAAAGCACGTTATTCCAAACAATTTAGGAATGTTATGTGATTTATGCCCTTTATGGCTTAAAACCAGACTCTGCATCAACTATGTAATTTTCCATGGGAGTTTTGCCATGGATCCCCCTCCGGCATGCCACAGTCCAGGTGTTAGTCCCCTTGAAACAACTTTTCCATCACTATTGTGGCCAGAAAGAGTCCCTGTGGGTTTAAAAATTCGCCTGCCCATTGAAGTCAATGGGGGTTCGCCAGGTTCGCAAACTTTTGGGGAAGTTCGCGTTCGCTGTTCGCGAACCCAAATTTTTAGGTTCGTGACATCACTACTGGCTGACCATGAGAATTTGTTCCTAATGGCTAATGTGCATCAGCAGGAAATAAACATCTTATACAGTTGTTTTATTTGCAAGTTGAATGTTATTATCTTTTTCCACAAATCCTTATATAAATAAAATCTTGTTTAAATGCTGTTCTTTAATATGAATCACAGAAACAAACTGAGTACAGTATCACTTTAAATATTCGCTAATACTAATATTGCACAGTGTAAAAAGTTGAAGCAACATCATAGCAAAAACAACTGCTTTTTTGTACACATCCTCCTATTGCATCAAATGTTGTAATCAATTACAATGTTCCAGTGGTACATTTTGTAGTACAGCGGAACTTACATAATCACATTTTATATGTATGTGTTTCCATTTACTTGTGACTAATAATATATTAGAGATGGGGGCTTACTGCGAGTGTAGGTGTTAGTTTTTTGTTTTTTTCCAACATCGCTGCTCCATTGAATTTAATGGGGTTACTGTGATATCTCAAACGCAATATCCTCTGCTCAACTTTTTGTGTGTGTCCAGTTTCATGCAAACGAAAGCATTTTTACTTTTAACTTGTAATACCTGCGCTATCCAACCCGCACAAAAACGTAACTTCTAGCAATGTTACCGCTCAATCGGGAGCTGTAATTACTGCTCCACTTTTAATCTAGCCCAGCAGTGCTACATCAGGATTTATTCATACAAATGATCTGTTTTCTAATTCAGACTAGTGGTGCATAATATACTTGTGCAAATACATTTATAACATTTTCAATGTAAAAATATAATGTTCTAATTAACAGACTGATTGGATCAGCCAATCGGATTGAACTTGAATCTGATTGGCTGATTCAATCAGCCAATCAGATTTTTCCTACCTTAATTCCGATTGGCTGATAGAATCCTATCAGCCAATCGGAATTCGAGGGACGCCATCTTGGATGACGTCATTTAAAGGAACCTTCATTCGGCGAGTAGGCGTTGGTTGAAGAGGATGGATCCGCGTCGGCTGGAAGAAGATGGCTCCGCTCCGGATGGATGAAGATAGAAGATGCCGCTTCGATGAAGATGTCTGCCGGTCCGGATGTCCTCTTCTGCCCGGATAGGATGAAGATTTCTGCCTGGTCTGGATGTCCTCTTCTGCCCCATCGGATGAAGACTTCGGCCCGGCTAGGTGAAGACGACTCAAGGTAGGGAGATCTTCAGGGGGTAGTGTTAGGTTTATTTAAGGGGGGTTTGGGTTAGAGTAGGGGTATGTGGGTGGTGGGTTTTAATGTTGGGGGGGTTGTATTTTTTTTTACAGGCAAAAGAGCTGATTACTTTGGGGCATGCCCCGCAAAAAGCCCTTTTAAGGGCTGGTAAAAGAGCTGGTTACTTTTTAATTTAGAAAAGGGTAGGGACCTTTATTATTTTGGGGGGCTTTTTTATTTTATTAGGGGGCTTAGAGTAGGTGTAATTAGCCTAATATTCTTGTATCTTTTTTTATTTTTGTAATTTAGTGTTTGTTTGTTTTTGTAATTTAGTTTAGTTTATTTAATTGTATGTAATTGTAGGTAATTTATTTAATTAATTTATTGATAGTGTAGTGTTAGTTTTAATTGTAACTTAGGTTAGGATTAATTTTACAGGTAATTTTGTAATTATTTTAACTAGGTAGCTATTAAATAGTTAATAACTATTTAATAGCTATTGTACCTAGTTAAAATAAATACAAAGTTGCCTGTAAAATAAATATAAATCCTAAAATAGCTACAATATAATTATTCATTATATTGTAGCTATATTAGGGTTTATTTTACAGGTAAGTATTTAGTTTTAAATAGGAATACTTTAGTTAATAATATTTAATTTATTTCGTTAGATTAAAATTATATTTAATTTAGGGGGGGGGGTTAGGGTTAGACTTAGCTTTAGGGGTTAATACATTTATTATAGTAGCGGCGAGGTCCGGTCGGCAGATTAGGGGTTAATACTTGAAGTTAGGTGGCGGCGACGTTGGGGGGGGGCAGATTAGGGGTTAATACTATTTATTATAAGGTTTGCAAGGCGGGAGTGCGGTGGTTTAGGGGTTAATAACTTTATTAGAGTAGCGGTGAGGTCCGGTCGGCAGATTAGGGGTTAATAAGTATAGGTAAGGTAGCGGCGACGTTGGGGGATGCAGATTAGGGGTTAATAAATATAATATAGGGGTCGGCGGTGTTAGGGACAGCAGATTAGGCGTTCATAGGGATAATGTAGGTTGCGGCGGTGTCCGGAGCGGTAGATTAGGGGTTAATAATAATATGCAGGGGTCAGCGATGTCGGGGGTGGCATATTAGGGGTTAATAAGTGTAAGGTTAGGGGTGTTTAGACTCGGGGTTCATGTTAGGGTGTTAGGTGCAGACTTAGAAACTGTTTCCCCATAGGAAACAATGGGGCTGCGTTGGGAGCTTAACGCTGCTTTTTTTCAGCCCAAACTGCCCCATTGTTTCCAATGGGGAATCGTGCACGAGCACGTTTTGCCAGCTTACCGCTACCGTAAGCAACGCTGGTATTGAGGGTTGAAGTGGCGGTAAATTCGGCTCAACGCACCCTTTTTTGAGCCTAACGCAGCCCCTCAGACAACTCTAAATACCAGCGTTGTCTTAAGGGTGCGTTGGGAAAACAAGCTGCGTTAGCTACGCGGGTCTTTACCGACAAAACTCTAAATCTAGCCGATAGTGATCTAGGGTCAGTATTGCAAAAATGTCGAGCATATAAAATCGCATGATTTTTGTATTAGTATGTCCCTTTAATTTGAGGCTATAGCAACGTAACTGCCTACTGGGAAATACGTAAATCACGAAACAATCTGAAGTTTTAGAAGTTAGTACATAGGATCGGCTGTTAGACTATAATCTACCTGTTGGCCACACTTGGGGCGCGATCACATATACGGCGCAGGTTTCGGCGCTAGCGTGGGAACCTGCACCACCCGTAATTTCACCTCGCACATCGGGCTATTACATATACACAGCCGACAGTTCCTAAAGTGCCGTAAGTCTGATAGGATTCTATCAGCCAATCGGAATTAAGGTAGGAAAAATCCTGTTGGCTGATGCAATCAGCCAATAGGATTGAACTTGCATTCTATTGGCTGATTGGAACAGCCAATAGAATGCGAGTTCAATCCTATTGGCTGATTGGATCAGCCAATCGGATTGAACTTCAATACGATTGGCTGATTGCATCAGCCAATAGGATTTTTCCTACCTTAATTCCGATCTTGGATGACGTAATTTAAAGGAACCTTCATTCGTCGGTTAGTCGTCGGCCAGGAAGGATGCTCCGTGTCGGATGTCTTCAAGATGGAGCCGCTCCTCGTCGGATGGAAGAAGATAGAAGATGCCGCTTGGATGAAGACTTCTGCCCAGCTGGAGGACCTCTTCTGCTCAGATCGGATGAGGACTTCTGTCCGGCTGGAGGACCTCTTCTGCCCAGATCGGATGAAGACTACTGCCCGGCTGGGTGAAGACGGCTCAAGGTAGGGTGGTCTTCAAGGGACTAGTGTTAGGTTTTTTTAAGGGGGGATTGGGTGGGTTTTAGAGTAAGGTTGGGTGTGTGGGTGGTGGGTTTTAATGTTGGGGGGGTTGTATTTATTTTTTTACAGGTAAAAGAGCTGATTACTTTGGGGCAATGCCCCGCAAAAAGCCCTTTTAAGGGCTATTTGTAATTTAGTATAGGGTAGGGAATTTTATTATTTTGGGGGGCTTTTTTATTTTATTAGGGGGCTTAGTTTAGGTGTAATTAGTTTAAACTTCTTGTAATTTTTTTTATTTTTTGTAATTTAGTGTTGTTTTTTTTGTACTATAGTTTATTTTATTTAATTGTATTTAATTTTAGGTAATTGTAGTTAATTAATTTAATTTATTTAATGATAGTGTAGTGTTAGGTGTAATTGTAACTTAGGTTAGGTTTTATTTTACAGGTATATTTGTCTTTATTTTAACTAGGTAGCTATTAAATAGTTATTAACTATTTAATAGCTATTGTACCTAGTTAAAATAAATACAAAGTTGCCTGTAAAATAAAAATAAATCCTAAAATAGCTATAATGTAATTATTAATTATATTGTAGCTATCTTAGGGTTTATTTTATAGGTAAGTAGTTAGTTTTAAATAGGAATAATTCAGTTAATAATAGTAATTTTATTTAGATTTATTTAAATAATAGTTAAGTTAGGGGGGTGTTAGGGTTAGACTTAGGTTTAGGGGTTAATAACTTTATTATAGTGGCGGCGACGTTGGCAGCGGCAGATTAGGGGTTAATACATTTAATAGGCTATGTGGGCTATGGCGGTTTAGGGGTTAATACTAGAATAGGTTTATTGCGGTGTGGGCTATGGCGGTTTAGGGGTTAATACTAGAATAGGTTTATTGCGGTGTGGGCTATGGCGGTTTAGGGGTTAATACTAGAATAGGTTTATTGCGGTGTGGGCTATGGCGTTTTAGGGGTTAATACTAGAATAGGATTATTGCGTGTGGGCTATGGCTGTTTAGGGGTTAATAGAGTTTATTAGTTATTGCGGTGGGGGATTGCGGTTGACAGGTAGATGTTAGCCTATGGGAGTAAAAATTGCGAGCGACGGGTGAAATATACGGGCGTAACTTGTATGCTACGCCGTATATGTGATACCAAAACAGCACAAAAACCAGTGTCGCCGGCTTTTGCGGGCGACGCTGCATATGTAATGGGGCCCCTGGTGTATAGGAATTCTGTCATTTCTACTTTATTCTTTCATTAGAGCTATTATTTTTGTATTTACAAAATAAGAATTACATAGAGGCAGGAGAATGTATCAATGGTATCAAACCAGAAATATTTGTCTTCTGTTTATTGTTAAAGTGCAGGCCCAAATGTTCAGAAAATAACTTTTGTATTTTGTGGAACCGCAATGTTATAAAAATGGACATATACATACCGTGCAAATGAGTAGGATAGAAATAAGGTGAAGCATACAAAAGCTATTGCGCCCAATATGACTATTATCATATGATGCTGCTGGGGTGATGAGTCTGAAAGAAAAAAAATGTATATATAATATATATCAACATTTCTTTCCTGAAGTGCTGAATAAATCAGATATAAATGCACTTTTACTCATTAGTTAACATTTGATGTTAATAGCATGGAGAAAAAAAGATAAAAATATATATGATTTAAAAATACAAACATTCAAACAGAACAAAGTATAGCACCTGCTTTAACTATAAATAGTGGCTGGTCAATCAATTAGTTGCTTTAAATATTGATTATATAAATGTAACTGTAAAGTAATGGAAACTGCCATGCTTTAGGTTTCCCTATGTTTAAAAGTCTGTAATATTCTCTTTTGAGGCCAGTTACGGACAGCGATAAATGTGTTACTTAAAGTAACAATCTCATATTGTTTAAAGGGATATGAAACCCAAAAATCTTCTTTCATGATTCAGATAGAGCATGTGATTTTAAACAACGTTCTAATTTACTTCTATTTTCATTTGTTCTTTGTTCTCTTTGCATCTTTTGTTGAAAAGCAGGGACGTGCACTTAGGGGCCTGCCTATTTCTGGAGCACAATATTTTTGGGTCTCATATCCCTTCAATGAGTTTTTAAACCCCTCCATGCAAAGGTATTTGCAGTGCAGAAATTGAATAGAATGTGGTTGATTTAATGTAAGGATAAAGGAGTAATTGTGGTTGGTCGGTCACATAGGATGGGTTAATTTAATGTAAAGTGCAATGTAGAAAGGTCAGGGTTGATTACAGTTTAAGCACAAGGGGACCTATAACACTGGCACTAATAAACATATTAGTGTTATAGCAGCAGGGGTCAATTTGACTTGGAGGCTAGTCAAAGCTAAAAGCTGCTTTTATTTAAAGACCAATGTAAAGATTGTTTACATTAAACAAAGGTGGGTTAAGTTTGATCAACTTGCTTAAATTGAGTCTCTATAAAAATATTTTTTTTTGACAGATTTTTTTCATATTGACTCCATTACAGTGATTTACATAGAATCTAGTCATTGGTGACATTAAGTTAGAATATAATTCAAATAAAACAATCATCCAAAATATTTATTTTAAATATTATTAGTATAATGACTATTAGTAAGCAACTTTGTGTGTGTTAGAGAGAGTGTGTGTGTTTCTGTGCCTTTTTTCCTTCATTATATTGAAAGCAAAAAATAAATGCATAAATAAAGTGCAAATACCTTTTACAATGCCCTTTCATCCATTTTAAACACAGATTCTCATGTAAGTGTAGCTCTATTTTAGGCAGCTTTCATTTATAGTAGACAGCTAGAGAAACCAAATCTACATTAAACCCTTTGTGACTGTTTATATTATCTCCCTTACTTGTAGTCAGTTAAAGATAGCTGTAAATGGGTTTGTCCTGTGTTTATCCACTGCTCTAAAAAATACCTGTCAAGTACAGAATTTGCTTTTTTTCCTTTGCTAGGAATGTTTTTATAGTAAAGCAAGTGAAATAACATAATTTACGATTACGTATACTGAAAAGCAGTGGCGTATTTAGGTTTTGTGCTACCCTAGGCACTCAACTTTCTGCTGCCCCCCAGGTGTTAGGCCTTTTTTGGTGAGGGTATAACGTGACTATTTTTCCATGGCATTTCCAAAGTAAATGTTCAAGTGCACGTGTGCATATGTGCGTGTGGGTATGTATATGATGAGTGTGTGTGTGTGTAGTGTGGGTGTGTGTAGTGCAGTGTGCCTGTGTAGTGCAGTGAGTGTGTAGTGTAGTGTGAGTGTGTGTGTATGTGTGTAGTGAGTGTGTGTAGCAAGACTAAAAAAGTGCTGCCCCCCAAAACAAATCTGCCGCCCTAGGCAAGTGCCTTGTTTGCCTAGGCCAAAATACGCCCCTGCCTAAAAGATTTTGTTGTATGCCCAATTAAACATTAAATATCGCTATCTAAAAGTTCTCTTGTCCCTTAAATTGACACTTATTTTATACCATGATGTATACCAACAGACTGGAATGACTTGCACCGTCATGAGTGACATATGTCCTGCAGTTGGGCTAGGTTACATACAAGCATTGAATGCAACATTTGGCATAGCAAGGGTTTTATATGAAAATCATTTTATTAATCTGCAGACACATCTGAGAGTTCGTTATGTTCAGCAATCAGCAACCATTATGCACTTCATTTTCCAGTAGCGGCACTCTTGGATACAGCTGTAATTGTATATCTTCTGTCAACTTTAGCACTTCATTGGATGAATAATATATGATCTCTTGATTGAGTTTGAACCCTGTGGAGATTGTTGGCAGCACTGTCACTCTGTATAATCATGTTTGTTTATATTTCAATAATTAATTTGCTAGTGAAATGCGAAGATGATTATCTGTATAACAACTTGACTATATTATAATACAAATAAATGCTGTGCAAACAATATGCTATGTAAATATGAAAATATGTTATAATGATTTTTTTTCTTTCATAGGATAGTATACAAAGAGTAAAATCAAAGGGAACATTGTACACGAGCAATATATTTGCATAAATCTTTTTTGGGGTACAATGAACCATATTTTTTTTTATTTTTTTTTTCCTAGAACTAAAATTTCAGTAATTTCTAAATAGATTAACCATTGAGACATCTTACTCTCATTCATTTGACTCCATACACAACAGGTTGAAGTCATGAGGTATAAATCTTCCGGCGATGTTAATTTGTATGTGACATGCTGCTGCTGCTGAATTAACAAAAACACAAGAGAACTTAATAGCTCTGCTACAGTTTTTCTGGCTTAGTGAGTTCAAAGCTCTTTATGAAATAGCAAATTGATAACATTAAAGTAGGCGTATTCCCTATTCATGTGAAAAGCAGCTAATTATCTCAGTGCTATTTGATGAGAAGACAATTTTTTCTATTACTTTTCTGATTCAGGGTAACCTGCTGCGCTGTTGTTGATCATGAGATGTAAGATCATTTGTATATGAGTATATGCCCAGTGAACACCTATGTACAGGAGAAAGTGCAATACAAGGAGGAAGAACCATCATCTTTTCTTGCTTTGTTTTTGCTTTCCTGGATTTCTATGTGCAGTTTATACAAAAGTGATCCAACAAATAATGAAATAAACCACCAAGGGAAATGCAATGTTGGCTGCAGTATATATTACTAAGCTGGGCAAAGGCTGGTATAAAGTGTCACAAAAATACTTTTGGTAAACCAGTGCTGGCACGCTACTACAGTTAAAGGGACACTGAACCCAATTTTTTTCTTTTGTGGTTCAGATTTGAGCGTGCAATTTTAAGCAACTTTCTAATTTACTCCAATTATCAATTTTTCTCTTTATTTGAAAAAGAATGCATTGAAGGTTTTTTTTTGGTTCAGGACTCTGGACAGCACTTTTTGATTGGTGGATGAATTTATCCACCAATCAGCAAGAACAACCCAGGTTGTTCACCAAAAATGGGCCAGCATCTAAACTTACATTCTTGCATTTCAAATAAAGATGCCAAGAGAATGAAGAAACGTTGATAATAGGAGTAAATTAGAAAGTTGCTTAAAACTTCATGCTCTATCTAAATCACGAAAGAAAAATTTGGGGTTCAGTGTCCCTTTAATTACAGAGATAACATACATTTTAAGAGAACAAAACTAAAATGTTTCTCCGAGTGTATTTTGGTACATCTGGTAGTAATATATTATTTATCTATTTCAAATATGTGGAAAATAAAATACATGTAAATGTTATTAATTACTTTAACGTAGGTGCTTAAATAGACATTAAACACAAATCGTAAACTTATGCAAATGTAGCTTCAATTGTGAAAACTATTTTGCATTGAATAATACAGCTTTGTTTTGTAAAATGGGTATATTTGTATGCCTTTTGTTTTTACAATGATTACTGAAACCCTTTGCTAACTCTCACAAACCCTTACAGACATGTGTAGTGTGAATTGCTGTTCACACATGTGCAGTAGGAAACAAAGTGGGGAAAACCTACTCTCTTCTTTTCCCAAATGTTTTCTTTCATGATTCAGATAGAGCATGCAATTTTAAGCAACTTTCTAATTTACTCCTATAATCAATTTTTCTTCGTTCTCTTGCTATCTTTATTTGAAAAAGAAGGCATCTAAGCTTTTTTTTTCTTGGTTCAGGACTCTGGACAGCACTTTTTTATTGGTGGATGAATTTATCCACCAATTAGCAAGGACAACCCAGGTTGTTCACCAAAAATGGGCCAGCATCTAAACTTACATTCTTGCATTTCAAATAAAGAGAATAAATAAAATTTGATAATAGGAGTAAATTAGAAAGTTGCTTAAAATGTCATGCTCTATCTGAATCACAAAAGAAAAAAATTGGGTTCAGTGTCCCTTTAAGGTGGTTTAGCAATGATTCTGCTCTAAAAAAAGATGTATTAAAATATATATTTACATGTACAGAGTCTTACATTTGACACAATCATGTCCATACAGTCCATAGGTGATAAAAGGCAGTCTGTGTACATGTAAGTTATTGTACAAACACATGTTTTTGAATTCTGTCCAACAATTACCCACATCTAAACTTTCAAGTACCCTCATCACAATTGCAGACAATGATTTTGCTTGTTACTGTCAGCAACATTGATAATCCACTTTACCAGAATACAATGTAAATCACTGACTGTTTTCTGCTCATGAGCTACGTTTGTGGTTTCTTAGCAGAACTTTATCTATCTACTTATATTTAACCCCTTTGAGAGAGTTAAACATATTGTAGTTGATCAACCCCATTGTTAGCTAGGCTAAGTAATGCCAAAGTTATATGCTCTAACACAGTGCTTCTTAAACTGGGGGGTTTGGGCCCCACCCCAGGTGGTACCTTAAAAAATATGGGGGTCCCCACAAGATTTTGTCATGTACTATGAGAGTGTGTTGTGAGTGTGTGTGTATATGTGAGTGTGTGTTTGTATGTATGTATGTATGTATGTATGTATGTATGTGTGTGTGTGTGAGAGTGAGTGTGTTTGTATGTATGTATATGTGTGTGAGTGTGTGTGTGTGTTTGTAAATGTGTTTATATATGTGGGAATGCATGAATGTGAGTGTGGTGTTTGTATATGAGTTTGCTTAAAGTGACACTGAACCCAATTTTTTTCTTTTGTTATTCAGATAGAGCTAGGCTGACCATATGTCCCGTTTTGAAAGGGACAGTACTGTTATTTTATGTTTCTTCCCCTGTCCCGTCGTTTCTTTAATAATATTAATTTTGTCCCGTTTTGAGGGTTATTAGACTGTGCGACCAGCGCAAGTGTCATTTTTTAGCACACATACCACTTACTAACATTTTTTAAACTCCCTGCCGGCAGGAAGGGTAGTTTTTTTTTTTAACTGCAGGGTTTGGGTTGGGTGGCCATGCCCACATGATCCACAGCACCGCGTCTATGCCGCCCGCACTCAAAATTAGGGGCGTGATCATTGAAAGCAAGTGACAGCAGGTCAGGACTCAGTCGTGAGTTGTCAGACTGAACTGAGGAGAGAGACTGGTCACGAGAGGGAAGTTAGAACTACTAGCTAGTGCCTAGTAAGGACAGGAGTCGGACTAGATCTGTCATTATCTGATGTGATGATCATCTGCCTCTGCCATCACCCGAATTAGTGGCTGACCATCACCAGAGAGATAATTCTTACCATCTTCTTGTGTCACAGTGTGAACATACAAACATAGTGATCAAGTAGATCAAATGTCTAAGTTCTGCAAGAATTGTGCATGGCCAAAGTAAGACCAGTGTCTGTGCCTGTCAATCAATTAAATTGTCATTAATTATGCTTATTATTATGCTGCTGCAGTGCTGGTTGTACAGACGTTATAAATAACAATTATCATTATCAAGCAACTATTTCCACATTTTTCTCAGTTTATCCACCATGTAACAATGATTTTGGGCAACTCAGCTAAGGATAATTGTTGGCTCAATAGTTTATATTCATGTCATAAAAGAACTTTTGTTAAAATCTTACTTTTTTTCCCTATGAATAAAGAATTTTAACCCTGTCCCGTTTTTGACATCTCAATGTCCCGTTTTTGTCTCAAGGAAATATGGTCAGCCTAGATAGAGCATGCAATTTTAAGCAGCTTTCTAATTTACTCCTAGTATCATTTTTTCTTCTTTCTCTTGCTATCTTTATTTGAAAAGAAAGTCCAGAACCCTGGACAGCATTTGTTTATTGGTGGATGAATTTATCCACCAATCAGCAAGAATAACCCAGGTTGTTCACAAAAATGGGCCGGCGTCTAAACTTACATTCTTGCTTTTCAAATAAAGATACCAAGAGAATGAAGAACATTTGATTTTAGGAGAAAATTAGAAAGTTGATAAATAATTTGGGTTTAGTGTCCCTTTAATGTGAGATAGGCACATAGATAATTTTATACCACTTGAAATGTGTGGGTGTTACTCATCACCACATGTGGGGAAGAAGCCTACAGGTACGTGGAGTTAGACAGAGTCTAACTTTTATTGATTAGCAATGACTATGAAAGCTGAATTTACTTATAGTCCCCACACTTTTGTGGTGTATTGATGTATTAAAAAATGTATATTTGTCTGACAAGAGGTTTGTTTTGGAATAAATTATAATAATTGGGGCGACACAAAAAAAAATTAAATACAAAAAGGGGTCACAGGTGAAAAAGTTTAAGAAGCTCTGCTCCAACAAATTAAGGGCAAGATAACATATGCTTTTGCGGGCGACACCAGTTTTTACGCGGTTTTGGTATCACATATACGGCGTAGCATACAAGTTATGCGTGTATATTTTACCCATCGTCCGCATTTTTTACTCCCATAAACTAACATAGAACTGGCGTCGCCATTCAGTATTACATATAAAGCGCAAAGGCTTACGTGCGCAGAATTGAGAAATTCTACTCCATTTTTATCTTGTCACACATAGGCAGGCACAGCAACCCTTGCACTGACTAAAAAAGCAACATAACTCCCTGGAAGCCTTAACAAACACATACATTTAAGCAGCCTCTCAAATAGTTAAAGGGACAGTATACTATAAAATAGTTTTTTCTCTTTCCAATTACTTTTTTACTTGCTGCAGAGTATAAAATGTATGAGATTTGCTTTTTTAAGATTTATTTATGTATATGAAATAGCTGATTTTGTGTTTTGAAGTCACAACCTAATACAATAGGTTGAGCTTGTAGGTATAATCAGATCTCATTACTTTATCACATTGTGTACATATACCTGCTTCTTTATCTTATATCTGTCCATAAACCAATCACCAATACTTGAAGAGAACAATGGAAAATTAACATTTTATTACCTTATCTCTTCTAGAACCCACTGGGAGTGTAATTTATTCTACTGGCTGTGTTAACACAGCTTGGACTTGAAGCCAAAATATTTAAGGATGGGTGGGAATACCACAGGCTAAATAAAATATTTCAAATGCAATCATAAGGGTAAAGGAAATACTTTTTAACAATTTAATACACTACAGCAGGTAAAGAGGATCATTGGGAACAAATTAAAGGGAAGAACATTTTTGAGTAAACTGTCCCTTTAAACCCTTTAAATCAATATTCCTCCTCTGCAATTATGTCAAACCAATCACAAACAGTACAACCTCTCACCTGCAGCCTTAAAACACCTGACAATGCACACCCTATCAGTAACATCAGTATTATATATATACCCATGTGTCAATTTATATTGGATGTGAGATACATTGATTTACATCTTATAAGTGAATATTATTATATGTACCCTTCATACACACCTATGTGAATGTGAGTTATAGTTCAAAAATATGTCATAAACATGATAATGTTACCTGTTTTTTATTGCCATTTCAGCACAGGTCCTATTATATGTTTTAACAATATTAGTGTAATAAAACACACCTCACATGGATGTGTATAACAATTACATGGTAAATAACAGAGGACAATGTTTATGGTGAACTATAATAATATATTTATTTTTGTTTTTGGCTTCTTGGATGAGGGAGCTGAAGTGCCTGTAGTGGATTGCCTTATTCTCCTTGTTCTAGCAGTTTCTGGTGTTTCTGCTGGTGTGTTGGCCACAGATGATAGGCTGGAGGCAGTGTCCTGTTGGTGTGTAAAGTGCTCAACCAACATACCCAAAAGTTGATTTTGTTCTCTCCATCTATTGTCCATCTGCATCTGCATATCAGACAGAATTTGCATCATCTGTGACTGGTTTTGAACACTTGCACTTAACAATGCTGTGATGTCCCTCTGCAGCTCTATGCTACGTCTGTGTAACCTCTCTTGGCCCCTGAAGACCCTCTCTTGGCCTCTTTGTATGCTCTCAGTGCTTCTGATGAGCCTCCTCTGGAGTATAATGTATTCCTCACCCAGGGGAGAATACAATGCATCCACAGACTCTTGAGCAACAGCGCTGGCAGTTGCTTGAGGGCAACAATGTTGTAGAAGAGGTGATGCTTGTGGATGTGCTTTTGTTGATTGAGGGGCAGCTGTAGTTTCTGGTGCTTGAGGGGCAGCTGTCTTTTCTGGTGCTTGAGGAGCAGCTGGAGTTTCTGGTGCTTAAGGGGCAGCTGTAGTATCTGGTGCTTGAGGGGCAGTTGTAGCTTCTGGTGCTTGAGGGGCAGTTGTAGTTTCTGCTGCTTGAGGGGCAGCTGTCTTTTCTGGTGCTTGAGGGGCAGCTGTAGTTTCTGGTGCTTGAGGGGCAATTATAGCTTCTGGTGCTTGAGGGGCAATTGTAGCTTCTGCTGTATTTTCCTCTGCAGATGTTGGAGCTTGTCCCAGGGAAGAGGATGGTGGAGCTCAACCCAGTGAATAAAATGGTGGAGCTCGTCCCAGTGAAGAAGATGGTGGAGCTCTCATAGATGATTGGTATTCCCACTGATGACCAGTGTGTGACCACTCAGCCTCTACAATTGGCCCATCCTGTGAAATAGTCTGTGACTGACATGAGACTGTGTTTGTGTTGTGGGAGGTTTAAATACATGGACCCTTTGTGCCTGTCTTGGCTCCCCCTCAAAACCAAAGGGAGGATATTCCTCTGGCCAGGAATGTTGCCAGGGTTCATATGGAAATGTCAGTGGCATCACTCCCGGGTCCTCAACTGAAGCCATCCAACCATGCTCATGCCTGGCAGCACACTGTTCCTGCGGTTGCCTGAAGATTGGTGGTGGTGGTGGTTGTTGTGGTGCTGGCATGGCTGTTTCTATCCTTGTGACAGGAGGTTTCATACAATAACATGATCCTCGTCATGTACATGAATGTGTGATATTAAAGGATGTTGTATTGCAATTACATATAATACAGGTGTGTGGGATGTTACTCACCAGCATGATGTGCTGTGGTTGCAACCCCTGAGTCACAAGCCCCTGGAAGTCCATGGACTGCTGTGATACTCAGGGATCTGTGTATCATTTCCTGCCAGGTGTTGTACTCCATTTCCAGGGATGGACCACCAGCTGTTCCCTTCTGGTGGACAGCTTCCTGCCCCATATTCTCTTTGACCTGCCTCTTAAATCATTCCACCTCTTTTTCAGGCCCTCTACAGTCCTCCTCTGCGGGGCCACGCTATTGACGGCATCCTCTACCGCCATCCACGCAGTCCAATTTTTAGCACTGCCTTTGTCCTTCTCCTGCCCAAAGAGGTCCCTGTAGTTGTCCATGATAGCCTGGACTAGGGCAACATTTTCATCAAATGAGAAGTTGGGACATCTCAGCCTCTCATCTTCCATGGCCACTTGGCTTCCCCCCTGTGATGTCCCTGGAAGTGTATGTTCCCTATCCTCTCCCTCCTGCCCCCTTCTGTACCCATGTGCACCCTCTGTCCCTCTCCTGGATGTGCCTGGTATCTGGGGCTCTCTGGCATCTCTCCTCCCATCATCCCTTCTGGCTTTCCCTCTCCCGACTCCACTTGCTCCCTGTTGGGGGGGGGGGCACTGCCCTTCCTGTCCTCTCCTATCCTCCTCTCCCTGCCACTCCTCTACCATCCTCCCCTCTCCCCTCATCCCTACCTCTCCCTGCCATCCTCACACTAATCACACTACACACACTCCTTCTCACTCCCAGTTCAGTCACACACAATCACAACCAAACCTCAGCCTATAACACTGTAAAAATAAAATAAAATATGTCAGGTGTTAGAAAAAAAAGTGTTGTGTATTTGTATATGTATGTATGCAATGTGTGCAATATGTCAGAATATGTGTAAGTAAGTGTACAAGTTTACTCAATCCATCAATGTGACCTAACTATTTATTCTGTTTGCACCTCTCTCGCTACTCTAACTAATCCTCCACTCCTGGGCCGTGTGTTGTAGCTCAACGAACAATCCAAACACTACTCAAGACAATGGCGGTTGCGCAGGAGTTTATATAGGAATTTTGAATAGCGTAATTACATGTCGCTTTTTTAGTTTAATTCCGGTTTCCTTTTTACGTGCGTTATCCTCATTTGCATAAAACTACTCTTTAGTGACACTTTACGCGGACATAATACTGCAGTAAGTTACTTGCGACGACTGAAATGTGTATTTGCACACATTTCTGAAGATCGCCAGTTTGTCCTACTTACGCCAGTCTAGCATCTGACGGCGCCATATATGTGATACCCCGATGTGCGAGGTGAAATTACGGGCAGCGCGGGTTTCAGATGTTACGCTGAAGCCTGCGCCGCATATGTAATCTTGCCCTAAACACGTAATATCTGCACCAGAATGTTTCTTTAAGACATAAAAATATTTCTTGCATTCATCAACAAACTTACTAGATTAAGTTTGAATTCTAATGGGCAGAGTAATGTCCTTTTAAAAGATATTTTTTATTTTATTTAAAGAAAATAAATATATGAATGGTGCCACTATCCAGGAATAGGAGGATATTTGTGAAACCCTGCACTTGCTTATACAATCTTGAGACAAAGGCTTCTGGAGCCTGAAGTAACCCCCCATACAGACTTGCAAATCAATCCTGATTACCACAGCCTTGTTGTTATCAAGAGAGAGAGCCGCGAGATAACTTGCACAAATGTATGCCAGGGTCATATATATCACATATGCCACTCAGATTCATAGCTTGAGGAGGGAGATAAGGGATTATTATTTGAAAAGGGTAGTGGAGTAAAGTTCTTTTATGAAAGGTCATTTTTGTTACTGTAGCCAGGAAAGATTATGAAAGCATCTAGTAATCTGATAAATTAAAGGGATATTGTTTTCAATTGTTTTCTATCAGCATTTAAAACATTTGAATCCTGAAATTGATTGTTTTAATTCAAATTGCAATTAATATAGCAATATCAGTCGCATATTTTCTACTCATGCCCATTGGCTGACAGCTACTTCTTGCTAATCTTCGCTGGTGATTTGTATAATAAGTGTGAATATGGAGTCTCATTATAGCGCTCGCATAGGTTTTACAGGGACATGGTATTCAACATTTTCACTGTTCTACCAAAAGGAGAATGCTTCAAAATGTCTTACAAATACAGTGGTCAATCAGAATCCCTTAGAAAAACTTCAAATGATTTATCACCAAAAATCCCCATGCATTTTAATGGTCTTTCTCTGTTAAAAATCCTTGTATAAGTTCTTTTTAAGGATTGTGATCGACCCTACAAGGTTTTATTTTTTGAAAAATGGACATTCATGTACTGCGCAAGCCTACTTTTTCCATGGGTTTTGTCCCTATAAGCCAATAAGTAACTGGGTCCCTGAGCTCAGGTGTAAATAATTATGGACTTCCTGTTAGTTTACATTTACAATTACACAGCTTTCCCTTAACCCACTATTTATTCAAAAAAGTACTAACTGTCTCTCTGGTTCCTGCACTCAAATAAGGTACCCCATTATATAGCTGCTAAAAGGTTAGCTATATTTGTAGAAAAATCCATAGTACGAATAAGACTCTATTAAAAAAAATTCCTTTATTTAGAAAATTTAAAATATAGCATATCAATAAAACATGATAGCGTAGACCTGCAGGCAAGCAAGGAAATATCCGTTTGGATATTGCACTGAGGTACACATTATAGCACACATTACTAAACTTACTGTACAAGAGCTATCAAAATATGGACCCTAATAAGACTTTTCTTAAGTGAGCCTTTTTAAATGTATACAGTATCTATATGCCGCCACTTCTTATACTTCAGTGGGTTTCCAAGATAACCAGATAACATACAACAATGTATTTTTATCTAACATCTTATGTATGTTATATGGTGCAGCTGAAAATGTATCTAAATAACATTACTGTATTCTGTTTCTATATACTATAATTAGCCATTTATATATATATAAAAGTCCAAATATACAAAATCAAACACATCCTAGAATTGGAGTGTAGGAGACTGATGTTTTGACACAAACAACTATAATTAAAAAGAAACAAATACTGATGCACTGTGACAACATTTTTTTACATAAACAGAATATGTCACTTGAAATACTCACCTTTTATTTCTGCCAGAATCATACACGATTGTGTTGTCATCTAAGGTAGGGAAAAATATTAGAAATAAATCAACAAAGATTTTACATTTTTTTCAAGGTTAAATGCAGCTATATAAATATATCATTGTATCGTGCATATCGTCTTCTCTGTACATTAAAAGGATATTATAGTGACATTTTCACATGCATCAGAAACTCCATTTTGTTTTATTTCATGATTCAGCAAACAATTTTAAACAACTTTCCATTGCAGTCCTATTATCTAATTTGCTTACTTATTTTGTTATCCTTTGCTGAAAAGCATACTTAGGTATGCTCATGCTATGGGGCTAGCTGATGATTGGAGGCTGCACATATATGCCTGTTGTGATTGGCTTACTGGTGTGTTTAGCTAGCTCCCAGTAATGAATTGCTGCTCCTTCAACAAAGGATACCAAGAGAATGAAGCAAAATTGATAATAGAAGTAAATTAGAAAGCTGTTTAAAATGGTATGCTCTATCTGAATAATGGGGGGGGGGGGAAATTGTGTTTCATGTCCCTTAATTCACTACATTATCAAAGGTCTTTTTTTTAGCAGGACATGGACATACTCTTTGTAATGCTTCTTTAGTGCTATTTATCGTATTCCCTCTGCTGTGGCCAATTAGGGTCAGATATAAATGATCTCATATAGATATCAGCGGGCAGAATATAGGAGTTGCGGGGTTTTGATTTTCACAGAGTACACATCACTGAAAAGGTGAAAGTTAAATTACAATGAAAGCATGAAAAATACAATACTGAGCATGCAGTGCATACTTGTTTCACTGTGTATAATTAAACATTAACTTTTGAATTTGATGCCCCTTTTAGGTTGCAGGCTGAGATTCCCTAAAGCTTATAGCTATCAGTCCTCCCTCTCTGAATATAAAGGGACATGAAACTAAAAATATTATATCATAATTCAGATAGAGTATACATTTTTAAACAACTTTCCATTTTACTACTGTTATTAATTTGCTTCATTCTCTTGGTATCTTTAATTGAAGAAGCAGCAATGCACTCGTGGGAGCTAGCTGAGCACATTTAGAATCAGCAGCTAGCTCCAAATTCCTGAGTCTATCCAGATATGCTTTTCAACAAAGGATACCAAGAGAATGAAGGAAATTACATAATAGAAGTAAATTGGAATGTTGTTTAAAATTGTGTGCTGTATCTAAATCATAAAAGAAACATTTTGGGTGTGATGTCCCTTTAACAAAAAATAAAAGTTGAACCTAGAACTGTGATCTGTTTCCAACACAATGTATGGAGGCTTTATAGCAGTGCATTACAGGAGCTGTAGGATTACTGCCCTGCAGAGCTAAGGGGCACAGCCTTCTTACTGTCTCTTTGGGAATCTTATTTCCAAAAAATAAAGAAGTAAAAAATATATATTTATATACAACAATAAAAACATTACATTAAATGACTGCATTTTATTGGGCACTATATTGCACTGCATTTGTCTATTCTTCTCATCGTGAATTTCAGTGTACAACGTCCCTGTAGTGCATACTACGAGCAATCTCACACTTCTCCCAGAACTTGCAAGTCACAGACCAAGAGAGATATAGTGAATCTAAACCATGGAGCCTTTCTTATAAAGACAAAAAAACCTTCTTCAGTTCTAATAGTGAATGTGAGGGGCCTAACAAAAAAATACAAAAAGGATATCACTAGGGAAATGCCATAAATATGCTCAGTCCCCAGGCTGCATATTTTACAATGAATTATGTATACGGACGAGTGAGAAAAAACTGCCATAAGCGCAGTATCCTTCCTTAGCCTTGAAACGCTGCAGTTTTGTAATAGTTCATTAAACAGTAGTGAGTTAAGGGTCATGCTGTATGAGGCCATTATCTGCTGCTGCCTATGATCTTCAGTTATTCTTTCTTTGCTTGTATGTATTACACATGATAAGTGCAGTAATGCAGATAAGAAGAATCATGTGACCTGTGATCTCAGCCACATGTCATTAAGGGCACCTCTCCGTATAAACTTGTGATCACAGCTGACCTTTTTAGGATCACAAGGAAGTCACAAGCTGGAACTTGCTTTTCTAACACTAGCTATTATGTAAAATTGTACTCATCCATGTCTAAATGGATTTAAAACTGAGTAAAAAAAGTGATGATAAAAGTTGGAATTTCTAAATTAGTTTATATTACATACTGCAATGCGCATAAATATAGTTATAGGCCTCAGGCTGCTGACGGAGTAGAATAGTGAGGCCACATGTCATAACCACAACATATATATGGGTAAAACATTGCCTTTTTTTGCTGTGATTAATGGGAAAGAATGATTAATAAAATAGGTATTAATATCTACTACAGTATTTAATCATTAAGAGAACATTAGGAAGTAGCAGTATCAACATAGAAGCTGTACTGATATTTTTTTCATGCTATAGGTTGATGTTAATACAAAGGTAGTCACTCCTTTTCATGGGGTTTCAATCTATTTTATCGAATGCACAAAAGTCTGTGATGTCATGATTATGTATAAGACATCATCAACACAGCTCACAAGTTTAAGACTTTAATTACCTGCTTTTATGCATTGAGAAATAACAAATTGATGCATATCCTGGTATTTGGAAGCCAAAAGTAAACTTTAGTGATGTATTTACAAAATACAAATAAAAAAAAAATCCAATGTTCTGTTATCAACTTTTCCTCTTTCTCTTATTATCCTTTGTTGAAACTTAGCTCCTTTCCATTGAACCATAGTGATGTAGGCTCAAGAGCGTGCACATGTATTGAGCAATTGTAATTGATTTTTTTTAAAATTTTATGTTCTATCTGAATTTTATCAGTTCAATTTTGACTTCCATGTCCCTTTAACGGGACAGTAATTTAAAAATTAAACTTAAATGGATTGATAGAGCATTACATTTTAAACAACTTCCCAATGTACTTTTATTATCAGTTTTGCTTAGTTTTCTTGGAGTCTTTTGTTAAAGAGTAATCCTAGATGATCTAAAGAGAATGCATGTGTCTAGAAATCTGGCAGCAGTGTTTGCAACATTGTTTATAGCAATGTCATACATAGTTGCAAAAACTGCTACCTAAGGCCTAGATTTGGAGTTTGGCGTTAGCCGTGAAAACCAGCGTTAGAGGCTCCTAACGCTGGTTTTAGGCTACCTCCGGTATTTGGAGTCACTCAAAATAGGGTCTAACGCTCACTTTTCAGCCGCGACTTTTCCATACCGCAGATCCCCTTACGTCAATTGCGTATCCTATCTTTTCAATGGGATCTTTCTAACTCCGGTATTTAGAGTCGTGTCTGAAGTGAGCGACAAAACGACAAAACTCCAGCCGCAGGAAAAAAGTCAGTAGTTAAGAGCTTTCTGGGCTAACGCCGGTTTATAAAGCTCTTAACTACTGTACTCTAAAGTACACTAACACCCATAAACTACCTATGTACCCCTAAACCGAGGTCCCCCCACATCGCCGCCACTCGATTAAATTTTTTTAACCCCTAATCTGCCACCACCTACGTTATATTTATGTACCCCTAATCTGCTGCCCCTAACACCGCCGACCCCTATATTATATTTATTAACCCCCTAATCTGCCCCCCACAACGTCGCCGCCAGCTACCTACACTTATTAACCCCTAATCTGCCGACCGCAAAGCGCCGCCACCTACGCCGCCACCTACGCCGCCACCTACGTTATCCTTATGTACCCCTAATCTGCTGCCCCTAACACCGCCGACCCCTATATTATATTTATTAACCCCTAATCTGCCCCCCACAACGTCGCCGCCAGCTACCTACACTTATTAACCCCTAATCTGCCGACCGCAAAGCGCCGCCACCTACGTTATCCTTATGTACCCCTAATCTGCTGCCCCTAACACCGCCGACCCCTATATTATATTTATTAACCCCTAATCTGCCCCCCTCAACGTCGCCTCCACCTGCCTACACTTATTAACCCCTAATCTGCCTAGCGGACCGCACCGCTACTATAATAAAGTTATTAACCCCTAATCCGCCTCACTAACCCTATAATAAATAGTATTAACCCCTAATCTGCCCTCCCTAACATCGCCGACACCTAACTTCAATTATTAACCCCTAATCTGCCAACTGGAGCCCACCGCTATTCTAATAAATGTATTAACCCCTAAAGCTAAGTCTAACCCTAACACTAACACCCCCCTAAGTTAAATATAATTTACATCTAACAAAATTAATTATCTCTTATTAAATAAATTATTCCTATTTAAAGCTAAATACTTACCTGTAAAATAAATCCTAATATAGCTACAATATAAATTATAATTATATTATAGCTATTTTAGGATTAATATTTATTTTACAGGCAACTTTGTAATTATTTTAACCAGGTACAATAGCTATTAAATAGTTAAGAACTATTTAATAGTTACCTAGTTAAAATAATTACAAAAATTACCTGTAAAATAAATCCTAACCTAAGTTACAAATAAACCTAACACTATACTATCATTAAATTAATTAAATAAAATACCTACAATTACCTACAATTAAACCTAACACTACACTATCAATAAATAAATTAAATACAATTCCTACAAATAACTACAATGAAATAAACTAACTAAAGTACAAAAAATAAAAAAGAACTAAGTTACAAAAAATAAAAAAATATTTACAAACATAAGAAAAATATTACAACAATTTTAAACTAATTACACCTACTCTAAGCCCCCTAATAAAATAACAAAGACCCCCAAAATAAAAAATGCCCTACCCTATTCTAAATTACTAAAGTTCAAAGCTCTTTTACCTTACCAGCCCTGAACAGGGCCCTTTGCGGGGCATGCCCCAAGAAGTTCAGCTCTTTTGCCTGTAAAAAAAACATACAATACCCCCCCCCAACATTACAACCCACATACCCCTAATCTAACCCAAACCCCCCTTAAATAAACCTAACACTAAGCCCCTGAAGATCATCCTACCTTGTCTTCACCTCACCAGGTATCACCGATCCATCCTGGCTCCAAAATCTTCATCCAACCCAAGCGGGGGCTGGCGATCCATCATCCGGTGGCTGAAGAGGTCCAGAAGAGGCTCCAAAGTCTTCATCCTATCCGGGAAGAAGAGTAGATCCGGACCGGCAACCATCATCTTCCAAGCGGCATCTTCTATCTTCATCCGATGAGGACCGGCTCCATCCTGAAGACCTCCGACGCGGACCCATCTTCATCCGGTGACGTCCAACTGAAGAATGAAGGTTCCAAGATGGCGTCCCTCGAATTCCGATTGGCTGATAGGATTCTATCAGCCAATTGGAATTAAGGTAGGAATATTCTGATTGGCTGATGGAATCAGCCAATCAGAATCAAGTTCAATCCGATTGGCTGATCCAATCAGCCAATCAGATTGAGCTCGCATTCTATTGGCTGATCGGAACAGCCAATAGAATGCAAGCTCAATCTGATTGGCTGATTGGATCAGCCAATCGGATTGAACTTGATTCTGATTGGCTGATTCCATCAGCCAATCAGAATATTCCTACCTTAATTCCGATTGGCTGATAGAATCCGATCAGCCAATCAGAATTCGAGGGACGCCATCTTGGATGACGTCCCTTAAAGGAACCTTCATTCTTCAGCTGGACGTCGCCGGATGAAGATGGGTCCGCGTCGGAGGTCTTCAGGATGGAGCCGGTCCTCATCGGATGAAGATAGAAGATGCTTCTTGGAAGATGATGGTTGCCGGTCCGGATCTACTCTTCTTCCCGGATAGGATGAAGACTTTGGAGCCTCTTCTGGACCTCTTCAGCCACCGGATGATGGATCGCCAGCCCCCGCTTGGGTTGGATGAAGATTTTGGAGCCAGGACGGATCGGTGATACCTGCTGAGGTGAAGACAAGGTAGGATGATCTTCAGGGGCTTAGTGTAAGGTTTATTTAAGGGGGGTTTGGGTTAGATTAGGGGTATGTGGGTGGTGGGTTGTAATGTTGGGGGGGGTATTGTATGTTTTTTTTACAGGCTGGTAAGGTAAAAGAGCTTTGAACTTTAGTAATTTAGAATAGGGTAGGGCATTTTTTATTTTGGGGGTCTTTGTTATTTTATTAGGGGGCTTAGAGTAGGTGTAATTAGTTTAAAATTGTTGTAATATTTTTCTTATGTTTGTAAATATTTTTTTATTTTTTGTAACTTAGTTCTTTTTTATTTTTTGTACTTTAGTTAGTTTATTTCATTGTAGTTATTTGTAGGAATTGTATTTAATTTATTTATTGATAGTGTAGTGTTAGGTTTAATTGTAGGTAATTGAAGGTATTTTATTTAATTAATTTAATGATAGTATAGTGTTAGGTTTAATTGTAACTTAGGTTAGGATTTATTTTACAGGTAATTTTGTAATTATTTTAACTAGGTAACTATTAAATAGTTCTTAACTATTTAATAGCTATTGTACATGGTTAAAATAATTACAAAGTTGCCTGTAAAATAAATATTAATCCTAAAATAGCTATAATATAATTATAATTTATATTGTAGCTATATTAGGATTTATTTTACAGGTAAGTATTTAGCTTTAAATAGGAATAATTTATTTAATAAGAGATAATTAATTTTGTTAGATGTAAATTATATTTAACTTAGGGGGGTGTTAGTGTTAGGGTTAGACTTAGCTTTAGGGGTTAATACATTTATTAGAATAGCGGTGAGCTCCAGTCGGCAGATTAGGGGTTAATAATTGAAGTTAGGTGTCGGCGATGTTAGGGAGGGCAGATTAGGGGTTAATACTATTTATTATAGGGTTAATGAGGCGGAATAGGGGTTAATAACTTTATTATAGTAGCGGTGCGGTCCGCTCTGCAGATTAGGGGTTAATAAGTGTAGGTAGCTGGTGGCGACGTTGTGGGGGGCAGATTAGGGGTTAATAAATATAATATAGGGGTCGGCGGTGTTAGGGGCAGCAGATTAGGGGTACATAAGGATAATGTAAGTAGCGGCGGTTTACGGAGCGGCAGATTAGGGGTTAAAAATAAAATGCAGGTGTCAGCGATAGCGGGGGCGGCAGATTAGGGGTTAATAAGTGTAAGGTTAGGGGTGTTTAGACTCGGGGTACATGTTAGGGTGTTAGGTGCAGACTTAGGAGGTGTTTCCCCATAGCAAACAATGGGGCTGCGTTAAGAGCTGAACGCGGCTTTTTTGCAGGTGTTAGGTTTTTTTTCAGCTCAAACAGCCCCATTGTTTTCTATGGGGGAATCGTGCACGAGCACGTTTTTGAGGCTGGCCGCTTGCGTAAGCAACTCTGGTATCGAGAGTTGAAGCTGCGTTAAAAATGCTCTACGCTCCTTTTTTGGAGCCTAACGCAGCCTTTATGTGGACTCTCAATACCAGAGTTATTTTTATGGTGCGGCCAGAAAAAAGCCAGCGTTAGATTTTCGGGTCGTTACCGACAAAACTCCAAATCTAGCCGATAGACTGCAATAGACACGTGCACACTTCTAAGCTCCTATCAGCCTGCCTATTTTACTCTTCAATAAAGGATATCAATAGAACAAAGGACATTTGACTATAGAAATAACCTAATACCTTATGCAAATTTGTCAAAAAAGTTCATTATACAAAATGAATTCAGTGCTACTGAAACATATAACCCTACAAACACCAGGCACTGAAAGCATTCAAGAGTCATGTGAGCAGCTCGGATTACTGACTTTTTGGGCCTTACTATTATTTGTAATCTCACAAAGAATTCTCTCTGCTTGTGTTATCAATACATGGTATTTAAAACAATTTATCCGTACCAGCTCTTCTGAAATAATTATAAAAAAATGTTTATTTCATGACATGCTAGATTAACTCACAGTTTCAATATCTATATTAAAGAATTAATCCAAAATGTTATCCTAACATAACTATTTGTCTGTAAAAATAGACTAAAATCAGTATCAAACCAATATTAACTTTAATGCCTTTTTATAGTTGTAGCACTTTATTTGTCTGTTTTGGAGTAATTGTGATGTAATTAAATTAAAAGCTATGTAACATTAAAAAAAAATTATCTTTGGAGTATTGGAAGTTTATTTTATTTTTACTTATCCTGGACATTCTTCAAACGTCAACCACCTTTCCTGGAAGGCTATTCCTCATAAATTCAGAAGGGTTCAATCTCATGGCTATAAACACATAAGGATCCCTTTTAAAGATACACTAAAGTCAAAATTACTTTCATGATTCAAAATAAAGCATGCAATTTTAAACAAGTTTCCAATTTATTTGTTATCTAATTTGCATTGCTCTCTTGATATCCTTTATTTAAAAGCATACCTACATAGGTTCAGAAGCAGCAAAGCACTACTGGGAACTAAATGGTGATTGATGGCTACAAACATATGCCTCTTGCCACTGGCTCACTTGATGTGTTCAGCTAGCTCCCAGTAGTATATTTCTGCTCCTTCTTCAAAGGATACCAAGAGAATGAAACACATTTGATAACAGAAATACATTGATAGGTTCATCAAAATGTTATGCTGTATATGAATCATAAGAAAAATTAGGAGTTTCATGTCCCTTTAATGTCCATAGGTAAATGTAAATATATGAAAACAGCAACTTCAAAATGTTGCTGTTGCTTTCAATGTCAACGTATGTAAATACTAACAAAATGATCCAATAGTCTTTCAGGCACATGGTCCCTTTACCTGCCACAGATTTTGTTGTCCACATTATAACAGTAAATAAAACACACGTTCCAGAGCCCATCCACAGCTTTCCAAGAATTGCAGAGTGAGAATGTTTTCAGCATATAAATATGACTATGAAAGACACAAGCTTTTTAGGCATGGAGTAACTTTTTTAACTTGACAATTTAAGGTTATTGATTCACATTTGCATCCAATGTGCACATCTAATTTATTCAATTTTTGTGCCTGAATACAATAATCCCAGCAGTGATAATTCTTCAGTTAATAATACTTGTGATTTATGTTTTTCAGTTCAATAGCAACATCTGTCAAGTTGAATAGATAGGCCTCAAGCACTGTTTATGAGGTAACCTTCCATTCAGTGCTACTGCAATTTTTTGAACAGCATATAATTTGCAGGTGGCTTTTTCAATGGGCTACAATAACGAAAGAGAAGATTAGACTGGAATATGTATAAAGATTGGAAGAATTATGAAATTTGACTAAAAACATGGACTTTCTCAAGATAGAAAAACATTTTTAGCACTGGAAAAATAACAACTTCCAATGTAAGCAGTAAACTATAAAAGGAGCAATAAAGATTTTTGGCTCATATTTTTCTTTACAGATATTTATACAATATCCAAACTTTCCACATGATGGTCCATATCTGAATTTGGTTTCACAAAGATGTTGCAAAGACATTACATTATTGGCACTATTATAATAATGTTTGCTACTCAAACTGTAAATATAAATGCAAGTTTGTGGTATAAGGTATGGTTTGACAAATGTATTTCAGATGCATTTTGTCCGATCTAATTTATTTATACAGATTGAATTATGACATATTTGATCTCTCTGTGGTTTAAAAGTTGCCAGTATATACTATTTTATAAACCTAATGAAAAACAATGGAAGAAAAAAAAAAGATCACACATACCATGTAAAATGCAATTATAAGGAAAACAGAATATACATATGTGTAATTTGGAATGGAGAATATTAAATGTTAAACCTGTTATGTAAAAATAAGATTACAATTATTTTTCTGTTTACTATTCCCAGATCAGATATGTTCTTTCTAAATGTTGAATTACCATCCTCAAAATTAGAACTGTTTTTACAGACTACCAATTGTATTGAAGCAAAAAAATATTGATGCTGCCATTAGGATGTAATGGTATTTATTTCTCTGTACTAATTCCCTATGGTTAATATGCAAACTCTTGCTGTG
Source organism: Bombina bombina (assembly GCF_027579735.1). Lineage (NCBI taxonomy): Eukaryota > Metazoa > Chordata > Amphibia > Anura > Bombinatoridae > Bombina > Bombina bombina. Next base: position 702,224,004 of record NC_069500.1, on the reverse strand, counting down.
TTTGTCAGTAGCTGATCTACTTAACAGAATGCCCTGGTGCAGATAGACGGATAGATGATAGATAGATAGATACCAGTAAGTGGACCCTGGTGCCACTGCACCTACTGCACCAATGTCAGTTCCTCCCCTGGGGCCCGATCACAAACGCGGAGTCGCCTGCAAAAGCTGGTATCGGCTATTTTTAGATGGATGTTGCAATCACATATACGGCGCTGCATACAAATGCAGCACGTATATTTCACCCGTCGGCCACTATTTTTACTCCAATAAACTAACATAGAACCGGTGTACAAGTCGGTATCACATATTCAGTGCAAGGGCTTACATGGCGAAAATGGAGAAATTGTATTCCATATTCACCTCACCACACATAGGCAGGCGCAGCAAGCCTTGCGCTGAGTATATGAGCACCGTAACTCCCTGGAAGTTTTAACAAACACCTAACGCATGCGCAATATGTACCTCTCAACCGCCATCCCCCCAACACAATAACTAATAAATGTTTTAACCCCTAATCTTTCAACCCCCAAATCACAAAGTATCTAATTACACTATTAACCCATAATCCGCCAACCCCCCACATCGCAAACTACATATTAAAACTATTAAACCCCAAATCGCCAACCCCCACAACGTAATCTTCCTAATTAACCTATTAACCCCTAAACAGCCATGCCCCACAACACAATCTACCTAATTAACCTATTAACCCCTAATCCACCATCCCCCCACAATCCAATCTACCTAATTAAACTATTAAAACCTAAACCGCCATCCCCCCACAATGCAAAGTATTAATCTAATCACTAAGCCCCCTAACCTAACACCCCCTAAATTAACCCCTATTACATAAAATAAAAAGACTATTTTACTAATAAATTAATTAAAATCCTAATTTAAAATTAAAATAAAAAATCCTAACATTACATTTTTAAAAAAAATCCAAGATTAAATGTAAATAAAAAAATCTAAGATTACATAAAAAAATAAACAAAATTATCCAAAATAATATTTTTTTTTTTAAACCTAATGTAATACCCATATAAAAACAAAAAAAAAAACACCCCAAAATAAAAGCACACCCTAATCCAAGACTAAAGTACCAATACTACTTGATACATTTTGGGACTCGTTTTTTTGTTTTTTTGGGGGGGGGTGTTTAGATTAGGGATTTTTTTATTTTTTAATGGGCAGCAAAAGATCTGAGTGCCCTTTAAAGGGCAATGCCCATACAAATGCTCCTTTAGGGGCAATGGGTAGATTAGATTTTTATAGAAGTCTTTTTTATTTTGGTGGGTTGGGTGTGTGTGGGATTTTACTGTTAGAGGTTAATTTGTAGTTGTTTTTAGGTAAAAGAGTTGATTGTTTCAGGGAAATGCCTATAAAAGGCCCTTTTAAGGGCTATTGGTAGTTTAGTCTTAGATTAGGGTGTGTTTTTATTTTGGGGTGGCTTTTTTGTTTTATAGGTGTATTAGAATAGGTTTAAAAAAATGTATTTGGGATAATTTCGTTTATTTTTTTATGTAATCTTAGATTTTTTTTACTTTTTTGTAATGTTAGATTTTTTATTTAAATTTAATCTTAGGTTTTATTTTGTTTTATGTAATTTTAGATTTTTTTTATTTTAATTTTAAATTTAAAAAAGGAAATTTATGCTTACCTGATAAATTTGTTTCTTTTACGATACGACGAGTCCACAGATTTCATCCTAACTTATGGGATATCGCCTCCTGGTCAGCAGGAGGAGGCAAAGAGCACCACAGCAGAGCTGTATATATAGCTCCTCCCTTCCCTCCCACTCCAGTCATTCGACCGAAGTTAGGAAGAGAAAGGAAATGCCAAGGTGCAGAGGTGACTGAAGTTTAACAAAAATAAAGACCTGTCTTAGAAAAAAAAACAGGGTGGGCCGTGGACTCGTCGTATCGTAAAAGAAACAAATTTATCAGGTAAGCATAAATTTCCTTTTCTTTTACAAGATACGACGAGTCCACGGATTTCATCCTTACTTATGGGATACAATACCAAAGCTATAGGACACGGATGAAAGGGAGTGTCAAGACAGGAACCTAAACAGAAGGCACCACTGCTTCAAGAACCTTTCTCCCAAAAACAGTCTTGGACGAGGCAAAAGTATCAAATTTGGAAAATTTGGAAAAAAGTGTGAAGAGACGACCAAGTTGCAGCCTTGCAAATCTGTTCAACAGAAGCATCATTTTTAAATGACCATGAGGAAGCCACAGCCCTAGTGGAATGAGCCGTAATTCATTCTGGAGGCTGCTGTCCAGCAGTCTCATATGCAACACGGATGATACTCTTCAACCAAAAAGAAAGAGAGGTAGCCATAGCTGTCTGACCCCTACGTTTCCCAGAAAAAAAAACAAATAATGAAAATGATTGACGAAAATCCTTAGTCGCCTGCAAGTAGAACTTCAAGGCACGGACTACGTCCAAATTATGTAACAGACGCTCCTTCTTAGAAGAAGGATTAGGACACAATGAAGGAACAACAATTTCCTGATTAATATTTTTTGTTGGAAACAACCTTAGGAAGAAAACCAGAATTGGTACGCAACACTACCTTTTTGGAATGAAAAATAAGATAAGGAGAATCACATTGTAATGCCGAAAGCTCAGAAACTCTGCGAGCAGAAGAAATAGCAACCAAAAATAAAACTTTCCAAGATAATAACTTAATATCTATGGAATGCATAGGTTCAAACAGAACCCCTTGAAGAACATTAAGAACTAAATTCAAACTCCAAGGAGGAGCAACTGGTCTAAACACAGGCCTGATTCTAGTCAGAGCCTGACAAAAGGATTGGACATCTGGAACATCTGCCAGACGCTTGTGTAGCAAAATAGATAAAGCAGAAATCTGTCCCTTTAAGGAACTTGCTGACAACCCTTTCTCCAAACCTTCTTGGAGAAAAGATAAAATCCTAGGAATCCTAACTCTACTCCATGAGTAGCCTTTGGATTCGCACCAATAAAGATATTTACACCATATCTTATCGTAAATTCTTCTAGTAACAGGCTTACGTGCCTGAATCAAGGTATCAATGACCGAATCAGAGAACCCTCGCTTAGATAAAATCAATCGTTCAATCTCCAAGCAGTCAGCTGCAGAGAAATTAGATTCGGATAATGGAAGGGTCCCTGAATGAGAAGGTCCTTCCTCAATGGAAGCTTCCACTGTGGCAGAGATGACATGTCCACCAGATCGGCATACCAAGTCCTGCGAGGCCACGCAGGAGCGATGAGGACCACCGAAGCCCTCTCCTGTTTGACTCGAGCAATCATCCAAGGAAGGAGAGCAAATGGAGGGAACACATAAGCTAGGTTGAACGACCAAGGCATCTATCAGTTCGGCCTGAGGATCCCTGGACCTGGATCCGTATCTCGGGAGCTTGGCATTCTGATGAGACGCCATAAGATCCAGCTCTGGCCTGCGCCATCTGAGAACCAGGTTGGCAAAGACTTCCGGATGGAGCTCCCATTCCCCCGGATGAAACGTTGGTCTGCTCAAAAAATCCGCCTCCCAGTTGTCCACTCCTGGGATGTAGATTGCCGACAGATAACAAGAGTGATCTTCCGCCCACTGAATTATCTTGGCTACTTCTGTCATCGCTAAGGAACTCCTTGTTCTTCCCTGATGATTGATGTAAGCTACAGTCGTGATGTTGTCCGACTGGAATCTGATGAATTTGGCCGAAGCCAACTGAGGCCAAGCCTGAAGCACATTGAATATTGCTCTCAAATCCAGAATATTGATGGGAAGTAGAGACTCCGACCGAGTCCACACACCCTGAGCCTTCAGGGAGTTCCAGACTGCACCCCAACCTATCAGGCTGGCGTCCGTTGTCACTATCACCCAAGAGGGTCTGCAGAAGCACGTCCCTTGGGACAGATGATCCGGCGACAACCACCAAAGAAGAGAGTCCCTTGTCTCCTGATCCAGATCTATTTGAGGAGACAAATTTGCATAATCTCCATTCCATTGTCTGAGCATGCTCAGTTGTAGAGGTCTGAGATGAAAACGAGCAAACGGAATAATGTCCATTGCTGCCACCATCAATCCAATCGCCTCCATGCACTGAGCCACTGACAGCCGAGGATTGGACTGAAGGGTTCGGCATGTATTCAGAATCTTTAACTTTCTGACTTCCGTCAAAAAGATCTTCATGGATAGAGAGTCGATTAGAGTTCCCAGGAAAGGAACCCTTGTCTGTGGAATTAGTGAACTCTTTTCTAGATTCACCTTCCACCCGTGAGTCCATAGAAAGGATAGAACAATGTCGGTATGAGACTTTGTTAGTTGATAAGACGACGCCTGGTTCAGAATATCGTCCAGATAAGGCGCCCCGTGGCCTGAGAACCACCAGCAGAGACCCCAGAACCTTTGTGAAAATTCTGGGTGCCGTTGCCAGACCGAAAGGATGGGCCATGAACTGAAAATGTTTGTCCAGAAAGGCAAACCTCAGGAAATTGTGATGATCTTTGTGGATAGGAATATGAAGATATGCATCCTTTAAATCCACGATAGTCATATATTGACCCTCCTGGATCAATGGAAGAATGGTCCGAATAGTTTCCATCTTGAAGGATAGAACTCTGAGAAATTTGTTTAGACTTTTGAGATCTAAAATGGGTCGGAACGTTCCCTCTTTTTTGGGAACTACAAAGAGATTTGAGTAAAACCCCTGCCCCTGTTCCTGTATTGGAATGGGGCATATTACTCCCATGGAGGAGAGATCTCTTACACAGCATAAGAACGCCTCTCTTTTTATCTGGTCGACAGACAATCGTAAAAGAAGAAACCTTCCTCTGGGGAAGGAATTTTTGAACTCCTTGAGACACGATTTCCAGTGTCCAGGGATCCTGAACGTCTCTTATCCAAACCTGGTTAAAGAGAGAAAGTCTGCCCCCTACTAGATCCGGTCCCGGATCGGGGGCCGCCCATTCATGCTGTCTTGGTAGCAGCAGCAGGCTTCTTGGGTTGTTTACCCTTGTTCCAAGACTGGTTGGGTCTCCAGGTGGACTTAGCTTGTGAATAATTCCCTTCCTGCTTAGTGGAAGAGGAAGAGGGGACTCCCTTGAAATTTCGAAAGGAACGAAAATTACTCTGTCGACCCCTTTGCTTAGAAGTTTTATCTTAAGGGAGGAGGTGACCCTTACCTCCCGTAATATCAGAAATGATCTCTTTCAAGTCAGGTCCGAACATGGTCTTTCCCTTGAAAGGAATAGCCAAAAGCTTTGATTTAGAGGACAAATCCGCAGACCAAAATTTTAACCATAAGGCTCTTCGTGCTAAGATGGAGAATCCTGAACTCTTAGCCGCCAATTTGGTGATCTGAAAGGAAGCATCCATAATAAAAGAATTAGCCAGTTTAAGGGCCTTAATTCTATCCTGTATCTCTTCCAAAGAAGTCTCAGTCCTAAGAGACTCTTCTAGGGCGTCAAACCAAAAAGCAGCCGCAGTCGTGACTGTTACAATGCAGGCCGCCGGTTGTAATAGGAATCCCTGATGAACATAGAGTTTCTTGAGAAGAGCCTCCAACTTCTTATCCATGGGGTCTTTGAAAGCACAACTGTCCTCGATAGGAATAGTCGTACGCTTAGCCAGGGTAGCGATAGCTCCCTCCACCTTGGGGATCATCTGCCAAGAATCGAGAAAGGTGTAAGCTATAGGGTACATTTTATTAAAAATAGGGGAAGGGGAGAACGGAATACCCGGTCTTTCCCATTCCCTTGCAATAATTTCCAAAATTCTCTTAGGAACCGGAAAAGCATCAGAATAAGAAGGAACCTCCAAATATCTGTCCATCTTACTCAATTTTTCTGGCGGGACCACAATAGAGTCACAGTCATCCAGAGTCACCAAAACCTCTCGTAGCAAAAGGCGGAGGTGTTCAAGCTTAAATCTGAAGGACATTACGTCTGAATCTGTCGGGAGCAATGCATTTCCTGAGTCAGACAGTTACCCCTCAGACAGAGCCTCCTTACCCCCCAATTCAGAGCCCTGGGAGGGTACATCGGAGATCGCCATCAAAGCATCAGAAGTCGCAGGGACCACATGGGACTCTGTCCTACTGCGTTTGCCTTGTAACACTGGCAACTTAGATAAAACCTCTGAAAGAGTAGATGACATAACTGTAGCCATATCCTGCAGAGTGAATGAAGCAGACGCAGTTGAAGAACACGGCGTCGCCTGAGCGGGCGTTAAAGGTTGTGACGCTTGGGGAGAAAGTTGCGGCATACACTGAGTCTCATCAGTGTGAGAAACATCCTTAGATATACTTGCATTAAAGAAAATTGTTCTTTACACTGTAAAGCCCTCTCAGTACATGAGGGACAAAAAGGGATAGGGGGTTCCACATTGGCATTTAAACACATAAAGCATGTACTTTCTAGAAGGTCAGCCATGACAAAAAAAAACAAGCAACAGCAATATTGGTCGTGGTACTAAGGAATAAACTTTAATTAAAATAAAAAGTTAGAAAATATGTTGCAAAAACGAGTGTACTGTGTCCTTAAAAATTAAAGCTGTATAATTTTTAATGCTCAGCAAACAATAATACAATAACAGGGAAGCACTATAAGTTTTCAGTAGATCTCCCTATGAATGTACACTCTAACCGTGCATAACACTTTAAGGACAGAATTCAGCACTAGCACCTTGCTACAGCTCTGCTGTGGCGCCTACCTGTCCCCACGAGTCAACTAATAGCACTCCATGAACGGCGTGCCTAAGATCGCTTGTGAGAATTACTGAAACATGCTGACTTAGGCCACACCGGAGCCTCTAGACATGCTGCCGATTCCAGACCCGGATATCAACCGCGCGGCTAAGCACGCGAACGCTAAGCCCCACCCATCGTGGACGGAAACTAACTCCCCCTGAAAAATAGAGACCGCAAGGGGAGTAACAATGTCGGACAAAAAACGGAACCAAACGGAACCTCTTAGAGTACCGTGAACCACCAATGTGCCCCATCAAACACCATCCTGCCAATTATCTTAGCAAAAATAAAGGTTAGGTCACTGGAGTAAGAACTCCCGGACACCATCTCCCAGCATCAAGCCCACAATTTAAGTATCTCAACCAGGCTCATGTTCTTATTATTAGAGCCCACTGATAGCACAGCTGAAACTTCAGCTCACCTAACAAAAGAAGGGGGACCTAAACACACAATTATGTACTTTGTGCAAATTGATTACCCCTTTCTGGTATAGTGAATAAATGTCAGTCTGTTCTGAGTTACCCAGTCCATTAATGCTGAGTGCAGCATGAACTTGTCCCACACAATGAAGATGTCCTTTTCATCACCTCCAGCAGATCTGTGGGAACAAACAGGGTCTTAGATAATATCTGCTAAGACCATCAACAGGGCAGCAAACAGTATGGGAGGCACAGAGAGAATAGAAAACTCCTCAGTTCCCATTGCTGAAAAGCCTGTAGCTTTACCCCTGAGTAAAATAGTACACACTGGTACCATTTAAAAATAATAAACTCTTGATTGAAGGATCTAAACTAACACCTCACTTTACCTCTTCCTATCACTAACACAGGCAAAGAGAATGACTGGGGTGGGAGGGAAGGGAGGAGCTATATATACAGCTCTGCTGTGGTGCTCTTTGCCTCCTCCTGCTGACCAGGACGCGATATCCCATAAGTAAGGATGAAATCCGTGGACTCGTCATATCTTGTAAAAGAAATAGAGCAAGGACACTAGTTAGCACATGTACTGTAGTGGTGAAATTATTTAGAAAACTGCTGCATATATTCTTTCTCCTAATTTTTTTTCATTGTTAAGCCTATGACTTTCATAAACATTTTGTAACCATACTAATGTTGTCATGCTACAGAATGTAGTCCTTATATTTTGGTAATAAATTGATAGTTACTTCTGTATCTATAGTTTTCAGAGTGTGAGGGAGGCCTCCCCAGGGGGCACCAGAGCATATAAGGGGTAGCAGTGACACTTTGCACTATCTTAGGGAAATTTTGTTAGAGTGGCGGCCCACCGCCTAAGATTTTGAAAACCCCTGATCTAGATGTAACTCCCTGGACATTGCATCTTTTTATTTCTTGCGACCCACCTTTTATATGTTTGTTTGTTTCTCCATCCGAATCAAGACATTGCACTGCCTGGGTCCAAGAATGAAACAACAGCCCAACAACAGCCCAAACTGTCAATCCTCTACAGTCTAAACCTAACCATAAGGAGTTGCCTCAAAAATGAGAGGGTAGCAAGGAACAGCCTAACCCCACTAGGTTGTTCCTTGGTACCCCAGGATACTTGGTTTTGGTGTTACAGCGCACCAGAATATTTGTAATTGAAAGTGAGTGCTGCCTTTTAGAGACTTGCTCTATATACAAACACACACACATATATATACCGTATTGTCCCGAGTATAGGCCGCACTTTTTCCCCCTAATTTAAATCTTTACATTAGGGGTGCGGCCTATAATCGGGTGCGGCCTATAATCAGGGATTTTATCTTTTTTTTTTTGGCTTCCTATCTTTACCTATTGGGGCAGCTCAGCTGGAAAACATCTTCATACATTGGCTCCTGAGTCCTGACTGCACGTGTAATCGGCACGTGTAGTCAGTGACAGTGAGTCTGCAGCGCGGCAGTCAGTCACAGAGAGCGGCGCCGGCTAGTGCTGATTCCGACTGTCAAGGGAATGCAGAGCCACCTGGAGCTGCAGAGAGTGCAAGGCGGTGATGCTGGTGAATATACCGTAGTTGCTGGGTGACCCTACTCCATGAAGCGCAATGTAACGATAATGTACCAGTATTATGTATCATGTAGCATCTAACACATAAGTGTGGGCAGTAACCAGCGGACATCCACTTGTGATTAAACCGCCTTATTAGTAAAGCAGTGACTTATCTATAGCATATTTAATTACTCCACTGCTGTTAACACTAACTGCACTGTCCCAGCCCCCTGACTGCTATTAACCCAACCTTTCCCACCTGCAAAAAACATAATTTATGCTTACCTGATAAATTTATTTCTCTTGTAGTGTATTCAGTCCACGGGTCATCCATTACTTATGGGATATATTCCCTTCCCAACAGGAAGTTGCAAGAGGATCACCCAAGCAGAGCTGCTATATAGCTCCTCCCCTCACATGTCATATCCAGTCATTCGACCGAAACAAGACAAGAAAGGAGAAACCATAGGGTGCAGTGGTGACTGGAGTTTTAATTAAAATTTAGATCTGCCTCAAAAAAAGACAGGGCGGGCCGTGGACTGAATACACTACAAGAGAAATAAATTTATCAGGTAAGCATAAATTATGTTTTCTCTTGTTAAGTGTATTCAGTCCACGGGTCATCCATTACTTATGGGATACCAATACTAAAGCTAAAGTACACGGATGATGGGAGGGACAAGGCAGGAACATTAAACGGAAGGAACCACTGCCTGTAGAATCTTTCTCCCAAAAACAGCCTCCGAAGAAGCAAAAGTGTCAAATTTGTAAAATTTTGAAAAGGTATGAAGTGAAGACCAAGTCGCAGCCTTGCAAATCTGTTCAACAGAGGCCTCATTCTTAAAGGCCCAGGTGGAAGCCACAGCTCTAGTGGAATGAGCTGTAATTCTTTCAGGAGGCTGCTGTCCAGCAGTCTCATAGGCTAAACGTATTATGCTACGAAGCCAAAAGGAGAGAGAGGTAGCCAAAGCTTTTTAACCTCTCCTCTGACCAGAATAAACGACAAACAGGGAAGAAGTTTGACGAAATTCTTTAGTTGCCTGTAAATAGAACTTCAGGGCACGGACTACGTCCAGATTATGCAAAAGTCGTTCCTTCTTTGAAGAAGGGTTAGGACATAATGATGGAACAACAATCTCTTGATTGATATTCCTGTTAGAAACTACCTTAGGTAAGAACCCAGGTTTAGTACGCAGAACTACCTTGTCTGAATGGAAAATCAGATAAGGAGAATCACAATGTAAGGCAGATAACTCAGAGACTCTTCGAGCCGAGGAAATAGCCATCAAAAACAGAACTTTCCAAGATAACAGCTTAATATCAATGGAATGAAGGGGTTCAAATGGAACACCTTGAAGAACTTTAAGAACTAAGTTTAAGCTCCACGGCAGAGCAACAGTCTTAAACACAGGCTTAATCCTAGCCAAAGCCTGACAAAAAGCCTGAACGTCTGGAACTTCTGCCAGACATTTGTGTAAAAGAATAGACAGAGCAGAAATCTGTCCCTTTAACAAACTAGCAGATAAGCCCTTTTCTAAACCCTCTTGTAGAAAAGACAATATCCTAGGAATCCTAACCTTACTCCATGAGTAACTCTTGGATTCGCACCAATATAAATATTTACTTCATATTTTATGGTAAATTTTTCTGGTAACAGGTTTCCGAGCCTGTATTAAGGTATCAATAACCGACTCCGAGAAGCCACGCTTTGATAGGATCAAGCGTTCAATCTCCATGCAGTCAGCCTCAGAGAAATTAGATTTGGATGATTGAAAGGACCCTGAATTAGAAGGTCCTGTCTCAGAGGCAGAGACCATGGTGGACAGGACGACATGTCCACTAGGTCTGCATACCAGGTCCTGCGTGGCCACGCAGGTGCTATCAGAATCACTGATGCTCTCTCTTGTTTGATCTTGGCAATCAGTCGAGGTAGTAGCGGAAATGGTGGAAACACATAAGCCATGTTGAAAACCCAAGGGGCTGCTAGAGCATCTATCAGCGCCGCTCCCGGGTCCCTGGACCTGGATCCGTAACAAGGAAGCTTGGCATTCTGGCGAGACGCCATGAGATCCAGTTCTGGTTTGCCCCAGCGGTGAATCAGTTGAGCGAAGACCTCCGGATGAAGTTCCCACTCCCCCAGATGAAAAGTCTGGCGACTTAGAAAGTCCACCTCCCAGTTCTCCACGCCTGGAATGTAAATCGCTGACAGGTGGCAAGAGTGAGACTCTGCCCAGCGAATTATCTTTGAGACTTCTAACATCGCTAGGGAACTCCTGGTTCCCCCTTGATGGTTGATGTAAGCCACAGTCGTGATGTTGTCCGACTGAAATCTGATGAACAAAAACAGTAGGTGGTACACTAAGCGCCTGCCTCAAAATGACCCTGGCTCTGGATATTGACTCCTAGTAGTCAATGAGTGAGTAGATAAATCGGAAAAAAGAAACCAAAGCGCCTAATAGGCTGGGTCTAAGTATATAATACCAGGCGGTAAAGCTGAATAAAATTTATAAAACTTTTCTCCCAGAAAAACAGCGCAGTCTGTGAAAGAAAGAAGGACTCCAATAGTGCAATATTGTATAAAATAAGCACTCTTTATTTACAACAAGTAAGCCAAATACTCACAATATCTGGCGTGGTTAAAATCACATAAAGGTATCTTTGAAATAACAGCTGATTTAGAGCAGTCCTGTGGTCTGTACACGCTTGGGAAGTGAACAGCGATGTACCCGATCAATAAATCAAATAAACAGTAATAGAGCCAAATATTCACAGGGTGAGGAGCACTCAGACAGTGCTATTCGGAGCAGACTGGATATTTAGCAGCGATCCAGCTCACTGATCTGCCGGGCTGCAGGAACAGGAGGGCATCAAATCTGAAGAAGATAAGACAGACAAACCGCCTGTGTGTGCCAGTACAAGACCAAATGATTACATAAGAAACTCTCATTCAGGGTACTCACATTTGTGAAGAGCACTCAGACAGTGCTATTAGGCGCAGACTGGATATTTAGCAGCAACCCAGCTTACTGATCTGCCTGGCTGCAGGAACAAGATGGCATCAAATCTGAAGGAGAAAACAGACAGGCCAAGCCGCCTGTGTGTACCAGTACAATACCAAGTAATATCAAAAGAAACTCTCATTCAGGGTACTCACATTTGTGAAGAGCACTCAGACAGTGCTATTAGACACAGACTGGATATTTAGCAGCAACCCAGCTTACTGATCCAACCGATAGCAGGAACAATGGAACACAAGGATCCCAAAGCATAGAGGTCCCAATGGATTAGGAGTGCACTTAGATGCTGCAAGGGTGCTACAACAACTGCAGCCAGAGACTCCCTATGGGAGTGGTAGGTGGGCAGGAAAGGCACGGTTCCAGTATATAAAATGGTAAAAATGATTTAATAAAATGTCACAAATACAAGGTAAAAAATAAAACATAAAACAATGGAACCAATAGGTAGGGAATACTAGTTACCCTCCTTTACAGATGCAACATGTTTCTCAGCGCTTACCACGCTGTTTCACACATAGAGTTATATATCTCAGCTATATATGTGTATTTGAGATTATTCTATTATTGGATTAAAGATATTAGCCAGCAGTCTAAAGGAGGTAATTTAAAGTGCATCCTAGATCAAGTATCCAAGAATTACTAATAATCCCCACAATACAAAGCTATCCTTTGAAGATAAAGACAATTCAATATACAGGCAGTATCAGATAGTGGAAAGACAAGCATTCGGACCGAATAAAGCTATCCATTGTGGAAAGACAGACATTCCAACTTGATATATACAAGTCTCCCTCTTATGAAATAGAATTATAGGCACTTCATATGATATAAATTCTCCCTCTTATGAAGTGGAATTACAGGCACTTCATATGATATAGATATTCTTTGAAGATAGGATAATTTAATATATATGCAGCATCTGACAGTGGAAATATAGGCATTCCAACTTGATATATGAAAGTCTCCCTCTTTTGAAGTGGAAATACAGGCATTTCAACTTGATGTATGAAATCATTAAGAGAATCCTTTGGATTAACTAACGGACAGTAGCCCTAAGAAAATCCTAGGAATTATAAACCTTTCCCTTATCTTTTTACCAATAACTAAATCTAATCATCGAAAGATGATATATTTGCTCACAAACCGTCAGATTAATTTAAGCTAGAAGGCAAAAAACTTTTTGATTTTTTAATCACAGTGGGCACACAAAAAATGTTCAAACCAAAAATTAAGTTGTAAAAGCCTTAGACAACCACATAAAGGTGAACATATAGATGTGTATCACGGGCAAGAAATTTCACATTTTACTCCTTGATCTCTGTATTTTAACAGATAAACAACGCTTTAATATACACCAATAAGAATACCATTTTAGAACACACCTTCTATCACTCAATCTACACACGAGAAAATTAACCAATAGGGTTAATGCATACATCGTGTCACCCAATCCGTATAGAAATAATGGATTGGCATAAGTTGCAGAAACCTTATACAACCATGTAAAGGTGAACATATAGACGGGTATCACAGGCAAGAAATTTCACATTTTATTTTATGCGCTTTGGGATACAATCCTTGTCTCCTAAAAGATAAACAACACATTCCCTGTTTCCTAAAAGATAAATAACGCTCCAATACACACCAATAAGAATATCATTTTAGAACACACCTCCTATCACCCAACCCACACATGAGAAAACTAACCAATAGGATTAATGTAAACATTGTCGGCATAACGAGCCGGTGGAAACTAAGACGGATCACACCTCAAGATACATAGGATAAACCTATGTAAGAAATCAATACAAAACTATTATAAAAAATCAATCCGTCTATAGGTGAAACCACATAAGAGATCGATCTTTACGATAGCACATACACAATCGCTTAATATATCGTTTAAAGAAACAAAGAGCCTGAATAATTGGTATAAATTTAGGATCGGTAAACACATTGATTTATTTATTTTGAATGAAAATATTTATGTGATGACAGTTTTTGTATACAAACAAATGCAGACCGGAAGTTATTGAGCAAAATACACCGGAAGAGAGATCAGTAGCGAAGAGAAATCGGAGTTGTTTATACATTCTATGGGATAAATCAAGCTAAACAAAAAGAAAAGAATAAATCAACTACATAAAATTACACTTTTAGGTAAAGGATAATTAGAAATAAGGAATTTAATCACCTTCATTTAATTTTAACGAAACAGGAAGTACTGGACAATCACTTCCGGTTTGCATTTGACAACTGGGTATAAAAGACTACCCAGAACAGTATAATCCAGTCTTGAAAAAGGTCTAGCACAGACCGAAACGCGTCGACTGGTGAGTCTTCTTCCTTCTAACTTGAATTGGGACATTACGCTCTGCACTATTGTGTGTTTGTTTTCTTTTTTTAGGCGGAGTTTGGGTCGGCCGGGCCCTTGATGAGTTTTTCTCTTTATACCATCACATCCCGGTATTATCTTTGCACAGGATTTATCAAGAACATATTTGTTTCATTTTATCACAGTGGCCACTGATTTTTCATTTTTATCGTTATCATTTTTTCCTTTTACACCACGCACTTTTTTTCACTACGTGCCTTTATGGAGTGAACATTGCAATTTGGAGGACTGTGTTATTTTTCTTTTTGCCACAAATGCTATTTTCTATTTTTTGTTTGTGTTATTTTTTCTGGTATTAACCGATTCATTGTTTTTCACCACTGAAATTGTGTTTTTCACCACTATGTGGTACACTTGTCACACTTGCTAAATCACTTTTAGGAACATCGTTAGTAGATCACACTAGACCACATTATAATTTTCATTTTTTGGTAGGACACACACTAGGATTGGTATATCACCTTTAGCAAGGTACCTTATCATCCTTATTGTTACATATCTAGGCTACCCCACTTAGAAAGGGGACCCTTTCATCTGTACCTCGCACTAGACATTAGCCACAGAGATTACATACCCTCTGAAGTCTTTTTATTGGCTTTTTATTGTTTTTTTATTGTTTTTATCATTATTATTGCTAATAATATGTATGTTCATTGTAACATGGATCCATGCCTGTAAGAAATTAAAGTGTTAATTTTTTATAAATTTTATTCAGCTTTACCGCCTGGTATTATATACTTAGACCCAGCCTATTAGGCGCTTTGGTTTCTTTTTTCCGATTTTTCTGAAATCTGATGAACCTCAGTGTTGCTAACTGAGGCCAAGCTAGAAGAGCATTGAATATTGCTCTTAACTCCAGAATATTTATTGGGAGGAGTTTCTCCTCCTGAGTCCACAATCCCTGAGCCTTCAGGGAGTTCCATACTGCGCCCCAACCTAGAAGGCTGGCATCTGTTGTTACAATCGTCCAATCTGGCCTGCGAAAGGTCATCCCTTTGGACAGATGGACCTGAGAAAGCCACCAGAGAAGAGAATCTCTGGTCTCTTGATCCAGATTTAGTAGAGGGGACAAATCTGAGTAATCCCCATTCCACTGACTTAGCATGCATAATTGCAGCGGTCTGAGATGCAGGCGCGCAAATGGTACTATGTCCATTGCCGCTACCATTAAGCCGATTACTTCCATGCACTGAGCTACTGACGGGCGTGGAATGGAATGAAGGACACGGCAAGCATTTAGAAGCTTTGATAACCTGGACTCCGTCAGGTAAATTTTCATCTCTACAGAATCTATAAGAGTCCCTAGGAAGGGAACCCTTGTGAGTGGTAATAGAGAACTCTTTTCCACGTTCACCTTCCACCCATGCGACCTCAGAAATGCCATAACTATCTCTGTATGATACTTGGCAATTTGAAAACTTGACGCTTGTATCAGAGTGTCGTCTAGGTACAGAGCCACCGCTATGCCTCGCGGTCTTAGCACCGCCAGAAGAGAGCCCAGAACCTTTGTAAAAATTCTCGGGGCCGTAGCTAACCCGAAGGGAAGAGCTACAAACTGGTAATGCCTGTCTAGAAAGGCAAATCTTAGGTACCGATAATGATCTTTGTGAATCGGTATGTGAAGGTAGGCATCCTTTAAGTCCACTGTGGTCATGTACTGACCCTCTTGGATCATGGGTAGGATGGTTCGAATAGTTTCCATTTTGAATGATGGAACTCTTAGGAATTTGTTTAAGATTTTTAGATCCAAGATTGGTCTGAAGGTTCCCTCTTTCTTGGGAACCACAAACAGATTTGAGTAAAATCCTTGCCCTTGTTCCGTCCGCGGAACTGGGTGGATCACCCCCATTACTATGAGGTCTTGTACACAGCGTAGAAATGCCTTTTTCTTTATTTGGTTTGCTGATAACCTTGAAAGATGAAATCTCCCTTGTGGAGGAGAAGCTTTGAAGTCCAGAAGATATCCCTGAGATATAATCTCCAACGCCCAGGGATCCTGGGCATCTCTTGCCCACGCCTGGGCGAAGAGAGAAAGTCTGCCCCCCACTAGATCCATTTCCGGATAGGGGGCCCTCTCTTCATGCTGTCTTAGGGGCAGTAGTAGGTTTTCTGGCCTGCTTGCCCTTGTTCCAGGACTGGTTAGTTTTCCAGGCCTGTCTGTAACGAGCAACAGTTCCTTCCTGTTTTGGAGCGGAGGAAGTTGATGCTGCTCCTGCCTTGAAGTTTTGAAAGGCACGAAAATTAGACTGTTTGGCCTTTGATTTGGCCCTGTCCTGAGGAAGAGTATGACCCTTACCTCCAGTAATGTCAGCAATAATTTCTTTCAAACCGGGCCCGAATAAGGTCTGCCCTTTGAAAGGAATATTAAGCAATTTAGATTTAGAAGTCACGTCAGCTGACCAGGATTTAAGCCATAGCGCTCTGCGCGCCTGGATGGCGAATCCGGAGTTCTTAGCTGTTAGTTTAGTTAAATGTACAATGGCATCAGAAACAAATGCATTAGCTAGCTTTAATGCTTTAAGCTTGTCCATAATTTCATCCAATGGAGCTGTGCGAATGGCCTCTTCTAGAGACTCAAACCAGAATGCCGCAGCAGCAGTGACAGGCGCAATGCATGCAAGGGGCTGTAAGATAAAACCTTGTTGAACAAACATTTTCTTCAGGTAACCTTCTAATTTTTTATCCATTGGATCCGAAAAAGCACAACTATCCTCCACCGGGATAGTGGTACGCTTAGCTAAAGTAGAAACTGCTCCTTCCACCTTAGGGACCGTCTGCCATAAGTCCCGTGTAGTGGCGTCTATTGGAAACATTTTCCTAAATATAGGAGGTGGGGAAAAGGGCACACCGGGTCTATCCCACTCCTTGCTAATAATTTCTGTAAGCCTTTTAGGTATAGGAAAAACGTCAGTACACACCGGCACCACATAGTATCTATCCAGCCTACAAATTTTCTCTGGAATTGCAACTGTGTTACAGTCATTCAGAGCCGCTAAAACCTCTCCAAGCAATACACGGAAGTTCTCAAGCTTAAATTTAAAATTAGAGATCTCTGAATCCGGCTTCCCCGGATCAGATCCGTCACCCACAGAATGAAGCTCTCCGTCCTCATGTTCTGCGAACTGTGACGCAGTATCAGACATGGCTCTCATAACACCAGCGCGCTCTGTCCTTATCCCAGAGCTATCGCGCTTGCCTCTTAATTCTGGCAATTTAGATAATACTTCTGTCAGGGTATTATTCATAATAGTAGCCATGTCTTCTAGCGTGATTTGTATGGGCGTCACTGATGTACTTGGCGCCACAATCTCACGCGCCTCCTGAGCGGGAGGCGAAGGTACTGACACGTGAGGAGAGTTAGTCGGCATAACTTCCCCCTCGTTGTCTGGTGATAATTCCTTTACAGATAAAGACTGACTTTTATTATTTAAAGTGACATCAATACATTTAGTACACATATTTCTATGGGGCTCCACATTGGCCTTTAAACATAGTGAACAAACAGATTCATCTGTGTCAGACATGTTTAAACAGACTATCAATGAGACTAGCAAGCTTGGAAAATGCTTTAAAATAAATTTACAAGCAATATAAAAAACGCTACTGCGCCTTTAAGAAGCACAAAAAAACTGTCACAGTTGAAATAACAATGAACCAAATCTGTTATAGCAACCAAATTTTCACAGTAAATATATTAGTTTAGCAGAGCATTGCACCCACTAGCAAATGGATGATTAACCCCTTAATACCCAAAAACGGATAATCAATATGCAAATAAACGTTTTTAACACAGTCAAACACACTGTCACAGGTCTGCTGTGACTGATTACCTCCCTCAAAATGACTTTTGAAAACCCCTGAGCTCTCTAGAGACGTCCTGGGTCATGCAGGAAGAAGCAGGAAGACTGTGACTGAATTTTTACTGCGCAAAAAAGCGCTAAAATAGGCCCCTCCCACTCATTATTACAGCAGTGGGAAACCTCAGTTAACTGTTTCTATGCAGAAATATAAGTCAGCCATGTGGAAAAATTCATGCCCCTATAAGTTTTATCACCAATGTACCTCACAAAAACGATTAAACATGCCAGTAAACGTTTTCAAGATCCCTTTTTAAAGAGTATGTATTGTTATTTATAAGCCTGCTACCAGTCGCTTCTACTGCAGTTAAGGCTCATTACATTACTTTCAGTATTAGCAGCATTTTCTTAGTCAAATTCCATTCCTTAGAAAATTACATTACTGCACATACATTTAATCAGCCTGATACCAGTCGCTACCACTGCATTTAAGGCTGTACTTACATTACTTCGGTATCAGCAGTATTTTCTTAGTCAATTCCATTCCTTAGAAAAATATTTTACTGCACATACCTCATTTGCAGGAGACCCTGCACGCTATTCCCTTTCTGAAGTTACCTCACTCCTCAGAATGTGCGAGAACAGCCAGTGGATCTTAGTTACTTCTGCTAAGATCATAGAAAACGCAGGCAGAATTCTTCTTCTAAATACTGCCTGAGAAAAAAACAGCACACTCCGGTGCCATTTAAAAATAACAAACTTTTGATTGAAGAAATAATTAAGTATAAAACGCCACACTCCTCTCACGACCTCCTACTATGTTGAGGGTTGCAAGAGAATGACTGGATATGACATGTGAGGGGAGGAGCTATATAGCAGCTCTGCTTGGGTGATCCTCTTGCAACTTCCTGTTGGGAAGGGAATATATCCCATAAGTAATGGATGACCCGTGGACTGAATACACTTAACAAGAGAAGAAAAAAAAATATCTGACCCATTCTACCTTTACTTCTTTAACTGTGATCACCTCAGTTGCAAGCTGCCCTTCTTGCTTAAAAACTCCCTAAATCTAAACACCCATGAGACCTACCCCCAACTGCAAAACCTCTTTCTAAACAAATCCTCCATTGCTTAACCTCTACAGATTCCCCATCATAAAAACCACAAAATAAAGCAAGCTCCCCCCTCCCTAAGCTTTCCTCATCTGTATTCCAGCTTTTCTTCAATGCCCTTTAGATAGGGCATGCAATTTTAAACAATTTCCAATTTACTGTTATCATAAAAATTGCCTTGTTCACTAGAGCTAAACCTAGGTAGGCTCATATGCTAGTTTAATGGCACCAAAATTAAATTTTCTTTAAAAAAGCACCAAACTTTAAGGGTGCGGCTTATAACCGGGTGCCGCCTATACTCTGAACAATACGGTATATATATATATATATATATACCTATATATATATATATACACACACACATATATATATATATATACTGTATATATATACACACACACACATACTAATATAATATTTTGTCTATGTGCCAGCCTTGTTTAATGCCACCTGGCTCCCATAGTCCCATTTGGTCTAATTATAGAGCCGGCCCTGGCTCCGCCCTTTCAACATCAGTCTTGGCTCTGCTTTTGCAAAGCTGTTTCCCTTTGTTTATTCTTTGACAATGTTTCTCTTACACTGTGGCTTTATGATAGTAAGAAGATAAATACAGTATAGTTCTTCAATTAACAATTAATAAATTAAGCAGGTATGACAATAATATCTGCATTATTATTTTAATTATCTTTTTTTTATTATTTATTAAGCAAAACCATATACACCTTTACAGATATTCCAAGCCAAACACTTTACCTTGTTCCAGCTGCTCACAATCCTTAATATGATGCAATAGTCTTTTTCTCGGACTAAAGGAGCATTGTAGAAGTCCCCATAGTATTGTCTGTCCCCAAGTGAGAACTCTAGATGATCAGAAATATCTCTGGGAAAGAACTCTGCAGTGATGTATCCAAGAGCACTGGACATGTTACTGAAATATGACACCACCTCCAAGGACTCACAAGTAAAAGTACACAGCGACACCAAATGCATCACAAACACCTGGTAAGAACTGAATACAGAGAAAGGTGATTGGCAAGCGCTGATGATGTGCAGTCTATTTTCCATTGTATACACTGTACAGTCAATTACTCTGCTGGGAATATTCAAAATAGTTACTATAATTATCCGAAGCTGTAATAATTACTACAAAACAAAAGCTGATTACAATACACACATTCTTTCCTTCTCCGGTTTTCAAGTATAAAGAAGCTGATTGTTAATGTTAAAAATATAAATAATGTTTATTATGCCATTTGTCTGCCATAACAAAAATGTAATTACTCTCAGAATTAAGAACAGCTGATTTAAATTAACGTATAAGTATTTTTGCCTAGTCATAACACAGGGTTATATTTAACGTGTTTACTGATAACTTGCGTATATGCTATTACTGTGGGAAAGTATATTTCAGAATGTATCTAAATAATCTCCATAGGCATTACAAGATTGCTGTATAGAGATAAAAAGGTTGATACGCTTCTCATCTGGAATAGAAACAATCACTATAGTAACAAAGAATGTTGCATGGCATACACAAAGATGATTTCGTTGCTCAGTGAAAAAACAGTTCTTACATAGATATTTAGCAGAGATGTAAAACTCAATATTAAAGTTGCAGAACTCAGATAGAGTTTATGATTTAAAATAACTTTCTAGTGTAATTATAATCAATAATAATCAGTAAAATTATCAAAATTACTTTTTTTTTTTTACATCCTTTGTCGAAATTTGGCTCTTTTCTATAAGAGTATAATGAGGTAGGCTCAGGATCGTGCACACATTTCGAGCAATATATGTATAACATTGTTACAAACATTGTTGCAAACATTGCTGCCATATAGTGTTTCAGACGCGTCCACACTTTTGATCCTACCTCAGTATTAATCTCTTGTGGAAATGAGTTAAAGGGATATAAAACCCAAAATTGTTCTTTTGTGATTGAATTTAAAAAAAAAGTTTCCAATTTACTTCTATTTTCAAAACTGCTTAATTCCCAAGGTATTTGTGTTTGAAGAGATACCTAGGTAGGTGGCTGGAGCACTAAATGGCAGGAAATAGTGCTGCCATCTTGTGCATTTGCAAATGGATAACAATCTTGCAAAACAGCTGCCATTCTCCTGACACGTGCATGCTCGGTTACACAGTTGTGTTTTTCTTCCTGTTGTTGGATTCAGTACAGGACCAATTGGATTAAATATGGTATGAGTAAGGATTGAGTTGACCTGAGGAGTGCTAGCACCTTGGGGAGGTACCCAGCACATTGTTTCTTCAGATCCTCCATTCCAATGAAAGGACACCAGGGTATCGGCTGTTGTGGTTCCTTTCCCTTGGGGTTGGGTTATACTCTGTATTCTGCAATTCCTCTAATTTTGTCTTGTTTGTTTTTTTACTTTGAAGACATATTACCAGTTAAAACCTAGTGGCAGCGGAAGCTCTGGAATCTATCTAGTTCCTGTACAAGGAGGGATTGATATATACTTTGTGGTTCTTAAGCAGCTGACAGGCAATATGGTGGTAGTGGTGGACACTATGGAAACAGCCAAAAAGCAGAGTGCCAACAAAATCTTAAATGAGTGCCATCCTAGGCATGCTTGTCATAGGATCGCTTCCCCTACCATAGCAACATGCCAAAGCTTAGGGAATATCAGGCACAGATTGCTAAAACAATTTATATATTGCTGCTGAATTTTAAAGCTGTAAACTAATGATGCTGCATAATTGCCTACATAATATTATCAGCAACATTAAAATGATGTTGGCATCATTAGCAGTGAATTTGAGTAAGGGTTAGGGATTTATATGGTTTAGACTTTGGAGTTAAAGAAGAGATGGGATCTAGATTAAGCAGATAAGTTAAAAGGAAACTAAAGTCACAATTAAACTTTTCATGATAGATAGAGCTTGTGATTTTAAAAATATTTCTATTTCACTTCCATTATCAAAATGTCCACACTTTCAGAGGCACCAGCTCCTACGTGCATGCTTTCTGATTGGCTGATGGCTGTCACATGATACAGGGGGAAGAGAAAATAGAAATAAATTTGTCACACAAAAAAAATCTACTACTCATTTGAAATCCAGATTGAGGGCTTTATGGCCAAAAACGTGCCGGCATGGAGAGAAATCTCGCAAAATATTTCAAATCACACTAGGCCAATATTCAGAGTAAAGGGATACCGCAAATCACGTCCGCTCGCCCTATAATAAATCTACCCCATAGAGTCAACATGACTTTTTTATGAAGTTTTATTTTTAATGTTAATTTAAAAAAAAAAGTGAATTAAAGGGAACATAAAAAGGCAAAAAGTACTGTTAAAGCATGTTATTGCACTATTGATTCACATACCCTCAGCAATAGCAATGGATTACTGGGAGCTTGTTGAACACATCTGGTGAGCCCACGGCAAGAGCCAAATATGTGTCAACAGCTAGCTCCCAGTAGAGTGTCGCTGCTGCTAATTGTATGTACATTTGCTTCCCAACAAATGATAATTTGATAATTGAAGTTAATTTAAAAGTATAATAAATGACATAGTATATCTGAATCATAATGTTTAACTTTAACTGTCATGTCCTTTTAAAGTACTGGTCTAATTGACATAAATAAATATTTCACTTAACAGATATTGAGTTGGCGGTGGCGGCCTATTATCTTTGATAAAAAAAAAGCACAGGGTGAAAATAGCTCGTACCTGATAGGTCCATGTGTTTCTTCAATTGCTTGAAAGCTCACTCTTGGTAACTGACCTTGTGTGGCTACAAAAATCACTTTAGGTAGTGATGGATCTATAAGCAAAGACAATATAAAAAGTAAGGCTTAGTATTTCATAGAAGCAGGGGCATATTTTGATTTTGGGGAGCACTAAATGATATGGGGCATTTCTATGTCATCGGGCCTTTCATTTCTTTTGCTCTACAAATTGGTTATGTATTAATTGTAGTACAAATAAGCGTTCCCTTGATTGTTTAATAGGATGCTTAACACCTACATGCGTCTTCTGATGCAGAGAAAGGTATGAGGCAAATAATAGGTAATGTTGTTGGGGGTTGAGAAGTTCTAGGGTAGCAGATTTGCTTGTGCCTAGGGCATCTAAAAAAAAAAATACTCCTCAGCTCCTCTAGTAAGAAGTGCTACTAATATTCTGTCATCAGAACATATCATGTAGCAAATGTATTTTCTCTGTGTTTTGTTCATTGCCTGAGAAGCACATAAGAATAAATGAAGAAATAAACCAGGTAAACGATGTTGACATAGCACAGTCACTGCCGTCAGACACATCAAGCAAATACTTAATCAATTCCCTTCCAGAGGCAGGCAGACAAACGCACACAGCTTCCATTTCAATCTCACAGACTTTTTTTTGCCTGTGGTGATGTGGAAATCAGCCAAGTCTAGAAAATGACAAATTAGCACTTTCCAGAGAAAAATTATATTTTAATTTACATCCATCTGTTCAACATTTTAAGAAATAACATATAAATGTGCACTAACAATGAAAGACAAAATAGTACATTTGAAAATATTAATAAACACACACCTCTAAACTAATATGTGAAACATTTCAAAGCATATAAATTACATTTATATTTAAAGGGATAGAAAAGTCAAAATTGAAATGTAGATGGGTGCATTTCAATTTTAAATAGAATAATATTAGCAAAAATGCTTTAGTAGTTATTACTTATTACTGTTTTTCAATGGTATATGCGCATATGCTGTGAGAGCCTGTGCACAAGTATTCAAGCTCAGAGAGATTACAGTAGTGTGTATTGTATCTGTGAAGACATACGTTGTGTCACACAAGCCGCTGCTGACTCTCTGAGAAGGTGTAATGTTGGAATACTAGTGCAGAGGCCCTCCCAGCATATGCCACTGAAAAACAGTTATAACTTGTACTAGAAACTAGGGTTGCACCAATACCGATACTAGTATCGGTATCGGTGCCGATACCAAGTATTTGCATGAGTACTTGTGCAAATGCACCGATACTTAAACCGATACCTCCAATTCCTACCCATATGCCATCTTGTGGCATTTTTCAAACTGCATGTTCCCATTTCATTTTAAGCTGGAGTGGAGACTTAACTAAAAATTGTTCTGCCAATACAAATTGCTGTTATTTGTATTATTGTACATCAGAGCAGTCATTCAGACAAACCCCTGAAGTACTGGGCAGTTAATAAACTGAGATTTAATGGCCCAAAAAATATCTTTCTAACCCATGCAGTAGTGTGAAAGTGAAAGACTGTTCAGCTTAGCGTCAAACATCCTTGCTGATAGCAGAAACAGACTTATAGCTGAACATGCAGAGATGCTTCTGTTCCTTAATACGAACTTTCCACTAACTTTTGAAAAAATATTCTAATTGCTAGATTGCCTGTTATACTGCTAGTTCTCCTCTTGCACAATTATGCTCAGAACAGACTGTACTCTGAGGAACAACCTTAGCCAGGGCTGGACTGAGTCAGTAGAATGCAAATGCCCCATTTTTCTCAAAGGGGATTACTGGGATACTCCTTCCTCAATATTATTTTCAGAATTAAATTATATTACTTTGTATTAAGTACAAATGTCAGATTGATGAGTTATATAGGCACCCTACAACCCAATTGCATCCAGTAATCCCCCCTTTAAATTGTAGCTTTCCAGCCCTAGCTGCTGCAGCTGTTATTTATTGTTGTTATTATTAAAATGTTATTGTAATATTTTTATTTATAAACATGTTCTGTAAACTTTGTGACAACAAGCACATAAAACTGTTTTATTATTTCAAAATGTCTTTTGAGATACAGTTCATAATTATAAAGAAGTGATCTTAAATCATTACTCTGTAATGTGCTACGTAAACTGTCATGACATAAAAAAAGTATCGGTAATTGGTATCAGTGAGTATTTGAAAAAAAGTATCGGTACTTGTACTCGGTCTTAAAAAAAATGGTATCAGTGCAACCCTACTAGAAACCACAAATGTTGTGGTTTCTGAAAATACTTAGTAGGATGGTATGATTGGCTCTAGACCCAAAAATCAAAATGGGAAAAAGATTTCGGATGACTTTACTGTAGTACTATAAAATGAGTCCAGAGCTTTGTTACAGGCAAATTCAAATGAATCTATAATTGCAGCTCAAGCATTGCCTCTGTGTAGATGAGCTTACATTAAATTGGAGCAGTAAAACAATATTAGAGATGATGAGGGACTTGAGCTATTAAGAAAGGTTATGAATATTAGTTGACTTCAGTAAAGGTCTGTCAAGGGAATATAATTACTAAATAATGTATGAATATATTTTCAAAGGTCAGTACAAAGCATTTCCATTGCATTGCTTCATCTAACATTTGAATCATATAGTTAGTTTAGATGACTAGCAATGTGGCTACTAATGGAGTTTGATTTCCGCAGGGCAGTCAAGTCATAGTCATCATTACCCAGAGATGATATAAATTCCATAAATATATTTAAAGCAACATGAAACTATTTTTTTTCATGATTCAGATGGAGTACAATTGAGTTTTAATTTACACTTTAAATACAATTTACTTCTATAATCAAATGTTTTTAGTTCTCTTGGCAAAAGCAGGTAGGTATGCTCAGAAGTGTGCATGTGTTGAGTACTATATGGCAGTAGTTTTGCAAGAACAATTTTAACAAAATTAAATACATTCAAGCACTTGATGGGAGTACTTCTCCAGAGATGTGCTCTGCTCGAGGCTACCTAGGTGTTCTCTGTAACAAAGGATACAAAGAGACTAAATTACATTTCACAATAGAAGTACAAAGTACATTTACACTTTTTTTTAAAGGGACATGAAACCAAACTTTTTTTCATTAAAGGGATACTAAACCCACATTTTTTTCTTTCATTAGATACAGCATGCAATTTTACACAACCTTGCAAATTACTTCTATTATGTAATTTTGCTTTTTTTTCTCTTGGTGTCCTTTCATAAAAGGCATATCTAGCAATGCCCTACTGAGAGCTAGCTGCTGATTGGTGGCTGCACATATATGCCACTTGTCATTGGCTCACCTGATGTTTTCAGCTAGCTCCCAGTCTTGAATTGCTGCTATTTCAACCAAGGATCACAAGACAATGAAGCTAATTTTATAATGGAAGTAAATAGGAAAGTTGTTTACAATTGTATGTTCTATCTGAATCAGCTTACAGTGACTCAAAGGCAGGACCCTCTACCCCAGTGACGTGCAGTCACTAGAGGCAGATGAGGCAGGACTTCACCTCTCATGGGCAAAAATATATATTTTTTTATTGGCTTTAAAAAAAAAAAAAAAAAAAAATATTGCAAATTTTTTTCTAGCATTTTTTTTTTCACAGCTACATGTTGTGCAATGGAGAGGCACAAGCAGATCTGCTGCCCTCCATTACACAACATGCTGCGCCACCTACTGGATGGAAGTGGTTAAGATTACTGCATGGCCCATAAGTGCTTATTTGAGGCAGGCCTCTTTGGGGCTGACCCAATCCAGTAAAAGGCATCAGTCAGGGGAACTTAGGGTTGGGGCTGGATGTTAAATCATATAAAACAAAACAAAAACTGAAAAAAACTACTTTAATTTATTTTGTTGCTGCCCTGTGCAGCTGCCAGCTTTGCTTCAGTGAAAAAGAGAGTTCTATACTTCCCCTCCAAGTGCAGTGGAATGTGCCACTGTCACTTCCTTACAGAGCAGGAAGAGATGCAGTGAGCAGTGTTTTAGCTACATTTTATTGAAGTAAGTGCTGCAACCTTAGATTTTGCTGAAAGGAATTCTGTTAGTGAAAATTATAATTTAATGAATGTGGTTTAGTGTTTTTTTACTCTTTTCAGCAGTTTAAAGATCGTTTTTGTATTTTGTTTACTCAAACTTTACACCCACTACCTTAGCAGCTTGCCTCTGTACTGCACACTAGTTTATAGTCTCATCACTCTCTTTCTAAACTTATGAACTCTCTGTTGCTCTGCAACTGTGTTTTCTCACAACATTATCTTACTATTATGCTGTTTGTATGGATGAGTTGTTATTTGACCAGAGTAAGCCAGACCAACAGCATGATAATGTAAAATGAAACCAAGCAATTTAGAATGAGTTATAGAAAATATTCTCCATGGCTCCAGTAGCTATAGTATTTCATTTAAACCAGTGATTCCTTAGGTGTATGTTGGACAACCCTGATGTAGACAACAAATAATAATTTATTAATGCTCCCATTCATATGTGCTGTTCTGTTTCAGATATTTAAATTAGAATGACTATTAGCATTTGATAGTCACTTAAAATATCACTTAACCATTCAGTGGTGCCTCCCCCATTTCAGTGTTCCCTCTCTCCCTACTTATGTGTCTCTCTCCTCCCTCTGTCTCCCTCTCTCCCCCTTCTGTCTCACTCCCCTCTGTCTGTCTGTCTCTCTCCCCCCTCTGTCACTCTCTCTCTCTCCCCCCTCTGTGCCTCTCTCTCTCTCTCTCCCCCCCCCCTCTGTGCCTCTCACTCTCTCCCCCCTCTGTCTGTCTCTCTCTCTCTCTCTCCATCCCCTCTGTCTCTCTCTCTCTCTCCCCTCTGTCTCTCTCCCCTCTGTGTCTCTCTCTCTCTCCTCTCTCTCTCCCCTCTGTCTCATGTAGCTATAGTATTTTTATTTAAACCAGTGATTCCTTAGGTGTATGTTGGACAACAAATTATAATGTATTAATGCTCCCATTCATATGTGCTGTTCTCTTTCAGATATTTAAAATAGATTGTATACTATTAGCATTTGATAGTCACTTAAAATATTACTTAAAAATTCAGTGGTGTCTCCCCCCTTTCAGTGGTTTCTCTCCCCCCCTTGTGTGTCTCTCTCCCTCTCTCTCTCTATCAATCTCTCTTTCTCTATCCGTCTGTCTCTCTCTCTCTATCCATCTCTCTCCCTGTCTCTCCCACTCCCTCTGTCTCTCTCCTTATGTGTCATTCTCCCCCATGGTCTCTTTCTCTCTCTCTGTGTCTCTTTCCCCCCTCTGACTCTCTCATCCCTTATGTGTCTCTCTAACCCTCTATGTGTGATTGTGTCTCTCTCTTTCTCTCTAACCCTCTGTGTCTCTCTCTCTTCCCCGTCTTTCTCTCCCCCTGAGTGCTTTTCTGTGTTTCTGTCTACCTTTTATTTATTTAATTAATGAATTGGTGGTGCCATCTGAGGATGTGGCTTTATTTAAAGGGGTGGGGTCAAGCGCCCCACCATCTTTAAATTTCACCAGCCGCCACTGGATCAAGACATTTTTATATTTTTATATTTACTGAATAATGAAGGAATCTATAAGCATAATTTGCAGGATTAAAGTAAAATGTATGTTTTAAATATCTTTTAATGGGCCTGGATTTCTAGATCTAATCAGAGCAAGCAGGGCAAGAGTTTCTGTTACAACCCTTTAGACTAAAATCAGATGTTTACCAGTTTTCCAAGACACCATTTAAAGGGACATGAAACACATATGTTTTCTTTCATGATTTAGAAAGAGCATACAATTTTAAATAACTTTCCAATTTACATCTAATATCTACTTTTTTCATTCTTTTGACATCCTTTGTTGAAAATCATATCTAAAAATGCTCAGTAGCTGCTGATTGGTGGCTGCACATAGATACCTCATGTGATTGGCTCACCGATGTGCATTGCTATTTCTTCAACAAAGGATATCTAAAGAATGAAGGTGTATCCTAGCCACTGCCTCACCAGCCTCTGACTTCACCACACGTCACTGCTCTACCCTTTTGGTTTTTGTAAATGTCTTCTGATTGTTGTACTCCATAACTGTATACTTTATGTTACAGCACTGTGTAATATGTTGGTGCTTTATAAATAAATGATAATAATAATAATAATAATAAATGCAGTTTTATTTTGTTTTGTTTTTTTGTAATGGCTGGAATGCTGCCCTGGCACCAACTACAGTACACTGTAAGGAGGCACTGACTGAACTCCTGTATCCATGCATTACCATTACTCACAGAATAAAATAAATAGCAAGTTATGTCCACTCCTCCATTATTCCTCCATCTAAGCAATGCTGGAGGAATAATGTTCCAGGCTGGCACTTGGTCACATGGCTGCACACTGCCGTGGCTTCCCAGCCCCAATGCTGATAGTAGAGATCTGCCAAAGTGCAGACTTGGAGTGAAGGAGAAGTTATAGCCTTGTCCTCACAGCTAGCTGAGCAGTGCTGGTCTAGGAACCGGAGGAATTATGTACTGGCACTTGGTCACAGGGCAGCCCACTGCAGTGGCTGTCACATGATACAGGCGGAGGGAAAGTGAAGTAACTGAAATTTGTCACAAAAAAAATCTACTGCTCATTTGAAATTCACATTAAGTACTATTGTGTTTTCCTTTTATTATGCATTTGTTAATTAATAATTTTACTGTATTTTATGGTCCTTGAGGTATAATAATCTTTATTCTGCTTGCTGTTTCCGTTATATACACTGGCAAATTGTGTTTTCCCTTTACACCATTCACTGGACATCTTAAGTGCATACTGCAGTTATCCTGAGATTTCTGTATATTAACTGATGATGATGCAAGTCTCAAATTGCACCTCAGAGCAGCCTCTGACTGCCCACAATAAAGCCAGCCTTGAAAAGGGAGGTATCTCTGGCTTAAATCCAATCAGAAGCTCGCGTCTCAGTAATGCAAGGGAGAGCACATTCTGACAGCAGCAGAAAATAATGGAAGCAGCAGCTGTACCTTTAGGAGTGTTTTCATTGGGGCACTGCTAATATAGAGAGTGTCCATTTAGCTTTCAGTTTGGTCGATAACTTCAGTGTTGCAACAAATACCTAACAATGTCTAAAACATGCTGTTTAAATCCTCGTCCATAAAGAAACACTGTATGCACCTTTTCAATAGTTTTATTTCAAAGCATAATAAGTAAATAAATGTGGCTCCAGTAAAGTATCACATTTCAGTTCCGAGGAGCTTTTTTTAAATTTGATAGTGAGCAAATGGAAAATAATTACTGTCTTCTCAATGTAAAAATATGGATTATAGCAAAGAAACATTGCTACCCTTTCTGAAAAGAGATGAGAGACCCCCAAATGCCTTCATAACCGCCCCTTGTTTATTGCTCACCCTCCCACAGGTATGCAACCATGAGCAATGGTGACCTTGTGTCTAGGGTGCATCAAAATGTTGAAAATCCCCAATTCCCTAGCACACCTTAGTTTGCCTATTCTTGTCTATGGTAACACACATAAGTAATGTTATGTTAAAATTGTTTTTAGGGACATATCATGCAGTCTACAAAGCACTACAAAGGGGCTATTTCATAGGCATGATCCAGTTTTAAGTTTGATGCCATTAAAGGGACATGAAACCCCAAAATATTTCTTTCATGATTCAGATAGAGAAAACAATTTTAAACAGCATTCCATTTAAATTCTATTATCTAATTTGCTTCATTCTTTATATCCCTTTGTTGAAGAAATAGCAATGCACATTGGTGAGCTAATCACAAAGGCATCTATGTGCAGCCACCAATCAGCAGCTACTAAGCCTGTTTAAATATACTTTAAACAAAGGATATCAAGAGAATAAAGCAAATTAGATCATGGAAGTAAATTGGAAAGTTGTACGCTCTTTTTAAACCATGAAAGAAACATTTTTGGTTTTATGTCCCTTTAAATGTATATTTACTCTTAAAAAAAATGAAATGTCATCAGCTAAACTGATAGTATATTTAGGAATTTATGTATTTGATATTTACATTATTGATTGATGAGCTGGTTCTAGCTGGGCTTAGGGTTGTTACTTTTAATAATCATCAGTGAAAACTTTTCCTAACATAATATTGAAATGTGATTACTGCAATCAGCATTACATTCACCTCTACCTGCCAAGAAAAATTAATACTACATTACCATAATTTAGCTTTTTAGATCAGTGTAACATTCATTTTTATACCCACACTGATGAATAAAACATTAGAATTTGGTTTATTTTTTAGAAAGGAAAAAAAAAATATTTTTGTAAAGATTCATTGAAAATCGTACATAAATACATAAATGTACATAAATAATATCTACATAAATACATAAATGACATAAATAAATGTACATAAATACATAAATGTTCATAAACAATGAAATGTATTTGTAAATAATATTTGTATTACTCTTTTCGTACCTTTGTAACACTTACTTTGTGCTTTCTTGGATTTACACTAAAAATGTGATAACAATATTGTATGTTATCATAAAATAAGTAAATGTTGTGTGTCTGTGTCTCCATCATATTTTGTATTTATTTGATCAACACAGCACTGATGTGGTTTTTGTGAGTTGTATGTACTTTTTCTGTAATTTAATTTAATATGATAAGACCTAAAATCCACAGCATCTCAGGATAGGCTCAATGACCTAAATATGATAGCTTAGAGGAGAGAAGGGAAAGAGGTGATACTGACCGCAACTTCCAAGTATATTAAAGATCTCAGTAAAACTGAGGCTGTGGGTGTTTTTACATAAAATGGAAAATTCAAGAACAAGGGGTCATGATCTCAAGCTTAAAGGGTAGTTGATTCAGCAGTAATTTGAGGAAGCACTTATTTACAGAAAGAGTGATTTGATTTATGGAATAAACTTCCTCAAGAGGTAGTAGTGACAAACACTGTGGTGGGGACTTTAAAATGCTGGGACAAGCTAAGGCTATCCTATGAACTAGATAAGTTTTATACTTTTAGGAAATATCAGGCAGACTTGCTGGACCTATGGCTCTTATCTGCCATCAATATCTATGTTTCTATCTCTTTTATCTGTCCTGGGTAGACATAATTTTTTGCTTTTTTTTTGTTTATAGTTAAAGTTGTATTTTTTTGGAAAAGTATAAAATAAAATTATAAAATAAGACCTATTGATTTTTGCAAAGGATAAATGAGCATATATTTTTAGACCCAAATTATATTTTTTATTCCTGTTAATCTTATTTATTTCAAGAAATAAATACTTTGAGATTGCTTATTTTATTTCATGGGCAATTTTAGTTTAATCATAAATAATTCATATGTGAAATTCTTGATTATATTGTTTATTTGAGAGACATAAAAGTTATGGCTTCTTGAAAAATCTAATCTGTTAATTCAGCAAATAATGAAGTTTCCATCTTTAGTATTTTACAGTATTGTTTTAGTCATTTTTAAATATATTGTAATTTGTTTGCAGATATTGAATCCTTATATCTCTCAAGCAGATCTAAAATAAATGAACACACATTAAGTCCATTGACATTTATGGCAAATTACTTAAACAAATCACACCAAAAAAAAATCACAGAGGTTCAAAGTAAATATTTTGAAAAAGTCAAATAAATCATAACCAGTTAGAATAACCTTGTAAAAAATTAATAGAAAATCATGATATTAATATCACGTGTTGGTCATCATCTACATTAAATATAAAAAAGGGTGGAAAAATCAACTGTGGACATGTAGATAATGTTTGCTAATAATAGACCAAGGTCCATTATCTATAATCTGCTAAAATGTTGAATATAAATACACATTGCCATCTAGTGTATAATTGGTGGCATTCAACACAAATAAACTTCTGAATCAAACAGTGTAAGGAAGATTATTCCGAAAAACATTTGTTGGAACTGTTTTAAAATATACAGCATCACATAAAACATTGCATTGATGGCTTTTCACACTGTGAAAATAAAAAGAAATTGCTCAATTGTGCTGTTTTAATTTAATAAATGCACATGAGAATTTTTTTTTGCTACAAGGAAATCATGAAAGATATTTGATTTAAAAAAAATACAGAATTTAAATGACATAAAATGAATATACAGATATAATACATTATGTTTTATAAACAACCTGCTAAAAATAACAAAAATATTTAAGCTGTTTATAAGATGCATACAAAAAGAGAAGCGCTTACTAGTAATGAACAACAGCTCAGCAGCTTGTGCTATGGCGAGTTACCACCAGGGAGCAGCCTCTTTTAGCCCAATTGTGCTTTCCAGAGTAGAACTTTCCTGAAGTATATCAGTCTGATCCCACCTAGCAAGGTCAGTCCAGCCCTTAAATAATAGGCAATCTCTGGAGTGACAACCCGAGATGATCGTTTAAGCCTGGAATTGGGCCTCATCAGTGAGGTGCAGCCATATTCCTTTCAGCACATTGGGCAAGAAGTCGACATCTGGTTCCCTCATCACCCCCTAGGGAGACTTCCCAGGGTCACAATATAATTGTATTCATAATAGAAGCGCTTTACAGGAACAACAGCAGCTCGGTTGCTTGTTCTATGGAGAGTTGCCACCTAAGAGCAGCCTCTTTTAGCCCAATTGTACTTTTTAACCGATGAGAACTTGTGTATGTATATATGTAAGTTGTTTGTTTTTGTAAAATTGATGTTTCTGTATTGAGATAAAAAATTGTTCTTGTGAGGAGCAATCAGTTCTTAAAGGAATATTTAAGTCAATTTATATTTTTGCATCAGAAATTATGCACTGCATTTGCAATTTTGTTTAAAAAGACATTTAAGAGCATTGTATAGTTTTTTTTCTTTTACTTCTTTGTCTCTGGCCAGTCAGGGGACAGATAAAAAACATAAGCTCCTGCACAAATAAACCAATCACTATATAAACATGGTAAGTGTGTTAGGGTTCTGCATTCCATTTTATGCGGAACTACATTGTGTTTAATGTGTCTTTAAAGGGATACTAAACCCAATTTTTTTCATGATTAATATAGAGCATGCACTTTTAATCAACTTTCTAATTTACTCCTATGACCAATTGTTCTTCATTCTCTTGGTATCTTTATTGAAAAATCAGGAATGTAAGCTAATGAGATGGCCCATCTTTGGTTTCAGCACCTGGGTAGCACTTGATGATTGTGGCTAAATGGCCAGAATAAAAACGGCAGCCAAGAAGTGTAGTAAAATCACTGCTCCGTGTTTGTTACATGGTGCCACTGGGATAAACTCTCTGCTATGTTTTTTTGTTTTTGTTTTTTTATTGTGATCTATGGGATATAAAAACATATCTGTTTTGATTTACATTCAACCAGTGGAACTATATTTATATAATTTAAAGGGATAGGAAACCCATTTTTTCTTCCTTGATTCAGATAATTCATGAGATTTTAAATAACTTTTAAATGTACTTCTATTTTCTAATTTGTTTTGTTCTCGTGGTATCCGTCGTTGAAAATGACATATATGCCTTATGTTATTGGCTCACCCCATGTGTTCAGCTAGCTCCCAGTAGTGCATTGCTGCTTCTTTAACAGAGGGCCCCAGAAGCAAATTAGATAATAGAAGTAAATTGAAGAGTTGTTTAAAATTATATTCTCTATCTGAATCATGAAAGAAAAAAATGGGTTTCATGTCCCTTTAAGGAAAATGCCCTAGCAATGAACATGAAATATTATTTTCTATTATAAATCAGTGGACTGGGGTGCTGTGTATATATTCACAATTGTAAATTATTTTCAGCAAATTTGCTGACTAAATGATACACCTTCAAGCACACACACACATTATAATAGATAAGGCACAAATTACATAAAATTAAAACATAACTTTTATTATGTGCTTTAAAAAAAATGGTATATGAATTAAAACTACACGGGCGATAACCTAATATTAGCCACATACATGTTAGAGATAGAGACAAATAATTAAATACTAGAAGATAAAATTTTGGTAAGATGAAACTGGCTAATTTTGAATATTATTTATAAACTGTAGCTACCAGTAAAAAAAATGTAAGTATAATGCGCATACCCCATTTTTCTCAAAGATTACTGTGATACTCCTTCCCCCAATATTTTTATATCAGAATTACATTATATTAGTTTGTATAAAAAAGTGCCAAATTCTGACCTATATAGGCACCCTCTTAGCCCAATTGCATCCATTAATCACCCCATTAAATTGTAGTTTTGCAGCCCTAGCTGCTGCAGCCCACCGGGAAATCTCCTGGTATCATGGTAGGCCAATCCAGCATTGCTTCTGTAAAAGGTCTGTTTAACCCCTTAACGACCGAGGACGTGCAGGGTACGTCCTCAAAAAAAAGGCAGTTAATGCCTGAGAACGTACCCTGCACGTCCTCGGTGTGGAAAGCAGCTGGAAGCGATCCTGCTCGCTTCCAGCTGCTTTCCGGTTATTGCAGTGATGCCTCGATATGGAGGCATCCTGCAATAACCTTTTTAAGCCATCCGGTGCAGAGAGAGCCACTCTGTGGCCCTCTCTGCACCGGAGATCGGTGGCTCCCTGCGTTGGTGGGTGGGAGCCGGACCGGGAGGCGGGTGGCGGCCATCGATGGCCCTGGTTATGTGCAGGGGGGGCGGGATCGTGGGCGGGGATGAGCGGGGGGCGCGCACGGACGCGCGCGCGTGCACGGGAGGGCGGGCGCGTGCACGGGGAGGGAGCGGGTGGGAACCGCTACACTACAGAAAATTTATTAATAAAAAATGTTTAAATGTTTAAATGTCTAAATATTTAAAAAAAAAAAAAAAGATCAGCAAGGTGGTGGGGGTTTGTCTGTGTGGGGGGGGAAGCTACACTACAGAAAAAAGCCAAACAAAAATAAAAAAAGCACTTTTTTTTGCAAACTGGGTACTGGCAGACAGCTGCCAGTACCCAAGATGGCCCCCAATGAGGCAGAGGGGAGGGTTAGAGAGAGGTTTTGGGGGGGGATCAGGGAGGTTGGGGGCTAAGGGGGGGGATCCTACACCCTAGCATATGTAAATATGCTAAAAAAAATTTTATTTTTTTTTAAAAAACCTTTTATTTTAGTACTGGCAGACTTTCTGCCAGTACTTAAGATGGCGGGGACAATTGTGGGGTGGGGGAGGGAAGGGAGCTGTTTGGGAGGGATCAGGGGGTGGGATGTGTCAGGTGGGAGGCTGATCTCTACACTAAAGCTAAAATTAACCCTGCAAGCTCCCTACAAACTCCCTAATTAACCCCTTCACTGCTAGCCATAATACACGTGTGAGGCGCAGCAGGATTTAGCGGCCTTCTAATTACCAGAAAGCAACGCCAAAGTCATATATGTCTGCTATTTCTGAACAAAGGGGATCCCAGACAAGTATTTACAACCATTTGTGCCATAATTGCACAAGCTGTTTGTAAATTATTTCAGTGAGAAACCAAAAGTTTGTGAAAAAATTTGTGAAAAAGTGAACGATTTTTTGTATTTGATCGCATTTGGC
The DNA here is from genome assembly GCF_027579735.1 of Bombina bombina. NCBI lineage: Eukaryota > Metazoa > Chordata > Amphibia > Anura > Bombinatoridae > Bombina > Bombina bombina. The sequence continues at coordinate 702,187,774 of NC_069500.1, read as the reverse complement.
GGTGAAATGGTGGTATGAAATATACCAAAATTGTCCTAGATCAATACTTTGGGATGTCTACTAAAAAAAAATATATACATGTCAAGGGATATTCAGGGATTCCTGAAAGATATTAGTGTTCTAATGTAACTAGCGCTAATTTTGGAAAAAAGTGGTTTGGAAATAGCAAAGTGCTACTTGTATTTATGGCCCTATAACTTGCAAAAAAAGCAAAGAACATGTAAACATTGGGTATTTCTAAACTCAGGACAAAATTTTGAAACTATTCAGCATGGGTGTTTTTTGGTGGTTGTAGATATGTAACAGATTTTGGGGGTCAAAGTTAGAAAAAGTGTGTTTTTTTCAATTTTTCCTCATATTTTATATTTTTTTTTATAGTAAATTATAAGATATGATGAAAATAATGGTATCTTTAGAAAGTCCATTTAGTGGCGAGAAAAACGGTATATAATATGTGTGGGTACAGTAAATGAGTAAGAAGAAAATTACAGCTAAACACAAACACCGCAAAAATGTAAAAATAGCCTTGGTCCCAAACGGACAGAAAATGGAAAAGTGCTGTGGTCATTAAGGGGTTAAGTTCAAATTAAACTTTGTGATCCAGACTGAAAATACTATTTTAAGGGACTTTTCAATTTACCTTTATCAAATTTACCTTGCTCTCCTGATATCTTTTGTTGAAAAGCATATCTAGATAGGCTCATGAGCAACAATGCACTACTGGGAGTTATCTGCTAGAGTGCCAGATTACAAGTGGTGCGCTATTTATCGATTTCGCTCAAGTGCAAACACCGCTAGAAGTAAACTTTTTACATGCGCATGTTAGCACAGGTATTACAAGTTGAACCGAAATAATATTGCGACCGCATTAACGTCTTCTTAAGTTAGCACGCCACTTGAATTCTAGCCCATGATGTTCTTAAACATTATAGCATTTCTGTTTGGCCACTTTATTGTGAAAAAAAAGCTTAAAGGAATCTGTGAAAATTTCTGTTTCTTATTTTTTTTCACATGATAAATCAGATTTGTTCCTTTTATATTGTAAAATATAAACTTGAGTGGTTTTTAATTATGCAATAGATATGTATATTTGTGCAGATCGTTCTGTAACAAATCAGGAAAAAAAGTGCAACACACTGAGATCTGTGCAAATCTAGACTTAAAGGGACACTGAGCCCAATTTTTTTCTTTCGTGATTCTGATAGAGCATGAAATTTTAAGCAACTTTCTAATTCACTCATATTATCAAATGTTCTTCATTCTCTTGGTATCTTTTATTTGAAATGCAAAGGAATTGAAGTTTATATGCCGGTCCATTTTTGGTGAACAACCTGAGTTGTTCTTGCTGATTGGTGATAAAATTCATCACCAATAAAAAAGTGCTGTCCAGAGTGCTGAACCAAACAAAAAGCTTAAATGCCTTCTTTTTCAAATAAAGATAGCAAGAGAACGAAGGAAAAATTGATAATACTAGGAGTAAATTAGAAAAGTTTGCTTAAATTGCATGCTCTATCTGAATCACAAAAGAAAAAAATTGGGTTCAGTGTCCCTTTAACTTCTTTCATGAAAAAATAAATTAGAAGGGTAGTGCTAATCACTTAGTGCAGCATGTTTTGTTTAGATTTGAGTCTGTCCTAAATAGCCCTTTAAATGTTCTTAGGGGTAGATTTGTCATTGATTGGACAGACAATGTTCTCATGTAGTGAATCTGTACGCCTAAAGAGCACAAATTGTGGGGCGCATTTTTACCATATATTTAGTATTTGCAATGTGCCCCCCTGCTCTAATGCAATCAATTGCACCAAGATCAGGGTCTTGTCAATAAGCCCAGTTGAATCTGGGTAATTTTCACCCACAAACTATGAGATTGGTTCATTGAGTTGTTAAAATAGAGCTGTAAGCTACCAAGTGTCCGACAGCTAAAAGTAATTTACGGCTCCATTATAGTTACCAGGTTTCCATTGAAATATTTTGCTCATTGCGTGCAGTAGCTCTTTTCGTGTAGGTGTACGTTAACGTTGTGTCAACGCTTTCATCCATCATCAGATTTCTTGAAAATCAATTAGTTGCTATGGAACCCTGACCTTACACTTTAAATTTACGTTTTTAACGTCCGGGCTGTGAACACCTCTAAAGATAAATATGTATTATTTATAATACATATTTTTTAACTATAAGCAAATACTATTTTTTATTATAATTATATTTTCCACTTTATTAATATATGTAATATTTATTGCTACCCTAGGCATAGGTCTAGCTTGAATTCTGTAGATATTTTCTTGCATATATTTTTATATTTAAACTATGCGATCAGCATGCCCAGAGGGCAGTCTATTTTAAAAAAAACTACAAACCCCAAACCTAAAATCTACACAAAATAAAAAATGAAAAAATAACAGAAAAAAATAAACAAAGCTATCAAAATAAATTTTTTAAACCTAAACTAATACCCCTATAAAAAATCTCCCCAAAAATAATAAAACACCCACTAATCTAATACTAAACTTACAAATAGCCCTTAAAAGGGCTTTTGTAGGGTATTGTCCTAAGTTAAAAAGCTTGTTTACCTAAACAAATGACCAATTACTCCCTAACAGTAAAACACCCCACCCACCAAACCCCCAAAATAAAAAAAACCTAACACAAAAAAAAAACCTAAACTACCCTCTTGTCCCTAAGTAGCATTTGTATGGGCATTGCCCTTAAAAGGGTATTCAGCTCTTTTACTGCTTTAAAGGGCAATCAGCTCTTTTCCAGCCCAAAAAAACCCTAAACTAAAAAAAAAGCCACCCCAAAAAAAAAAAAAAAAGCCTAAGACTAAGCCCCAAATATAGGTACTCACCGTTCCCTGAAGTCCGGCGGAGGTCTTCTTCCAGGCGGCTCCATATCTTCTATCTTCATCCGGAACGAAGGCGGCGCAGAGCGGGAGGTGCGGAGCTGTCTTCCCAGATGCATTGATCTCTCAGCAACGGTCCTCAACGGCGGGCGGCATGGAGGCTCCTCTTCATCGATGTTCCATTGTACACTGAAGATTGAATGCAAAGTACCACAATCAATTTGGGGTACCTTGCCATTTCCTTATTGGCTGAAATTTTGAAATCAGCCAATAGGATTAGAGCTACTGAAAATCTTATTGGATGTTTCAAATCAACCAATAAGATTTCAGTAGCTCTCATCCTATTGGCTGATTTTAAAATTTCAGCAATAGGAATGCAAGGTACCCCAATAAATATGGGGAACCTTGCATTCAATCTTCAGTGTACGACGAACAATCGCATGAAGAGGAGCCTCCACGCCATTGAGGACCAACGCCACCGAGATCCACCGCCGCTGAGGAATCACGCATCGGGGATGCCAGCTCTGCACCTCCACTTCACGCCTCCTTTCGCTTTGGATGAAGATAGTAGATTGATGGAGCCGCCTGGAAGAAGACCTTCTCCGACGGACTTCAGGAACGGTGAGTACCTATTTGGGGCTTAGTGTTAGGATTTTTTTTTTATTTTTGGGGTTTTTTTTTTTCTTTTTAAGATTAGGGATTTAATGGGCTGGAAAAGAGCGGATTGCCCTTTAATGGCAGTAAAGAGCTGAATGCCCTTTTAATGGCAATGCCCATACAAATACCTATTTAGGGGCAATGGGTAGTTTAGTTTATTTTTAGTGTTAGTTTCTTTTTATTTTGGGGGGGTTCGGCGGGTGTTTTTTTTTTTACTGTTAGGGGGTATTTAGTAATTTTTAAATGTTAAAGAGAGGTTTAACTTAGGGCAATGCCCAACAAAAGGCTCTTTTAAGGGCTATTGGAAGTTTAGTTTAGGGGGTGTTTTTTTGGGGGGAAGGGGGCTTTTTTATTTTCGTAGGGATTAGGTTTAATTTTTTTATTTTATATAATTGATTTTTGTACTTTTAGAGTTTTTTATTTTTGTAATTTTAGATTTTTTTTCGTAGTTTAATGTTTTATTTAAGTGTAACTTAGTATTGGGGTTAATTTAGGGGGTGTTAGGTTAGGGGGCTTAGTAATTGAATTAGTTATTTGCATTGTGGGGGGTTGGCGGTTTAGGAGTTAATAGGTTAATTAGGTTTATTGTGATGTGGGGGTTTGGCATTTTAGGGGTTAATAGGTTAATTAGGTTTATTGCGATGTGGGGGGTTGCTGGTTTAGGGGTTAATTTAGGGGTTAATAGGTTAATTAGGTTAATTAGGTTTATTGAATGTGTTCTGTGCAGAGTAAAAGCTATCACCTAAACATCTATACATTTTATTTGAAGCATCTTTTGTAACACAAGTCTTATTGCAAACAAGTGTTTATCTTCCCAATTGAAATGCACCTATATTTCATTTCAGTTTTGACTAGATTATCCCTTTTTATTTGATGAGTGTTTCTAGACAATGTATTGAAGCATATAAAGTGTATATATTATACATGAGGAAATTAACCTTATGATGTTTTCTTAAACACACTCTGTCTGCTTCCAGCAATGACTATATCTCACTCAGAACAAATCAAACAGTACAACCTGATTTAATAACTTTATTTGTATGCTCAAGCATCACTGTACCACTGAAACATTTTAAAGAGGTTATTTTTTTTCCTTTGAACCTTTTGAAACAGAAACCTTAGTTAAATAGGCAAAAAAAAACCTTTTTCTCTTGAATCCAATTTTCTAATGTAAAGATTACATTTTATATAACACCCTATAATACTTTTCTTTCCCTTTGTGTAAAGAATACAAATTAATATAATTTGCCCCTGACCAAAGGTGCATTTGTCCCATCACTGAGCAGCTTTTTTATTCTTTCAAAATACAACAATAAAGAGCAATGGCTCCCTCCACAAGATGCACTAAATACACACAATGGTAAAACAAGCACTTCCTGTTTCACTGGATCATTTGAAGATCAGCTGCTGGTCACTTATTTCCATGCACATGTGACATATTTTTGTGTATAGCCAGCAATTTGTGCTAGATAACAATGAAAGACTTTCTTTCTTTTCAGGTCAACTCTGAAAGCTGTTGAATGTTCAAGTGACTGAATGCTGTCACTTCAAACACAATTGGAACGGATCCCAGCGATAATTCACATGACATTGACAAAGCACAGATAAATAAATAGCTTTTATTTTACTGTCAAAAAACAGCAGTGAGTTAAACAAAAAATGTATCACCTATTTTATTACCATGATCTAAATCTTGGAAGATTATAAAAATTAGCACTACAATTCTTTAAAACTTTGTCAGCACACAGCAAATTGTGTTTACATTTTTTTAAATAAAAGTTCCTGTTTTAATCTTGAAAGAGAGTTATAATATATAAAAAAAAGTGTTTAAAGGCTGGGCCGCATTGGACGTGGTCAAGATGAATGTGCTACCAGAGTGTTATATGTCATGCAGACCTATCCCGTTATAGGCGGCCCTCGCACATTATTCATCAAATACAGTCTGCTCTAGAGTCCTATAATTGAGAGATCTGAAACCCGAGAATCAACAGGGAAAACTACCTTCCTCCTCTGAATAGAGGCGGGTTGGGTATACCAGACCTGAGAATGTATCATACGGCAATATCCCTTCAACGATTGGTAGAATGGTGTCATAACTTGGCCCAAAGGCTTGGGTTCAGATCGGATGGCGTGCTTCTGAAGAGGGGCAACGTAGGAGCTCTCAAGTGGACCCCTCTCCAGGGACAGACCTTCTGCGGTCAGACTCTACCCAATGATCGAGGAAGGTATTCTCGATTTGGGATAAACTGATTAAAACAGCGCGCCTACGTATCGACGCAATCTCACCCAATTACATCTATCAGAGAAAATCCTGATATGGAATTTCTATCAAGACTCAATTTCCCAGAACAAGACTTACAGCCTTGGCGACTCTGCATGTATTATATACTCTGTCAGGGTAAATTTGAAGACACAAGCTGCATTAGTTGAGTGGGAACAGGGGGGCTTTTGCCTCATGGTTCATGGTGACCACAGACACTGCACTACCTCAACACTCATAAAGCAAACCAGACTATGACCTAGACGCAGAAACTTACTTTGAAACCTGTGCACAATGACAGCTCCTCCGTCTCATCTGATCTCCCAGATTTATAGACTGTTACAACAAGGCGGGGACGATTACCTTCCGGTTACCACAGACATGGCAAAATGAGCTGGGCATAGAAATTGGGACCCAAGGAATGGAACAAGATATTTGACAAGACAAGGAGAGCCCCAATCTCACCTAGGGTTCAGGAAACACATATAAATTGTTGAGCAGGTGGTATCTGACCCCCCAAAGGTCTAAAACACATATACCCCCACACAAATGGGGGATGCTGGAGAGGTTGCGGAGAAAATGGCACCCTATTGGCATATTTGGTGGACCTGTCCCCTACTAACACTTATTGAATGACATAATGGCTGAAATGAGTAGGGTTCTTGAGGTGATCATCCCTCCTAATCCCAAGTTACTTACTATATCATCAGCTACCCTAAGATCACAAGGGAAGATAAGTCTAGGCTATTTCCTGGTGATGCTCAATGGAGCAAAAGCTTGATTCCCGTGTATTGGAAAAAAACAGGCCACCCCTAGTGTTCAGGAGTGGAAAACTAAGTGGCAGACCTGCTTGAGACTGGAAAAGATATCATTACCTTAAAATTGGAAAACTGGGCCACACATGAGATGATGCTGCTGACCTGGGAGGGACGAGGACTGTGAGCTAATGGCGTGCTGAAACGTTTGGTTTCGGGACGCGGTTGCAGGGAAAGAGGTTCAATTCCACCCAACCCCCTTTTTTTTTTTTTTTTCTCTTTCCCTCCCCCCTTCCTTCTCCCCCTCCCTTCTTTATGCCCTGTAGCCCCTATTCTACTATTTTTTCTTCCTAGAGAATATTTTTAAACGAGTGCAGTATTATAAAAGCAGCTGTGTAATGTGTGTAAGCTGCTTAAAAAAGCTATAAATACCGTATGATCTGTACTGAGGATTTACACCTTTACTTTTTTCCTTTGTCTTCTCTGTTAATATAAATGGTATCACTAAACAGCTGATGATGGATGTTTGTGTAATATAGTCGGTACACATTTCTGCAGTATCTGATGAAATTTTTTATGCTGTTTGAGTTGAACTAATTCTCCTATCTGCGAAAATGATACAAACAAACTTTAAATGTACAGGTGTTTGCAATTATGTAAACTGACATTGTATTGTATTCATATTAATGCTCTGTATTTTTCACATTTCGCCAATAAAGCTTTCTTTGAAAACTAAAAAAGTGTACCTTGCTCCAGACGTGGAATATATATATATATATATATATATATTTGCAGCTGTTTTAATTTAACCCATGAAAAGCTGAGCTCCTGAGGATCCTGATGAGGATACATATGGTGAGCCAATCAGGCGAAGGCATACATATGTATGCTCCAATCACTGTTTGTGTCCTCACCTGGAACAGAATGGGGTTTTTTCTAGGAGTACATCTTTGATACATGTAATAAGTAAATTATGTTTAATTTCAACAAATAAAACAATAAAAATGTACTAACAAAATAATTTTATTTTTATACTAGAATTATGTTTTAATAACACTGGAGATGATGGTGGTATTAGAGGTCAGGTGCATTTTATCATCTACTGTACTCACTCACCATCCTTATAGTATTCATTGAGGGCCTCATGATCAAAAATTTGCTAGCATCGATAGTAATACGCAAAATCTTTGGGGGCTTTTACTGAGCATTAGATTTTAAGGCCATCGTGGGGTTTTTTTTTACATCAGAACTCTTCATAGGTAGATAAACCACTAACAAAGTAAAATTTGACATTCTAAAATTCTTTGAGGAATTACTAATGAGACTTCTTAGATAATCTCACCAGAATGGAGAACTTTAGATCATCAGACCCTAAGGGCCCCATTATCTAAACTTCTTAGACCAGACATGGGTTTTTCAAACTGACTGAGGTTGCCCACATGGAAGAAGTATAAAAAGGGGCCTGTGAGTAATGGGACTCACTGGAATGGGACATTTCACTCCATAGAGCAAAATTAGCAGGGGACACACTTTAAAAATGTATTCCTGGAGCCAATATAAATCACATAACACTGCTTTCTGCGTACAGTATGTTACAATTGCTTCTATTGTCGTATGCATTTGTTTTTTATTAGAGTAAGAGGGTTGTTTTTTGAGTATTTTAGTAAGAGCTTACCACCTTTTAGTTTGCGAAAAGAAATCTGCATACGGGGAAACGTGCGTCAGGTCAGTATTCACAGATTTTTGTATTTGGATGGGAATTCTATTTCCCTTGTTATTTGCCTTTCTGCTATCCCTAGTGTTAAATCCAATTGTCTCCTTGTGGGTATCATGAAACCATAGGAGTAATTTGTTAGGTATCTTCTCCACAGGTTGGGATATTAGGAAGGATGTTCACTGCAGGAGTGTAAAATTTCTTAATTATGTTTTAACCCATGTTTTTCATTTTTATTTTTGTAATAAAAGTTATATTTTATATCACTAGCCATAAAATAGGCTTATAGATAAGTATAATTGATACTATATATGATTTATGTATAGTGTCCAAATATTCTTACTGTGGCTTTAGAGTCAGTTGTGTGTAGAAGCTACTTTTTGAGAAATGTGACACTATTACCCCATATGATGGATTCTTAGTATCAGGCTTGATACTTAAATAAGACAACTGAAAGGGAGAACCACTACAGATAATACTGTAATACTATATAGCATTGGAATCCCACTAGTGTATGCATTTTTTTGTATAACTCAAGGTATTGGTCTAGGCCCACTTTGGTAAATGTCATGCCATAATTACACTACCAAATGTGACCATAAAAAAGGTTAAATATTTAATACATTTTGTTTTTCTCACCTAAATTATTTACATACTGCTTGTGCAGTAATACATAAATGGATGTAAAAGCTGCTTTGGGATCCCTGTAGCAGACGTACATAGCTTTACCCTTTCCTTATTAGAAGGTGGCAGCGCACCACAGTTCTGAAATTCTTGGCAGTGAAGGGTTAATTATTAAGCAGCTAAGGGTAATAATATTGTAAAGCAGTGATTACCCTCCCACCACCCTAATCCCCAACACTTCCTATTCATCCCTCCTCCCATCTTTAATTTATTTTTCTCTAGTGTTGGGCTTTTTGGTAATTAGAAGGCAGCTAAATGCCGCCTGCGCACCACACTTGTATTATGCCCAGCATTGAAGGGGTTAATTAGGTAGCTTGTAGGGTTAATTTTTGATTTAGTGGTAGAGATCAGCCTCCCACCTGGCACATCCCATCCCCTGAACCCTCCCTGACCCCCTAAAACAGCTCAATTCCCTCCCCCACCTCACAATTGTCACAGCATCTTAAGTACTGGTAGAAAGTCTGCCAATACTAAAAATAAAGCATTTAAACCCCCCCAATTGTTTCTGAAGTGTTGGATCTCCTCTTAGCCCCCAAGCTCCCTGATCCCCCCATACAGCTCTCTAACCTCCCCCCCCTACCTATTTGCCACCATCTTAGGGTACTGGCAACTGTCTGCCAGAACCAGCTTTGCCCCCAAATTTGTTTTATTTTTTATTACAAACAATTTTCTGTAGTGTAGCTGCCCCTCCCTCGATATCCTACCCCCCCCCCCCCCCATCCCAGATACCCTTCCCCAAAGTCCTTAATTTCACCACCCATCGGTGCAAAACAAAAGTATTATTTTTTTCAAATAACGAGATTCGCCGCTGGTAAGCGCATAAACTGAGTTATATATGATATAATAGCAATTCATGTATAATGAAACCAAGATCTCAAGCTCAAGTTTTGATCATCCAAAATGTATATGGGACTGAATGAGAACGTTCAGATCAGATTACTTAAGGTAGATCAAGGACACGCTACATGGAGGTCCATTAACAGGATATGAATATTGAATGATCAAACATATGGGCTCTAACGATATAACACTTGTTGTATAAATTAAAAGTTTATCTGTATTACCTTTGAAAACTAAAATAAAAACAATTTAAATAAAAAAAAATTAAAAAATCCCTCTACTAAAAACAATCCACTTCACCATACAAAAAACAAAGCTTGAAAAATGTAAAAGAAAAAAACATACTAAGGCAACTTTACCAGCTTTGCAGTAGCAACAAACAACAGTTAGAGAAGGGTACATCACAAAGGCAATAAAGTGTTTATGAATTCCGGATTAATGGTGCTATTGTAGGTGAAAAATCCAAACCACACCACAAAATGCCCACTGACCACCTCTCACTTGTGTCTCTGAGACATCTTCCATTCTATCCAGTGATTCTCCCATAACAAATCTTATGTGAATATTTAAAATAAAAACATTTTCCAAAGTTGTAGTGGTTGTGTACTTGTTTTTTCCATAAAGCTCTCAATTTGTACAATGATGTACGAGATATCTTGCATTGGGCATTTTTATGTAACTGTGGACATTAATAGCAGTAATGATTTCACGTAAGTGCACCTTTAGACTTTTAAAGTACCCAAGTCGATAAATGACTCGACACTTCAGGTCCACTGCAGTTATATTTTGTGTCCCTCAGGAGTTTATTTTTAATAAAGAATTTAATGAAATGCCCATTTAAACATAGCTTTCAAAGTTTTGTTAATCTTCCTGTTTAACCAGTTTAGACTATTATTACTGCAATGTAAAAAAATGGAAAGTTTGATCAATTTGTAAGTTTGTTTTCAAAACTGCTATGCAAATATTTGAATACAAAATGTATCAGGAGGGTAGTTCACTATTTTACAAGCTAAGGTCAATTTCCATATTGGTATGTTACCTGCAATTTTGGTTGTAACTGAGATGTTTTGCTAGGCAGAGCGGACATGCAGCTGAGTGCATAGTCACAGTGTAGTTAGTGCCTGGGCGCAGTTCTAAGCAGACAACTGGAAGCTTCCTCTGAGGTGCTAAAGTTAAAACATCACTTTGTGATTGAAATCTTTATCATACCACCTAACACCGTGGATGAAAATCTGTAAAATATATAAATATATACATAATAATTAATATGATAATTTTGTAATCTAGGTAAAAGAGTTAGCTCTTCAATATACTTTGCATACCATACATTGACATAACACATTTTTCTCCTTATAAATGAATACCTAATACTTTGAAATAAGAGATGAAGACATCTGAGAATGATAGGCATAAACAAATTACTAAGGAAGATCATTTGCAAAAAACTGAAATTAAAATCCTCCATGTCTCAAAATTAAATCAATGTAAATAATTGCATAGGAAATTAGCACATCTAGGCAAGATTCCCTGCTCGCTTTTCCCAAGAAATACCTCATATACAATGTTTACCAATGCACAAGAGAATTCTGGGTAAGATATGCAAATTAGATATGCAAATTCTCATTTTTTTTGCTTCAAAATACTGTTTTAACACAGCTATCCTTTTAACAGGATTATTGCAGCAAACCAGAAATCACTCACTAGACAGCCTGTTTCGTTCTTTTTGGAACTCATCAGTAGGAGATAGATTTCTGGTTGCTGCATTGGTAACATTGTATATGAGGAAATTTCTGGGGAAAAGCGAGCAGGGAATCTTGCCTAGATGTGCTAATTTCCTATGCAAATATTTGCATGATTTAATTTTGAGACATGGAGGATTTTAATTTCAGTTTTTTTATCTCCCCCCATAATTTTAATAAATTTTGGTTTAACCTTGAAAATAGCTTTTACCAATGCAGCAACCAGAAATCTATCTCCTACTGATGAGTTCCAAAAAGAACAAAACAGGTGTGTGTGAGGTATTTCTGGGGAAAAGCGAGCGGGGAATCTTGCCTAGATATGCTAATTTCCTATGCAAATATTTACATTGATATTATGTATAATATATATATATATTTATATATATATATATATATATTTATATTATATATACTATATATATATATATATAAACACACAAATATATATAGTAATACACAAATTATATATATATATATATATATTTTCTTTTAAAATAATCATATATATATATATATATATATATATATATATATATACTGTATTTACTGTGTATATATATATATATATATATATATATATATATATATATACACAACATATACATTCATACATACATACACCCAAATTTTTTATATGTTTATGTTGTGTTTGATGCACATTTGTTTAGGGCTAGATTACGAGTGGAGTGCAAATTTTAAGCCTTTTGTGAGCGCGATATTTGAGCTCCACTCAGTAATACCAGCACACGCAAATGCCCGGTTTTTTAAAAATTTTATTAAAAACAAAGGCACTTTAATTCATCAAAATTTAACATTTCACTTGTTGTGAAAAAATACTTACCTTTTAAACTTGACTGCCGCTCCAGCTTCCCCCCGGTTGTTGCAAGCCATTTCTGACATCAGAAATTATGGATCGGTCATCCTCCAATCATGGCTCCCACCCCCCACCCCCCCGGGGGAATCAGTGTCTAATTCAACGCAGTGATTGGAGAAAGACGGTTTCCTCATTTTAGACCCAGGAAGAGGCTTTGCGACAGGCGGAGGAAGCTGGAGCGGCCTGTCAAGATTAAAAGGTAAGTATTTTTCACAACACAAGTGAAATGTTAATTTTGATGAATTAAAGTGCCCCCTGTTTTTAATTGAATTTTTAAAAACCGGGCACTTTAGCATCAAAATTTACATTCACTTTAAGTGCAATGCGAACGCAACCTCACGTTCGCAATGCAGGGAAGCTTTGTGCTCACAAGAGTGCTCTTCTATATGGGAGCCTCGTTCTGATGCTGTGAGACACGGCAAAGAACCGAGCGGGGTATCTCCAACTTTGATAGATAGATTGGGCTGCATACTAGCTAACTGGTAGTTTTTGAAGATTTTTGAAGATCTTAGATTCTACACTGCGCCAGATTCACAATCCTTTTCTTCTACATATATATGTACTGTGTGTGTTTATATGTATATTTATATATATATATAGATATATAGATATATATATATATATATATACATATTAACACATAAATATATTTGTATATAAGCATATACATATGTATTTGCAGTTTAAAACACAGTCCCCATAGACCGCTATGTAAAGGCACTTTTCAGTGGCGTTTTTTTTTTTTAACATCCCACATCCCCTAACTTTAACCCAAAAATAAAAAGTTGCACAAAACACATCAAAAATACTTTACAAAGCACACTTACACTCATAATAACACCATCTAATAAAAATTATTTGCACACAAAAGTTATAAGGGCTCAAAGAAATGAGGTCTCAGGTGGTAGAGAAAAAAAAAAGCTGTATATACATATACAGTTGCAAGAAAAAGTATGTGAACCCTTTGGAATGATATGGATTTCTGCACAAATTGGTCATAAAATGTGATCTGATCATCATCTAAGTCACACCAATAGACAATCACAGTCTGCTTAAACTAATAACACACAAAGAATGAAATGTTGCCATGTTTTTATTGAACACACCATGTAAACATTCACAGTGCAAGTGGAAAAAGTATGTGAACCCTTGGATTTAATAACTGGTTGAACCTCCTTCAACCAAACGTTTCCTGTAGTTGCAGATCAGACGTGCACAACGGTTAGGAGTAATTCTTGACCATTCCTCTTTACAGAACTGTTTCAGTTCAGCAATATTCTTGGGATGTCTGGTGTGAATCGCTTTCTTGAGGTCATGCCACAGCATCTCAATCGGGTTGAGGTCAGGATTCTGACTGGGCCACTTCAGAAGGCGTATTTTCTTCTGTTTAATCCATTCTGTTGTTGATTTACTTCTATGCTTTGGGTCATTGTCCTGTTGCAACACCCATCTTCTATTGAGCTTCAGCTGGTAGACAGATGGCCTTAAGTTCTCCTGCAAAATGTCTTGATAAACTTGGGAATTCATTTTTCCTTTGATGATAGCAATCCATCCAGGCCCTGACGCAGCAAAGCAGCTCCAAACCATGATGCCCCCACGACCATACTTCACAGTTGGGATGAGGTTTTGATGTTGGTGTGCTGTGCCTCTTTTTCGCCACACATAGTGTTGTGTGTTTCTTCCAAACAACTCAACTTTGGTTTCATCTGTCCACAGAATATTTTGCCAGTACTGCTGTGGAACATCCAGGTGCTCTTGTGTAAACTGTAAACGTGCAGCAATGTTTTGTTTGGACAGCAGTGGCTTCCTCTGTGGTATCCTCCCATGAAATCCATTCTTGTTTAGTGTTTTATGTATTGTAGATTCGCTAACAGGGATGTTAGCATTTGCCAGTGACTTTTGTAAGTCTTTAGCTGACACTCTAGGATTCTTCTTCACCTCATTGAGCAGTCTGCGCTGTGCTCTTGCAGTCATCTTTACAGGACGGCCACTTTTAGGGAGAGTAGCAGCAGTGCTGAACTTTCTCCATTTATAGACAATTTGTCTTACCATGGACTGATGAACAGCAAGGCTTTTGGAGATACTTTTATAACCCTTTCCAGCTTTATGCAAGTCAACAATTCTTAATCGTAGGTCTTCTGAGAGATCTTTTGTGCGAGGCATCATTCACATCAGGCAATGCTTCTTGTGAAAAGCAAACCCAGAAGTGGTGTGGGTTTTTTATAGGGCAGGGCAGCTGTAACCAACACCTCCAATCTCATCTCATTGATTGGACTCCAGTTGGCTGACATCTCACTCCAATTAGCTCTTGGAGATGTCATTAGTCTAGGGGTTCACATACTTTTTCCACCTGCACTGTGAATGTTTACATGGTGTGTTCAATAAAAACATGGCAACATTTCATTCTTTGTGTGTTATTAGTTTAAGCAGACTGTGATTGTCTATTGTTGTGCCTTAGATGATGATCAGATCATATTTTATGACCAATTTGTGCAGAAATCCATATCATTCCAAAGGGTTCACATACTTTTTCTTGCAACTGTACATGTCTAAAGATTTTTGTGTGTGTGTGTATATATATATATATATATATATATATATATATATATATATATATATATATATATATATATATATATATATATATATGTCTACATATGTATTTATGTGTATATATGTATTTACAGACATATATACACATAGAAATACATATATATATGTAGTATCCATATACAGACATACTGTATATATAAGTGCAGCCCTTTCTGGTTAAGTAGATGAAAACATGTAAAAGCATATTTATGCAATATTCATTTTTAATAAAGGTTTTTTCTATGTATTTACTGTAAATATTTCACATTCCAATGTTCTGCACATAGCAGAATATGTTCTAAGTATTTCTAAATAGATAATTCTATATATATATATATATATATATACAGTATATATATATATATATATATATATATATATATCTGTATATAGCTATACCTATATATAATTACCTATATTTATAGTATAAATGTATATTTGTAGAAACCATCAGATATATGTAGAAATATGTATTTATGAATAATATTAGAACATATTCTGTTCTGTAGAGAACATTGGAATATGAACTATTTTCATGTCGGGTTAGCGAAACTGAGAATAATCGATTCTGTTTGCACGAGAGTGGGGTGTTGTTTTTTTTCGAGTTTTTTTTCTCCATTGACTTCTATGGGGGAATACAGTTTTACTTTCAACCTGTAATACGAGCACAACCCGACTTGCGAAAAATTTTAATTCTAGTGGAGTTAGTGTTCTAGCCGAACCGCAAAATATCGCTCCACTTGTAATTTAGCCCAAAAACAGAATTTATGCTTACCTGATAAATTACTTTCTCCAACGGTGTGTCCGGTCCACGGCGTCATCCTTACTTGTGGGATATTCTCTTCCCCAACAGGAAATGGCAAAGAGTCCCAGCAAAGCTGGTCACATGATCCCTCCTAGGCTCCGCCCACCCCAGTCATTCGACCGACGGACAGGAGGAAATATATATAGGAGAAATCATATGATACCGTGGTGACTGTAGTTAGAGAAAATAATTCATCAGACCTGATTAAAAAAACCAGGGCGGGCCGTGGACCGGACACACCGTTGGAGAAAGTAATTTATCAGGTAAGCATAAATTCTGTTTTCTCCAACATAGGTGTGTCCGGTCCACGGCGTCATCCTTACTTGTGGGAACCAATACCAAAGCTTTAGGACACGGATGAAGGGAGGGAGCAAATCAGGTCACCTAAACGGAAGGCACCACAGCTTGCAAAACCTTTCTCCCAAAAATAGCCTCCGAAGAAGCAAAAGTATCAAATTTGTAAAATTTGGCAAAAGTGTGCAGTGAAGACCAAGTCGCTGCCTTACATATCTGGTCAACAGAAGCCTCGTTCTTGAAGGCCCATGTGGAAGCCACAGCCCTAGTGGAGTGAGCTGTGATTCTTTCAGGAGGCTGCCGTCCGGCAGTCTCATAAGCCAATCGGATAATGCTTTTAAGCCAAAAGGAAAGAGAGGTAGAAGTCGCTTTTTGACCTCTCCTTTTACCAGAATAAACAACAAACAAGGAAGATGTTTGTCTGAAATCTTTAGTAGCCTCTAAATAGAATTTTAGAGCACGGACTACGTCCAAATTGTGTAACAAACGTTCCTTCTTTGAAACTGGATTCGGACACAAAGAAGGTACAACTATCTCCTGGTTAATATTTTTGTTGGAAACAACTTTCGGAAGAAAACCAGGCTTAGTACGCAAAACCACCTTATCTGCATGGAACACCAGATAGGGCGGAGAACACTGCAGAGCAGATAACTCTGAAACTCTTCTAGCAGAAGAAATTGCAACCAAAAACAAAACTTTCCAAGATAATAACTTAATATCTACGGAATGTAAGGGTTCAAACGGAACCCCTTGAAGAACTGAAAGAACTAGATTTAGACTCCAGGGAGGAGTCAAAGGTCTGTAAACAGGCTTGATTCTAACCAGAGCCTGAACAAATGCTTGAACATCTGGCACAGCTGCCAGCCTTTTGTGAAGTAAAACAGATAAAGCAGAGATCTGTCCCTTCAGAGAACTTGCAGATAATCCTTTCTCCAAACCTTCTTGTAGAAAGGATAGAATCTTAGGAATTTTTATCTTGTTCCATGGGAATCCTTTAGATTCACACCAACAGATATATTTTTTCCATATTTTATGGTAAATTTTTCTAGTTACAGGCTTTCTAGCCTGAATCAGAGTATCTATTACAGAATCTGAAAACCCACGCTTTGATAAAATCAAGCGTTCAATCTCCAAGCCGTCAGTTGGAGGGAAACCAGATTCGGATGTTCGAATGGACCTTGAACAAGAAGGTCCTGTCTCAAAGGTAGCTTCTATGGTGGAGCCGATGACATATTCACCAGGTCTGCATACCAAGTCCTGCATGGCCACGCAGGAGCTATCAAGATCACCGAAGCCCTCTCCTGATTGATCCTGGCCACCAGCCTGGGAATGAGAGGAAACGGTGGGAATACATAAGCTAGGTTGAAGGTCCAAGGTGCTACTAGTGCATCTACTAGAGTCGCCTTGGGATCCCTGAATCTGGACCCGTAGCAAGGAACCTTGAAGTTCTGACGAGACGCCATCAGATCCATGTCTGGAATGCCCCATAATTGAGTTATTTGGGCAAAGATTTCCGGATGGAGTTCCCACTCCCCCGGATGGAAAGTCTGACGACTCAGAAAATCCGCTTCCCAATTTTCCACTCCTGGGATGTGGATTGCAGACAAGTGGCAGGAGTGATCCTCCGCCCATTGAATTATTTTGGTCACTTCTTCCATCGCCAGGGAACTCCTTGTTCCCCCCTGATGATTGATATATGCAACAGTCGTCATGTTGTCTGATTGAAACCTTATGAATTTGGCCTTTGCTAGTTGAGGCCAAGCTTTGAGAGCATTGAATATCGCTCTCAGTTCCAGAATGTTTATAGGGAGAAGAGATTCTTCCCGAGACCATAGACCCTGAGCTTTCAGGGGTTCCCAGACCGCGCCCCAGCCCACCAGACTGGCGTCGGTCGTGACAATGACCCACTCTGGTCTGCGGAAGCTCATTCCCTGTGACAGATTGTCCAGGGTCAGCCACCAACGGAGTGAATCTCTGGTCTTTTGATCTACTTGAATCGTCGGAGACAAGTCTGTATAATCCCCATTCCACTGTCTGAGCATGCACAGTTGTAATGGTCTTAGATGAATTCGTGCAAAAGGAACTATGTCCATTGCTGCAACCATCAATCCTATTACTTCCATGCACTGCGCTATGGAAGGACGAAGAACAGAATGAAGTACATGACAAGAGCTTAGAATTTTTGTTTTTCTGACCTCTGTCAGAAAAATCCTCATTTCTAAGGAATCTATTATTGTTCCCAAGAAGGGAACTCTTGTTGACGGGGACAGAGAACTTTTTTCTTTGTTCACCTTCCATCCGTGAGATCTGAGAAAGGCTAGGACGATGTCCGTATGAGCCTTTGCTTTTGACAGAGACGACGCTTGAATCAGGATGTCGTCCAAGTAAGGTACTACTGCAATGCCCCTTGGTCTTAGAACCGCTAGAAGGGACCCTAGTACCTTTGTGAAAATCCTTGGAGCAGTGGCTAATCCGAATGGAAGTGCCACAAACTGGTAATGCTTGTCCAGAAAAGCGAACCTTAGGAACTGATGATGTTCCTTGTGGATAGGAATATGTAGGTACGCATCCTTTAAATCCACGGTAGTCATAAATTGATTTTCCTGGATAGTAGGTAGGATCGTTCGAATTGTTTCCATTTTGAACGATGGAACCTTGAGAAATTTGTTTAGGATCTTGAGATCCAAAATTGGTCTGAATGTTCCCTCTTTTTTGGGAACTATGAACAGGTTGGAATAAAAACCCATCCCTTGTTCTCTTATTGGAACAGGATGAATCACTCCCATCTTTAACAGGTCTTCTACACAATGTAAGAATGCCTGTCTTTTTATTTGGTTTGAAGATAATTGAGACCTGTGGAACCTTCCCCTTGGGGGTAGTTCCTTGAATTCCAGGAGATAACCTTGAGAAACTATTTCTAGCGCCCAAGGATCCTGAACATCTCTTGCCCAAGCCTGAGCAAAGAGAGAAAGTCTGCCCCCCACCAGATCCGGTCCCGGATCGGGGGCCATCCCTTCATGCTGTTTTGGTAGCAGTGGTAGGCTTCTTGGCCTGCTTACCCTTGTTCCAGCCTTGCATTGGTCTCCAGGCTGGTTTGGGTTGTGAAGTATTACCCTCTTGCTTAGAGGATGTAGAATTAGAGGCTGGTCCGTTTCTGCGAAAGGGACGAAAATTAGGCTTATTTTTAGCCTTAAAAGACCTATCCTGTGGGAGGGCGTGGCCCTTTCCCCCAGTGATGTCTGAAATAATCTCTTTCAAATCAGGTCCAAATAATGTTTTACCCTTGAAAGGAATGTTAAGCAATTTTGTCTTGGAAGACACATCCGCTGACCAAGACTTTAGCCAAAGCGCTCTGCGCGCCACGTTAGCAAACCCTGAATTTTTCGCCGCTAATCTAGCTAATTGCAAAGCGGCATCTAAAATAAAAGAGTTAGCCAATTTAAGTGCTTGAACTCTGTCCATAACCTCCTCATACGAAGATTCTTTATTGAGCGACTTTTCTAGTTCCTCGAACCAGAAACACGCTGCCGTAGTGACAGGAACAATGCATGAAATTGGTTGTAGAAGGTAACCTTGCTGAACAAAAATCTTTTTAAGCAAACCCTCTAATTTTTTATCCATAGGATCTTTGAAAGCACAACTATCTTCGATAGGAATAGTAGTGTGTTTGTTTAGAGTAGAAACCGCCCCCTCGACCTTGGGGACTGTCTGCCATAAGTCCTTTCTGGGGTCGACTATAGGAAATAATTTCTTAAATATAGGGGGGGGGACAAAAGGTATGCCGGGCCTTTCCCACTCTTTATTTACTATGTCCGCCACCCGCTTGGGTATAGGAAAAGCGTCGGGGGGCACCGGAACCTCTAGGAACTTGTCCATCTTACATAATTTCTCTGGAATGACCAAATTGTCACAATCATCCAGAGTAGATAATACCTCCTTAAGCAGTGTGAGGAGATGTTCTAATTTAAATTTAAATGTCACAACATCAGGTTCAGCTTGTTGAGAAATTTTTCCTGAATCTGAAATTTCTCCCTCAGACAAAACCTCCCTCATGGCCCCTTCAGATTGGTGTGAGGGTATGTCAGAACAGTTATCATCAGCGTCCTCTTGCTCTTCAGTGTTTAAAACAGAGCAATCGCGCTTTCTCTGATAAGTAGGCATTTTGGATAAAATGTTTGCTATAGAGTTATCCATTACAGCCGTTAATTGTTGCATGGTAATAAGAATTGGCGCACTAGATGTACTAGGGGCCTCTTGTGTGGGCAAAACTGGTGTAGACACAGAAGGGGATGATGTAGTATCATGTTTACTCCCCTCATTTGAGGAATCATCTTGGGCAATATCATTATCTGTGGCATTACTGTCCTTACTTTGTTTGGACACTATGGCACAATTATCACATAAATTTAAATGGGGAGACACCTTGGCTTTCATACATATAGAACATAGCTTATCTGATGGTACAGACATGTTAAACAGGCTTAAACTTGTCAACAAAGCATAAAAAACGTTTTAAAATAAAACCGTTACTGTCACTTTAAATTTCAAACTGAAAACACTTTATTACTGAATATGTGAAAAAGTATGAAGGAATTGTTCAAAATTCACCAAAATTTCACCACAGTGTCTTCAAGCATTAAAAGTATTGCACACCAAATTTCAGAGCTTTAACCCTTAAATTAACGGAACCGGAGCCGTTTTTACATTTAACCCCTATACAGTCCCAGCTATATGCTTTGCTGAGACCCAACCAAGCCCAGAGGGGAATACGATACCAAATGATGCCTTCTATAAGCTTTTTCAGCGATTCTTAGCTCCTCACACATGCATCTGCATGCCTTGCTCTCCAAAAACAACTGCGCATTAGTGGCGCGAAAATGAGGCTCTGTCTATAACTAGAAAAGGCCCCCATCTGAAAAAGGTGTCCAACACAGTGCCTGCCGTTTTTCTAAACAATCCCCAAAATTATAATAACCATTAATAGTTAGAATCTGCAAAATATGCCTAGCAAAGCAATCGTTTTAGCCCAGAAAAATGTCTACCAGTTTTTTAAGCCCTTATGAAGCCCTTTATTCTTTTATTTAACTAAGAAAATGGCTTACCGGTCCCCATAAGGGGAAATGACAGCCTTCCAGCATTACATAGTCTTGTTAGAAATATGGCCAGTCATACCTTAAGCAGAAAAGTCTGCCAACTGTTTCCCCCAACTGAAGTTACTTCATCTCAACAGTCCTGTGTGGAAACAGCAATCGATTTTAGTAACTTCTGCTAAAATCATCTTCCTCTTACAAACAGAAATCTTCATCTTTTTTCTGTTTCAGAGTAAATAGTACATACCAGCACTATTTTAAAATAAGAAACACTTGATTGAAGAATAAAAACTACATTTAAACACCAAAAAACTCTTAACCATCTCCGTGGAGATGTTGCCTGTGCAACGGCAAAGAGAATGACTGGGGTGGGCGGAGCCTAGGAGGGATCATGTGACCAGCTTTGCTGGGACTCTTTGCCATTTCCTGTTGGGGAAGAGAATATCCCACAAGTAAGGATGACGCCGTGGACCGGACACACCTATGTTGGAGAAATGTTTTATGTTAATATAGGTTATTATTATTTTATATGTTATAAAATATATATAATTAAAAGCTGAACAACTATATATTTCAGAACAAACATACATTTTAATTTGAAACTAGCTACTTGAATTATATATTAATCAGTGTTAAACAGTTTTAATGCTTACCATATATAATTCTCTTATTCTGGAATCTCGTATCCAGTGCAAACATGTTTCATTTACAATAGTGTCTTCAATAGTGTCTTCAAGCATTAAAAGTATTGCACACCAAATTTCAGAGCTTTAACCCTTAAATTAACGGAACCGGAGCCGTTTTTACATTTAACCCCTATACAGTCCCAGCTATATGCTTTGCTGAGACCCAACCAAGCCCAGAGGGGAATACGATACCAAATGATGCCTTCTATAAGCTTTTTCAGCGATTCTTAGCTCCTCACACATGCATCTGCATGCCTTGCTCTCCAAAAACAACTGCGCATTAGTGGCGCGAAAATGAGGCTCTGTCTATAACTAGAAAAGGCCCCCATCTGAAAAAGGTGTCCAACACAGTGCCTGCCGTTTTTCTAAACAATCCCCAAAATTATAATAACCATTAATAGTTAGAATCTGCAAAATATGCCTAGCAAAGCAATCGTTTTAGCCCAGAAAAATGTCTACCAGTTTTTTAAGCCCTTATGAAGCCCTTTATTCTTTTATTTAACTAAGAAAATGGCTTACCGGTCCCCATAAGGGGAAATGACAGCCTTCCAGCATTACATAGTCTTGTTAGAAATATGGCCAGTCATACCTTAAGCAGAAAAGTCTGCCAACTGTTTCCCCCAACTGAAGTTACTTCATCTCAACAGTCCTGTGTGGAAACAGCAATCGATTTTAGTAACTTCTGCTAAAATCATCTTCCTCTTACAAACAGAAATCTTCATCTTTTTTCTGTTTCAGAGTAAATAGTACATACCAGCACTATTTTAAAATAAGAAACACTTGATTGAAGAATAAAAACTACATTTAAACACCAAAAAACTCTTAACCATCTCCGTGGAGATGTTGCCTGTGCAACGGCAAAGAGAATGACTGGGGTGGGCGGAGCCTAGGAGGGATCATGTGACCAGCTTTGCTGGGACTCTTTGCCATTTCCTGTTGGGGAAGAGAATATCCCACAAGTAAGGATGACGCCGTGGACCGGACACACCTATGTTGGAGAAATGTTTTATGTTAATATAGGTTATTATTATTTTATATGTTATAAAATATATATAATTAAAAGCTGAACAACTATATATTTCAGAACAAACATACATTTTAATTTGAAACTAGCTACTTGAATTATATATTAATCAGTGTTAAACAGTTTTAATGCTTACCATATATAATTCTCTTATTCTGGAATCTCGTATCCAGTGCAAACATGTTTCATTTACAATAGTTAGGTTTTTAATAATTGGTCCTGAAAAAGATAATGATTGCATTAATAAAGTCCAAAGTTTTATGAAAGTCATAAAGAAAAGTTAATTCAAAATCCATAAGATGCTTCATAGTTTAAATATTTATTTCTATGAAAATAAAATTACAGGCCAATATAATATTCCAATGTGAGTGCTGGTTATGTATGCTTAGCTAGACATAAGGAGCATTGTACAGCTCAATACATCATGCAGAAGAACAAAACTGTTAGTTGGCTTAGATACCCAGTTTTTCCACAAATAATCTTTCCACAAATACTGTATATCCACCAAATCCCACATTAGCCATCTACTTAAAGGGATATGAAACTCGAGGGGGCCTATATATCAAAGCCGAAACGTACGTCTGGGGTTTTGCTGTTTCTCTCGTTTAGAGAGGGATTGCCTGGTATTTCGGGGCTGGACTGTGCTGTGAAGTCAGGATCAGACTGATATGCTTCAGGAAAGTTAATCTCTGTGAAAGGCACATGTTGAGCAAAAAGAGGCTGCTTCTTGGGTGGTAACTAGCCATAGAACAAGCTATTATGCTATTGTTTGTTCTTAGGTTGAGTGCCTCTCTCTTTTTATTTATGCAAATTATTACACTTAGGGAAGTCTCCCTAAGTGTTATGAGGGAATCTAGACGTGGACCCGTTGCTTAGTGTGCCTAGAGGTATATGGCTGCACCTCACTGACGAGGCCCACACTAGGCCGAAATGTATGTCTGGGGTTTTGCTGTTTCTCTCGTTCAGAGAGGGATTGCCTGGTATTTCGGGGCTAGACTGTTGAAATGATCCTACTTCCCCTTTAAGTTTGGACCTCCTCCTTCACCCTATTTAAGATGTAACTTCCCCTGACACTTTGCTTATGCACTGCAGAGATTCCTGTTGTGCCTTAGTTACTGGAGCTACACTTTGTTTGCTACTACTAAGTCTTTACCTGCAGCCTTTCTACTTTCCTGCTGTCCTGGAAGTTCAGCATAACAACCACTATACTCATCTGCACTGCCTCTAAGAAGCTAAGTACTGTTACCTTTTTTTCTAGCAGTTAAGACATTGTTTTCTCATCTGCATAACCAAACCACATCAAATGCTTTTCTGCCTCAAACTGCTTCCTGAAAACTTTGTTTGTTCCCAGGTTGAGTGCTTCTCTCTTTTTATTTATGCAAATTATGACACTTAGGGAAGTCTCCCTAAGTGTGATGCGGGAATCCAGACGTGGACCCGTTGTTCAGTGTGCCTAGAGGGATATGGCTGCACCTCACTGACGAGGCCTACAATAGGCCGAAACGTACGTCTGGGGTTTTGCTGTTTCATTCAGAGAGGGATTGCCTGGTATTTCAGGGCTGGACTGTACTGTGAAGTCAGGATCAGACTGATATGCTTCAGGAAAGTTATTCTCTATGAAAGGCACACGTTGAGCAAAAATAGGCTGCTTCTTGGCTGATAAATAGCCATAGAACAAGCTATTATGCTATTGTTCGTTCTTAGGTTGAGTGCTTCTCTCTTTTTATTTATGCAAATTATGACACTTAGGGAAGTCTCCCTAAGTGTGATGCAGGAATCCAGAAGTGGACCCCTTGCTCAGTGTGCCTAGAGGGATATGGCTGCACCTCACTGACGAGGCCCACACTAGGCCGAAACGTACGTCTGGGGTTTTGCTATTTCTCTTGTTCAGAGAGGGATTGCCTGGTATTTCAGGGCTGGACTGTACTGTGAAGTCAGGATCAGAGTGATATGCTTCAGGAAAGTTCTTCTCTGTGAAAGGCACATGTTGAGCAAAAAGAGGCTGCTTCTTGGGTGATAACTAGCCATAGAACAAGCTATTATGCTATTGTTCGTTACCAGGTTGAGTGCTTCTCTCTTTTTATCTATTTATCAAAGCGTCAACTATGTTGCATTCGCGGACGTCAATACGCTTGCCAAACATTGCAGCAGCGGATCTGAATATGATCTCCTTAGTTATCAAAAAAGCCATCTAAAACAAGCGCGTCAAGTACGGTGCGAAGAGCATCGGACTGGTGTTAACTAACATTTATCGATGCCACGGCTATTCATGTTTTTCCCAACTTTATTTATATAATTTCATTACTGTCCACGAACAAGCACATTTCTCTTTAGCACATTATTGTATATAGTGTAAATGTATTCTTTTTCTGAGCATGACTAATTGCGAATATAGCAAGTAGCAACATATTTGGTGCAAAGTGGATAGTGAATTATTCTAATTCTTTTCAATATTGTACATACATATTTTAGTATGGATATATATATATATATGTGTGTGTGTGTTTTGTCAGAAATCTTTTGCAAACATATTTACATGTCCATTTTGTGTTCTAAAAAATATTGTCTGTCATATCTCTGTGTTTATTTATACCACTTTATGTATATATTGTAAATGTATTATTGGTCTGAGCAGAAATAATTGTGAATATAATATGTAATCAGAGTATCATATGTGTTTATTTGCAATCAATGGGTATTTTAAAGGAATATGAAAGTAAAAATGTAAGTTGCACTAGGGGGAGCTAGCTGCTAATTGGTGCCTGCACACATTTTTCTCTTGTGATTGGCTAAATAGATGTGTTCAGCTAGCTGCCAGTAGTGCAATGATGTTCCTTCAGCAAAGGATAACAAGATAATGAAGCAAATTTAATAATAGAAGTAAACTGGAAAGTTTCCCAAAATTGTATGTTCTATCCAAATCATGAAATAATATTTTGGGGTTTCCTGTCCATTTAAGAGCTGGGGCCAGGTTTCTCTCTGCACCTGTCTAACCACTCCTGATTGCAATCTATTTTTAAAAACCGCCCCTACACAGGTGTTATACAATGGGCTGGCATATAAGATGAGATTTCTTACTGAAAAAGAAATTCAAGAGAAGGAAGAAATACACTAAAAATAGTAAAGAGGCAATTTTAATTTCTGCTGTATTTAAATCATGACAGTTTAAAGTTAGGTGGGCTATCCCTTTGAGCTATCAGCTTAAGATTCTATTGAATCAAACATCAATTCAAATTTTAAAATCCTTGTCTAAAATATTACACTGTGTGTCCTAATGTCAGCATCAATGTTTATCTTTAATACTAATTTTACATATACATACTTTCAAAGTTTAATACACAATGTAACAAATGGAACTTACAAATTCTGATGAGTAATCAATGACACAAGTATCGAGCAATTTGATTTGTTAGTGATAGTTTATAATGTGTATTTGAATCAGATTGGGTGATGTCATAAATCATGTGATTATGCATATTCCAATCAAAAGTGTTGGAAAAATTCACTAGTGTGTGGGTTATTTAGGAGTTTGCGTCATAATTGGTGCGAAAAGTGTTGAGTCAAATATGGCACGAAGTGGAGAGTGTGACTTGTATTACATGGCTTAAATATGGTGCACATAGGTTTTTCCAAAAAATAAAAAGGAAGTTAACTATATTATGTTGTGTATTTATTTCATTTGTATCTCTATATCTATTAATGCAACAAGTTTGGGGCAAAACGTTGCACCAAATATGTAGAAATAATATTGTCTCCTTGCTTTGTAATGAGAGACAAAGTTGTAACATAATCCATCAGTAGTAATGTATTTTTAATTTTTATCCCTATATCTACTAGTGCACCAAATGTGGAGCAATAATATTGTTTGATTTAGAAAGGGTATACAATTTTAATAAAGTTTCTAATTTACTTTTATTATGTAATATACTTCATTCTCTTGCAGCATCGAACATAAGCTTTCTGTGTTTTCCGACTCCCATTGAGTTCTATGGCATCTGCGAACGGTAGAATTTTTGTTAACTTTGTGAGAGCTTCAAATAGTGTCGAATAGGAGGGCGAATGAACACGATTCCGCTCAAATTCCACAGGTTTTTAGCTCTCATCGATCTGCTTCGGATTGAGATTGCGGGATCGTAGGTTACGTCACAAATTTGCCGATGTTGACACTTTGATAACTATGGTGGATCAATCTTGCGACAATTAGGACGTGGAATTCAAGCATATTTTCAGTTGAAGCTTTGATAAATATCCTCCAAAATGTTTAATTCATGATTCATATAGAACATTCAACAATTTTCCGCTCTCATGAATATTATCCATTTGCAAAAGCAATATATGGGAGCACTATTTCCTGCCATCTAGTGCTCCAGACACCTATCAAGGTATCTCTTCAACAAAGAATACCATGAGAACTAAGCAAATTTGATGATAGAAATAAATTGGAAACTTTTCAAAATGTTGTCTGTCCGAATAACAAAAGAACATTTTTGGGCTTCTTATCTCTTAAAAAATCAGCACCACATGCCTATGTCTTTGCCCACAATGCATTAATACATGGAGGTGGAGGGTACTATTACCAGATTAGTTTTAAATGAGCTCCTCCCACCAAGCAAGCGCTTCCCATACCAATAAGAAATTGCATATACCTGTCTGTCATTCATTTCTCTAAAGGTGATAAGTTGCTTCCCTCACCACACTATCCTCTAAGCCGGCGGTTCCCAACCTGTGGTACGCATACCCCTGGGGGTACTTGGTGGACCGGTTTGGGATACACAAAAATATTGTTGGTAATGGCAGAAGATGCGGGGGGGAGGGTCAGGGGGGCATTCTCAATGGGTCATCAACTAATAACCATCGTGAAACTGTGGAAGGAAGGAGCGCTCAGCCGGAAAGTGACAAGTGAAGTCCTGGCCTGGCATATAGGCAGATGGGAGCCCCTGCACCTGAAATATGTGGACCTTGTGTGGATGACTCCGGTCCACATATTAATGATCACCCTGTGTCACCAGACAGCTTAGCCCCCTGCTGCCGTGCACAAAATTTGGACTGCGAGTGCACAGTTAGAAGCAGCACTGCAGCAACATAGCTGTGTGGACACATGTGGTAGAGCCATGGAGGATGCGAGTCACACAGTCTGCATCCTCAAATAAGTTATAGTCAGTGCTGGTAAGTAAAGTACTGCTGCTAGTGCTTGCTTGATTCAGATTGCTTTACTAAAAATGTCCATAGTGGCTGGGTGGTTAATATCGATCTGATCTCACAAATTTAAATATTTATTTTTATGATCATTACACTTTGACTCCCCCCCCAGGGTCGTTTTTAGGGGCAACAAGGCAGATGCCCGGGGCACCAGCCACACAGCAGGGCTCCTCCTGAGAATGAGATCTGAGCTTTAATCCTGTTGATAAACATACAGCCGTATGCCATTCAGGTATAGCTTACCTCCCCTATAAAAAAGCGCTTCCTTTATTTTGAGGGATGGGTGGGGGTAATGGAGAGGGGGTACTCATAAATGAAAAGCCTAATAAAGGGGTACAGGAGAGAAAAAAGGTTGGGATTCGCTGCTCTAAGCCTATATCTAAGCCTTACTTTGATCCCACTCCCTTTTGGGCAAGCCTCTCTCCCAAGCAAACCATTAGTTGATCCTCTTTGCTTTCATTCTTGTTTTGTTACAGCTGGTTCTAAAGTTTTTTTTGGGGGGGGAGGTGCTATATAAAAATAAAATTTTTATGTAGCCCCCTTTGTCCTGCATAATTTATCTTTTTTTAAAAATTAAAATATACAAACTTTTTGTCCCCTTCATTGGTATCTTTCAGAGGGATGTACTTTGAACGTTAAATAACATTTGCATTTCTTTTCTTTAGCTATATATAGATTACATGTACAGTGCAGGCTTCAGCGCAACTGCTGAAACCCGCGCCGCCCATAATTTCACCTCGCACATCGGGGTATTACAATCCATACCTATACTTTTTTCTGACCCAACATATAATGCAGAATGGCTGTGATTTTATATCCAAGAAAGGTAAAACTTTGGGAAATTATCTTTCGCCTTCTGATCTCAAACCACAAAATAATAGATGTTGGTTACAACAGAAAAAAAAGGCTTCTACAAATGCGGGTGTCCTATTTGCAGAACCTGTGACTTTGTATGTGAGGGAGATACATTTGTATCCTCTGTTACTAAGAAGGATTATAAAATCAATTACTATATCAATTGTGCAACTACACATGTAGTTTATCTAATCACATGCAAACTTTGTTCTCAGCAGTATACCGGCAAAGCAAAGAGACCTCTAAAAGAGAGGTTTCTGGAACACCTACGCTCTATTGAAGACGAATTCTCAGATACTCCAGTAGCTAGACACTTCAAGTCACTACGCAATTCAGATACCTCAGCACTTGATTCAAGGTATAGATTTTGTCCCTCTCTGGAGAAGAGGAGGTAACAGAGAGATGACACTTATAAGAGAGAAATATTCTGGATGTTTAATTTACAAACCAGTCATCCTGTGGGTATTAACATGAGAAGGGATCTAGACTTATTTGCCCAATAGTCCAACATATATGAATGTATTCATTCAGACTAAAAACAACAGTCCGCACAAATTGATATTCTTTTTTCTTATGATAACCCTTACTGTTCACAGATGCGTATCAATATGAGATGGGATCTAGACTTATTTACCCAATAGCCCAATATATATGAATGTATTTATTCTAGACTAAAACAATAGTCCGTATAAGTTTATATTCTTTTTCTCATGATAATCCTTGGTGTTTGCAGACAATAAGTGTCTATTATTTTGATAAAATAGTATCAAGGCAATACATATTTAATTGCAAAATTACATATTAATAATTAATTTCAAAATATAGTGAGACACATTAAGTTTAAAGAGGATTGCATATTTATATTGTTAAGAATAGTTATACACGTTTTTCATAGCTCCTATGTATTTACTATTTTGCTTGTTACAGGTTGTTATAATTGTGAGGAGAGTTGTATCTCTTTAAGAACCGTTGTCTTAAATGGGATTATGAACAGGTGCAAAGACAGGCAGTGACCAAGTGCGCATATGCACGAAACGCGTATGCTGTCTTCATCTGTTCATTCACCTGTACTCTGCACTTCTCTGTGCTGACCGCTTTTACACTTTCATGTTTTTACATGTTTTCACATGGATCAAATAAAGACTTTTATATTTTATTAAATGGGCTTTGAGCGCACTCTTTTCACCCTTTGGATCTTATTACAATTACAATTAAACCCTGCCGGCAGTTCATAAAATGCCTTATGTCGGATAAACTAGCAATGTCCAGAAATGAGCATAAATACAAATTTCTGGAGTCACCAGTGACTTGCGGCACTTTAGAAACTGCCGACAACTAAGAAAATTAAAAAAAAGTAAAATCTCCTGTAAAGGTCTAACCCGCCTCCCAATAATAAACTCGACACATAAAACCCCTATATCCGCCATCAAACAAACATCGGAGCTAAAAATAAAAGTACTAACCCCTAAACAGACAACCCCCACAACGCAATATGCCTAATTAAACTATTAAACCCTAATCTGCCATTCACCCACATCGCAATCTACCTAATAAATGTATTAACCCCTAATCTGCCATTCACCCACATTGCGATCTACCTAGTAAAAGTATTAACCCCTAAATCCGCCAACCCAAACATCGGAAACTACCTAATAAAAGTATTAACCCCTAATCCACCATTAACCCACATTGCAAAGTCCCTATTAAAACAATTAACACCTAACCGTCATTAACCCACATCACAACAAATCTTATAAATCTATTAACCCCTAATCCGCCAAACCCACACAACGCAATAATCCTAATAAAACTATTAACCCCTCAACTGCCAAACCCACACAATGCAAATAACTAATTAACTGCTAGATTACGAGTTTTGCGTTATGAGGGGTGCGGTGCTAACTTGCACGTTATTGTCACCGCTCACTTACCTACAGCGCTGGTATTACAGGTTTTTATAAACCCAGCGTTAAAAGACAAGAAGTGAGCGTAGAGCAAACTTGTGCTCCATACCGCACTCCAATACCAGCGCTGCTTAAGGCAGCGGTGAGCTGGTTTTACGTGCTCATGCACGATTTTCCCATAGACATCAATAGGGAGAGCCGGCTGAAAAAAAGCTTAACACCTGCAATAAAGCAGCGTAAAGCTAAGTAACGCAGTCCCATTGATTCCTATGGGGAAACAAAATTTATGTTTACACCTAACACCCTAACATGAACTCCGAGTCTAAACACCCCCAATCTTACACTTATTAACCCTTAATCTGATACCCCCAACATCGCTGACACCTACATTATATTTATTAACCCCTAATCTGTTGCTCCAGACATCGCCGACACCTACATTATACTTATTAACCCCTAATCTGCGGCTCCGGACATCGCCGTCACTATAATAAACATATTAACCCCTAAACAGCTACACTCCCGCATCACAAACATTAGTTAAATATTATTAACCCCTAATCTGCCGCCCCTAACATCGCTGCCACCTACTTACATTTATTAACCCCTCTGCCGCCCCCAACGTCACCGCCACTATACTAAAGTTATTAACCCCTAAACCTAAGTCTAACCCTAACATCCACTAACTTAAATATAATTAAAATTAATCTAAAGAAAACCTACTATTAATAACTAAATAATTCCTATTTAAAACTAAATACTTACCTGTAAAATAAACCCACTGGCCTAGATTTAGAGTTGGGCGGTAGCCGTCAAAACCAGCGTTAGAGGCTCCTAACGCTGGTTTTTACCGCCCTCTGGTATTTGGAGCCAGTCATTGAAGGGTCTAACGCTCATTTTCCAGCCGCGACTTTTCCATACCGCAGATCCCCTTACGTCAATTGCGTATCCTATCTTTTCAATGGGATCTTTCTAACGCCGGTATTTAGAGTTGTGGCTGAAGTGAGCGTTAGAAATCTAACGACAAAATTCCAGCCGCAGAAAAAAGTCAGTAGTTAAGAGCTGTCTGGGCTAACGCCGGTTTATAAAGCTCTTAACTACTGTGCTCTAAAGTACACTAACATCCCTAAACTACCTATGTACTCTAAACCGAGGTCCCCCCACATCGCCGCCACTAAAAAAATTTAACCCCTAATCTGCCGACCGCAGGCCGCTGCCACCTACGTTATCCCTATGAACCCCTAATCTGCTGCCCCTAACACCGCCGACCCCTATATTATATTTATTAACCCCTAATCTGCCCCCCTCACCATCGCCTCCACCTGCCTACACTTATTAACCCCTAATCTGCCGAGCGGACCGCACCGCTACTATAATAAAGTTATTAACCCCTAATCCGCCTCACTCCCGCCTCAATAACCCTATAATAAATAGTATTAACCCCTAATCTGCCCTCCCTAACATCGCCGACACCTAACTTCAAGTATTAACCCCTAATCTGCCGATCGGAGTTCACTGCTATTCTAATAAATTTTTTAACCCCTAAAGCTAAGTCTAACCCTAACCCTAACACCCCCCTAAGTTAAATATAATTTAAATCTAACGAAATAAATTAACTATTATTAAATAAATTATTCCTATTTAAAGCTAAATACTTACCTGTAAAATAAACCCTAATATAGCTACAATATAAATTATAATTATATTGTAGCTATTTTAGGATTAATATTTATTTTACAGGTAACTTTGTAATTATTTTAACCAGGTACAATAGCTATTAAATAGTTAATAACTATTTAATAGTTACCTAGTTAAAATAATTACAAAATTACCTGTAAAATAAATCCTAACCTAAGTTACAATTAAACCTAACACTACACTAGCAATAAATAAATTAAATAAAATACCTACAATTACCTACAATTAAACCTAACACTACACTATCAATAAATTAATTAAATACAATACCTACAAATAAATACATTTAAATAAACTAACTAAAGTACAAAAAATAAAAAAGAACTAAGTTACAAAAAATAAAAAAATATTTACAAACATAAGAAAAATATTACAACAATTTTAAACTAATTACACCTACTCTAAGCCCCCTAATAAAATAACAAAGCCCCCCAAAATAAAAAAAATGCCCTACCCTAGTCTAAATTTAAAAAGTTCAAAGCTCTTTTACCTTACCAGCCCTTAAAAGGGCCCTTTGAGGGGCATGCCCCAAAGAATTCAGCTCTTTTGCCTGTAAAAAAAAAACCATACAATACCCCCCCCCCAACATTACAACCCACCACCCACATACCCCTAATCTAACCCAAACCCCCCTTAAATAAACCTAACACTAAGCCCCTGAAGATCTTCCTACCTTGTCTTCACCATGCCAGGTATCACCGATCGTTCCAGGCTCCAAAATCTTCATCCAAGCCCAAGCGGGGGCTGGCGATCCATAATCCGGCGGCTGAAGAGGTCCAGAAGAGGCTCCAAAGTCTTCATCCTATCCGGGAAGAAGAGGCGATCCGGACCGGCAACCATCTTGATCCAAGCGGCATCTTCTATCTTCATCCGATGACGAACGGCTCCATCTTGAAGACCTCCACCGCGGACCCATCTTCTTCTTCCGACGACTTCCAGACGAATGACGGTTCCTTTAAGGGACGTCATCCAAGATTCTATCAGCCAATCGGAATTAAGGTAGGAAAATTCTGATTGGCTGATGGAATCAGCCAATCAGAATCAAGTTCAATCCGATTGGCTGATCCGATCAGCCAATCAGATTGAGCTCGCATTCTATTGGCTGATCGGAACAGCCAATAGAATGCGAGCTCAATCTGATTGGCTGATTGAATCAGCCAATCGGATTGAACTTGATTCTGATTGGCTGATTCCATCAGCCAATCAGAATTTTCCTACCTTAATTCCGATTAGCTGATAGAATCCTATCAACCAATCGGAATTCGAGGGACGCCATCTTGGATGACGTCCCTTAAAGGAACCGTCATTCGTCGGGAAGTCGTCGGAAGAAGAAGATGGGTCCGCGGTGGAGGTCTTCAAGATGGAGCCGGTCGTCATCGGATGAAGATAGAAGATGCCGCTTGGATCAAGATGGTTGCCGGTCCGGATCGCCTCTTCTTCCCGGATAGGATGAAGACTTTGGAGCCTCTTCTGGACCTCTTCAGCCGCCGGATTATAGTTCGCCAGCCCCCGCTTGGGCTTGGATGAAGATTTTGGAGCCTGGAATGATCGGTGATACCTGGCATGGTGAAGACAAGGTAGGAAGATCTTCAGGGGCTTAGTGTTAGGTTTATTTAAGGGGGGTTTGGGTTAGATTAGGGGTATGTGGGTGGTGGGTTGTAATGTTGGGGGGGTATTGTATGTTTTTTTTTTTACAGGCAAAAGAGCTGAATTCTTTGGGGCATGCCCCGCAAAGGGCCCTTTTAAGGGTTGGTAAGGTAAAAGAGCTTTGAACTTTTGTAATTTAGAATAGGGTAGGGCATTTTTTTATTTTGGGGGTCTTTGTTATTTTATTAGGGGGCTTAGAGTAGGTGTAATTAGTTTAAAATTGTTGTAATTTTTTTCTAATGTTTGTAAATATTTTTTTATTTTTTGTAACTTAGTTCTTTTTTATTTGTTGTACTTTAGTTAGTTTATTTAATTGTATTTATTTGTAGGAATTGTATTTAATTTATTTATTGATAGTGTAGTGTTAGGTTTAATTGTAGATAATTGTAGGTAGTTTATTTAATTTATTTATTGATAGTGTAGTGTTAGGTTTAATTGTAACTTAGGTTAGGATTTATTTTACAAGTAATTTTGTAATTATTTTAACTAGGTAGCTATTAAATAGTTCTTTACTATTTAATAGCTATTGTACCTGGTTAAAATAAATACAAAGTTGCCTGTAAAATAAATATTAATTCTAAAATAGCTACAATATAATTATAATTTATATTGTAGCTATATTAGGGTTTATTTTACAGGTAAGTATTTAGATTTAAATAGGAATAATTTATTTAATAAGAGTTAATTTATTTCATTAGATAAAAATTATATTTAACTTAGGGGGGTGTTAGTGTTAGGGTTAGACTTAGCTTTAGGGGTTAATACATTTATTATAGTAGCGGTGAGCTCCGATCGGCAGATTAGGGGTTAATTATTGTAGGTAGCTGGCGGCGACGTTGTGGGGGGCAGATTAGGGGTTAATAAATATAATATAGGGGTCGGCGGTGTTAGGGGCAGCAGATTAGGGGTACATAGGGATAATGTAGGTAGCGGCGGTATACGGAGCGGCAGATTAGGGGTTAAAAAAATATGCAGGTGTCAGCGATAGCGGGGGCGGCAGATTAGGGGTTAATAAGTGTGAGGTTAGGGGTGTTTAGACTCGGGGTTCAGTTAGGTGCAGACGTAGGAAGTGTTTCCCCATAGAAAACAATGGGGCTGCGTTAGGAGCTGAACACTGCTTTTTTGCAGGTGTTAGGTTTTTTTTTCAGCTCAAACAGCCCTATTGTTTTCTATGGTGGAATCGTGCACGAGCACGTTTTTGAAGCTAGCCGTGTCCGTAAGCACCGCTGGTATCTAGAGTTGCAGTGGCGTTAAATTATGCTCTACGCTCCCTTTTTGGAGCCTAACGCACTCAAAACCGAGCCATTCTGTGAACTCTAAATACCAGCGGTATTTAAAAGGTGCGGGGGAAAAAAAAGCACGTGTAGCTAACGCACCCCTTTGGCCGCAGAACTCTAAATCTAGCCGTTACTGCTACAATATAACTAATAGTTACATTGTATCTAGCTTAGTGTTTATTTTTACACTATCCTCTAAGCCGGCGGTTCCCAAACTGTGGTAAGCATACCCCTGGGGGTACATGGTGGACCGGTTGGGGATACACAAAAATATTGTTGGTAATGGCGGAAGATGTGGGGTGAGGGTCAGGGGGGCACTCTCAATGGGTCATCAACTAATAACCATCGTGGAACTGTGGAAGGAAGGAGCGCTCAGCCGGAAAGTGACAAGTGAAGTCCTGGTCTGGCATATAGGCAGATGGGAGCCCCTGCACCTGAAATATGTGGACCTTGTGTGGATGACTCCGGTCCACATATTAATGATCACCCTGTGTCACCAGACAGCTTAGCCCCCTGCTCCACCCATCCCCGTGCCATGCATAAAATTTTGACTGCAGTGCACAGTTAGAAGCAGCACTGCAGCAACATAGCTGTGTGGACACATGTGGTAGAGCCATGGAGGATGCGAGTCACACAGTCTGCATCCCCAAATAAGTTATAGTCAGTGCTGGTAAGTAAAGTACTGCTGCTAGTGCTTTCTTGATTCAGATTGCTTTACTTCCAATTAAAAACGTCTATAGTGGCTGGGTAGTTAATATCGATCCGGCCGGGTAGTTAATATCGAGCCGGCTGAAAAAAAGCCTAACACCTGCAATAAAGCAGCGTAAAGCTAAGTAACGCAACCCCATTGATTCCTATGGGGAAACAAAATGTATGTTTACACCTAACACCCTAGCATGAACCCCGAGTCTAAACACGCCTAATCTTACACTTATTAACCCCTAATCTGATACCCCCAACATCGCTG
This sequence comes from Bombina bombina, assembly GCF_027579735.1. NCBI lineage: Eukaryota > Metazoa > Chordata > Amphibia > Anura > Bombinatoridae > Bombina > Bombina bombina. The sequence goes on along the minus strand of NC_069500.1, from coordinate 702,151,374 downwards.
ACACCTACATTATATTTATTAACCCCTAATCTGTTGCTCCAGACATCGCCGACACCTACATTATACTTATTAACCCCTAATCTGCGGCTCCGGACATCGCCGCCACTATAATAAACATATTAACCCCTAAACAGCTACACTCCCGCATCACAAACATTAGTTAAATATTATTAACCCCTAATCTGCTGCCCCTAACATCGCCGCCACCTACCTACATTTATTAACCCCTAATCTGCCGCCCCCAACGTCGCCGCCACTATACTAAAGTTATTAACCCCTAAACCTAAGTCTAACCCTAACATCCACTAACTTAAATATAATTAAAATTAATCTAAAGAAAACCTACTATTAATAACTAAATAATTCCTATTTAAAACTAAATACTTACCTGTAAAATAAACCCTAAGATAGCTACAATATAACTAATAGTTACATTGTATCTAGCTTAGTGTTTATTTTTATTATACAGGCAAGTTTGTTTTTATTTTAACTAGGTAGAATAGTTACTAAATAGTTATTAACTATTTACTAACTACCTAGCTAAAATAAATACAAATTTACCTGTAAAATAAAACCTAACCTGTCTTACACTGACACCTAACCTTACACTACAATTAAATAAATTACCTAAATTAAATACAATTAACTAAATTAAATACAAATACCTAAATTACAAAAAAAACAAACACTAAATTACACAAAATAAAAAAGAAATTATCAGATATTTAAACTAATTACACTTAATCTAATTGCCCTATCAAAATAAAAAAGCCCCCCCCCAAAATAAAAAAAAAAACCCTAGCCTAAACTAAACTACCAATAGCCCTTAAAAGGGCCTTTTGGCAGGGAATTGCCCCAAAGAAATCAGCTCTTTTACCTGTAAAAAAAAATACAAACAACCCCCCAACAGTAAAACCCACCACCCACACAACCAACCCCCTAAATAAAACCCTAACCAAAAAAACCTAAGCTCCCCATTGCCCTGAAAAGGGCATTTGGATGGGCATTGCCCTTAAATGGGAATTTAGCTCTATTGCTGCCCAAACCCTAATCTAAATCTAAACCCCACCTAATAAACCCTTAAAAAACCTAACACTAACCCCCGAAGATCCACTTACAGTTTTGAAGACCGGACATCCATCGTCAACGAAGCCAGGAGAAGTCCTCAGCGAAGCGGCAAGAAGTCCTCAACGAAGCCGGTAGAAGTCTTCATCCAAGCCGGGAGAAGTGGTCCTCCAGATGGGCAGAAGTCTTCATCCAGACGGCATCTTCTATCTTCATCTATCCGGTGCAGAGCGGGTCCATCTTTAAGAAATCCGGCACGGAGCATCCTCTTCTTACGACGACTCCCGACGAATGAAGGTTCCTTTAAGTGACGTCATTCAAGATGGCGTCCCTTAGATTCTGATTGGCTGATAGAATTCTATCAGCCAATCGGAATTAAGGTTTAAAATAGGATTGAGCTCGAATTCTATTGGCTGATGCATCAGAGCCGGATAGATGAAGATAGAAGATGCTGTCTGGATGAAGACTTCTGCCCATCTGGATGACCACTTCTCCTGGCTTTGTTGAGGACTTCTTGCCACTTCGTTGAGGACTTCTCCCGGCTTCGTTGACGATGGATGTCCGGTCTTCAAAATTGTAAGTGGATCTTCGGGGTTAGTGTTAGGTTTTTTTAAGGGTTTATTGGGTGGGTTTTAGTTTTAGATTATGGTTTGAGCAGCAATAGAGCTAAATGCCATTTTAAGGGCAATGCCCATCCAAATGCCCTTTTTAGGGCAATGGGGAGCTTAGGTTTTTTTAGTTAGGGTTTTATTTGCGGGGTTGGTTGTGTGGGTGGTGGGTTTTACTGTTGGGGGGTAGTTTGTATTTTTTTTACAGGTAAAAGAGCTGATTTCTTTCGGGCAATGCCCCGCAAAAGGCCTTTTTAAGGGCTATTGGTAGTTTAGTTTAGGCTAGGGGTTTTTTGTTTATTTTTGGGGGGGCTTTTTATTTTGATAGGGCTATTAGATTAATTAATTAGTTTAAATATCTTGTAATTTGTTTTTTATTTTGTGTAATTTAGTGGGGGGGTTTTGTTGTAATGTAGGTATTTGTATTTAATTTAGATAATTGTATTTAATTTAGGTAATGTATTTAATTGTAGTGTAAGGTTAGGTGTTAGTGTAAGACAGGTTGGGTTTTATTTTACGGGTAAATTTGTATTTATTTTAGCTAGGTAGTTAGTAAATAGTTAATAACTATTTAGTAACTATTCTACCTAGTTCAAAATAAATACAAACTTGCCTGTAAAATAAAAATAAACCCTAAGCTAGATACAATGTAACTATAAGTTATATTGTAGCTAGCTTAGGGTTTATTTTGCAGGTAAGTATTTAGTTTTAAATAGGAATTATTTAGTTATTAATAGTAGGTTTTCTTTAGATTTATTTTAATTATATTTAAGTTAGTGGATGTTAGGGTTAGACTTAGGTTTAGGGGTTAATAAATTTAATATAGTGGCGGGGACGTTGGGGGCGGCAGATTAGTGGTCAATAAATGTAGATAGGTGTCAGCGATGTTAGGGATGGCAGATTAGGAATTAATAATATTTAACTAGTGTTTGCGATGCAGGAGTATGGCGGTTTAGGGCTTAATATGTTTATTAAAGTGGCGGCGATGTCCGGAGCAGCAAATTAGGGGTTAATAATTTTAGTGTTTGCGATGCGGGAGGGCCTCGGTTTAGGGGTTAATATGTAGTTTACGGGTGTTAGTGTACTTTTTAGCCCTTTAGTTATGAGTTTTATGTTACAGCTTTGTAGCGTAAAACTCATAACTACTGACTTTAGATTGCGTTACGAATCTTGACGGTATAGGGTGTATCGCTCACTTTTTGGCCTCCCAGGAAAAGCTTGTAATATCGGTGCTATGAAAATCCCATTGAAAAAAGACTTTACGCAATTTGCGTAAGTTGATTTGCGTTATGGCCAAAAAAGTGTGCTGTGCCGTTAAACCTGCAAGACTCGTAATAGCAGCGGTAGTGAAAAAGCAGCGTTATAACCTGATAACGCTGCTTTTTCACCATAACTCAAAACTCGTAATCTAGTCGTAAATTACTAAGCCCCCTAACCTAACACCCCCTAACCTAACACCCCCTAAATTAACCCCTATTACCTAAATTAAAAAATACTAAGTTACAAACAATTAAAATAAAAAAGCTAACATTACTTAAAAATAAAAAATTAAATTAATCTAAGATTACAAAAATAAAAAAGTCTAACATTACAGTAAATAATAAACAAAATGGGCTTTTTGTAGGGCATTGCCCTAAGTTAAACAGCTCTTTTGCATTTTAAAAAAAATCCCCCCTAACAGTAAAACCCACCACCCACCAAACCCCCCAAAATAAATAAACCTAACACTAAAAAGCCTAAACTACCCTATCCCCCTAAAGGGGCATTTGTATGGGCATTGCCCTTAAAAGGACATTCAGCACATTTAGTGCCCATTAAAACCCTATTATAAAAAAAACAAACCCCAAAATTCAGCGATGTTAGGGATGGCAGATTAGGAATTAATAATATTTAACTAGTGTTTGCGATGCAGGAGTATGGCGGTTTAGGGCTTAATATGTTTATTATAGTGGCGGCGATGTCCGGAGCAGCAGATTAGGGGGTTAATAATTTTAGTGTTTGCGATGCGGGAGGGCCTCGGTTTAGGGGTTAATATGTAGTTTACGGGTGTTAGTGTACTTTTTAGCCCTTTAGTTATGAGTTTTATGTTACAGCTTTGTAGCGTAAAACTCATAACTACTGACTTTAGATTGCGTTACGAATCTTGACGGTATAGGGTGTATCGCTCACTTTTTGGCCTCCCAGGAAAAGCTTGTAATATCGGTGCTATGAAAATCCCATTGAAAAAAGACTTTACGCAATTTGTGTAAGTTGATTTGCGTTATGGCCAAAAAAGTGTGCTGTGCCGTTAAACCTGCAAGACTCGTAATAGCAGCGGTAGTGAAAAAGCAGCGTTATAACCTGATAACGCTGCTTTTTCACCATAACTCAAAACTCATAATCTAGTCGTAAATTACTAAGCCCCCTAACCTAACACCCCTAACCTAACACCCCCTAAATTAACCCCAATTACCTAAATTAAAAAATACTAAGTTACAAACAATTAAAATAAAAAAGCTAACATTACTTAAAAATAAAAAATTAAATTAATCTAAGATTACAAAAATAAAAAAGTCTAACATTACAGTAAATAATAAACAAAATGGGCTTTTTGTAGGGCATTGCCCTAAGTTAAACAGCTCTTTTGCATTTTAAAAAAATTCCCCCCTAACAGTAAAACCCACCACCCACCAAACCCCCCCAAAATAAATAAACCTAACACTAAAAAGCCTAAACTACCCATTGCCCCTAAAGGGGCATTTGTATGGGCATTGCCCTTAAAAGGGCATTCAGCACATTTAGTGCCCATTAAAACCCTATTATAAAAAAAACAAACCCCAAAATTCTTTAAAAAAAAGCCTAAGTCTAACCCCCAGATAGGTACTCACGGTTCCTGAAGTCCGGCGCTGAAGACTTCTTCCAAGCGGCGACCTCTTCTATCTTCTTTCCGGAACAAGCCGGTGCATAGCGGAGGGCAGAACTGAAGAACGGTGACTGCAGAACTGAAGACCAGCGACTGTGGAGCCATGAAGCGTGGAGGTCCTCTTCGTACGATCACCGCCGCACACTGAGGATTGACTTCAAGGTACACGTCTAAATATGGGGTACCTTGAATTCCTATTGGCTGATTTGAGTCTTCAAATTCAAATTAGCCAATAAGATGAGAGCTACTGAAATCTTATTGGCTGATTTGAACAGCCAATAGGATTTCAGTAGCTCTCATCCTATTGGCTGATTTGCATTTGAAGAATCAAATCAGCCAATAGAAATGCAAGGGACGCCATATTTAAACGTGTACCTTGAAGTCAATCCTCAGTGTGCGGCGGTGATGGTACGAAGAGGATCTCCACGCTCCATGGCTCCGCGGTCGCTGGTCTTCAGTTCTGCAGTCACCAGTCTTCAGTTCCGCCCTCCGCTATACACCGGCTTGTTCCGGAAAGAAGATAGAAAAGGTCGCCACTTGGAAGAAGACTTCAGCGCCGGACTTCAGGAACTGTGAGTACCTATCTTGGGGTTAGACTTAGGGGGTTTTTTAAATTTTTTTGAGGTTTGTTCTTTTTAGATTAGGGTTTTAATGGGCACTCTTAAAAGAGCTGAATGCCCTTTTAAGGGCAGTAAATGTGCTTCATTGGGCTGTTTAACTTAGGGCAATGCCCTACAAAAGGCCCTTTTAAGGGCTATTGGTAGTTTAGTATTAGGGGGCATTTTTATTTGGGGGGGCATTTTTATTTTCATAGGGATTAGGTTTTATTTTTTTATTTTTGGTTTATTATTTTATGTAATGATAGATTTTTTTGTTTTTTGTTTGTAATCTTAGATTGATTTCAATTAGTTTTTTTTTATTTTTAAGTAATGTTAGCTTTTTTATTTTAATTGTAACTTATTATTTTCTTTATTTTGGTAATTGGGGTTGATTTAGGGGTGTTAGGTTAGGGGGCTTAGTAATTTAATTAGTTATTTGCGTTGTGTGGGTTTGGCGGATTAGGGGTTTATAGTTTTATTAGGTTTATTGCGTTGTGGGTTAATGGAGGATTAGGGGTTAATATACTTTATTAGGTTTATTGCTATGTGGGTTAATGGTGGATTAGGGGTTTATATACTTTATTAGGTTTATTGCGATGTGGGTTAATGGCGGATTAGGGGTTAATATGCTTTATTAGGTTTATTGCGATGCGGGTTAATGGCAGCTTAGGGGTTAATATACTTTATTAGTTATTGTGTTGGGGGATTGCGGTTGACAGGTAGATAGATATTGCGCATGCGTTAGGTGTTAGTTACTATTTTCAGGCAGTTACGGGAGTTACGGTGCTTACATTTTCAGCTCAATGCTTGCTGCGCCTGCCTATGTGTGGCGAGGTGAAAATGGTGTAAAATTTCTCTATTTTCGGCCGCGTAAGTGCTTGCGCTGAATATGTGATACCGATTTGCGACGTGGTTATATGTTATCTTATGGGAGTAAAAATTGTGGCCGACGGGTGAAATATATGTGCCGTATTTATATGCGGCGCTGTATATGTGATACCAAAACTACGGATTTTGCGGGCGACGCCACATATGTAATCTTGCCCACTGTATATATTTTTTATTAATATTTAAATTATATATATATATATCATGCAGAATATACAAAGGAGATTATAGTTTTAGATTTATTTCTTAAGCTTGCATTACTATGTAAAACTTATAGGCCCAGGTTACAAGTGGTGCGCTAATGATAGTGCAGGTCACAATAAGCAGTATCGCTGGACATCGCTAACATTAGCGCACAACTTGATATTACAAGTCCATGGTAAATCCTATTTACTAGAGATGGGTTAGAGCGGCCGAAATTGCACTTTATCAACCTGTACTTTCAATGGCTATCTCAACCAAAAAGTTTAAAGATATAGTCGAGCGAAAGCTGAAACTGTGCTAGAACATTTAGCGTGGCTTGAGACCTGAAGTAAAGTGTACGGGTTAAAGTAACTGTTACATACATAAAAAAATGTATTAAAATAAACTATTTCCCTCATATATACACTTTTTTTATTTAAAATATAATTTAAATATTAATTAAAAAAAAAAGTTTTAAAAAGGGTTAAAAGACTTGTAATATGAATGCTAATCAGTTAGTGCGCCAGCAAACAAAAAAATTGCGCACCACTTGTAATCTGGCACATAGTGCTTAATATGACTAATATGTTATTATTATCGTCTATTTATATAGTGTCAAGATTCCCTGCCATAATTTATAGAGAGCATTAAAGCGACATAAAAGAGCAAAAAGAAAATACTTTATTCTTTATGTGTGTAGCCACAAATCAGCAGCTAGCTCCCAGCAGTGCACTGCTGCTTATGAGCCTACCTAGACACGCTTTACAACAACAAAGGATACCAACAGAATATTTGTAGTTTTAAGTAAATTTGATAACAGAAGTGAATTTAAATGTGTCTTAAAGTTTTGTTTTTCATGTACCTTTAAAGTATCTTTTTATTTATGTGCCCGGAAGTTGTTGCTTAACCCCGTAACAACAGTGATATGCCCTATACATCTCCTGTCGCAAGGGTCTTCCACAGCTCCAAGAGAAAATATCATGGTCACTCTGTGGTCAGCAAGACCAACACTATTACAGCCCTGTAATCACTACAGACAGCTAATGGACAGGGTAAGTCAGCTGTCTTTAAGGGGTTAAAAGTAATGTTTTGTATTTTTAGGGATGTAATTTTTTTAATTGATGTATTCTCTTAGAAATAATTAATGAAACATCCATAAGCAGAAATTATATGCTATTATTATTAAGAGCATGCAGTTTGTTTGTTTTTTGAATTACTGACCATAGCTAACTACCCCTAAAGTCCTAGGTAAAAACATTGCCTCAGAAAGTCCCTTTACAAATCTATGTATATATAAAATAGAACATACCATTAACTACAGAAGGAAACTGACTCTGAGCAGCAAAATTTGAAGGAGCTTCTGTTACAGTTAAGCCAACTGGTATCTCCAAGCACATAGTAGATGCATTATGGTCAGTGCTAATGTTGAAGAGCAAATTCTGAAGATATTCCTTTGGGTGCCATCTACCGACTTGCAAGTATACCTGTAGGGTGCAATTAGTTTTATCATTTATTTAGTACATATAATGTAAACCATAGAAAGTAGATATACAATCACTTCATGATAAAATGGATTTTTATATAAACATATATTACAAGTACGTTCTTCACCTGATAGGTTCATGTCTTTTGATCAGAGTTTTAGAATATTAGTTTGATAAAATGACACACATTTCCTCAATAATCTAATCATATGTAATTACGGTTGACACCTTTTCTGGAAGAAAAACACCAGCCATGCTCATTGGCAAATTTGCATAAATTATTAGATAGCATAAATCAGGAACTAAAGCTTCTAGGACTGATTTTAAATGATCATTTGTCTATAATTAGATCCCAATACACTAAGCGTAACTTTGACAGGTAGCATTTTTATTTAAACTGTATAATTAATTTTAAAAGGACTTGAAACCCAAAACATTTCTTTCATGATTTGGATAGAACATACAATTTTAAACAACTTTCCAGTTTACTTCTATTATCAAATTTGTTTTATTCGCTCAAGCGCAACCTATACTTTCAATAGATATCAGGAAGCACTAACTTGCCCTCATATCACAAGTTGAAGGTTATAGTTTGCACTCAAGCGAAAGCTGAAACTGCGCTAGAATATTTAGTGCTACTTGAGACCTGAAGTAAAATGTAAAGGTTAAAAAAAAGTTGCACAAAACACAAATGAGGTATTACACATATAAACATGTTTTAATAAAATATATATAATTTAAATATTAAAAAGAAGTTTTAAAAGGGTTAAAAGGGATATGGTCAGGGTCAGTTCTGCAATAGAGGCAGACTAAGCAATCACTTAAGGGCGCCCCTGCAGGGTGGTTTACAAATTTGGTGCATTACATTTTTTTATGTGTATATTTATTTTTTTCCTGCCTTGCTTGGGCTTCATAGTAGGGGACATCTTTGGTGGCATAATGGTTAGAATGGGAGGGGACTACTCGGAAACATAGGAGGCAGAAAGAACTCACTGGACAGCCCCTGCGCTCTCTGCAAAACTTTGGTGGGATTTTTGAGTGTATAAATGTTCAGCATCATTATGCAGCACAGAGTGTTCACCATCATTTTTTAGGCACCCATCATCATTATGCAGGGCTGCTTGTTATATTTTTTAGTGTATGATCCCTCAACATCATTATACAGTGCAGCATATATGTAATTAGTATATACAGTAAGTAATCTGGTGTATAGACGCCTAGCAGTATCATATAGTGCAGAGTGTTGTGATTAATAGTGTATAAATGATTATTATCATCACTATACAGTGACACAAGTGTGAGTTGTACTGGTCCCACTGCAAGTTATTGTGATCTATTGTAGGGCTTAAAGAGTTTATCAAGATGCATTTGCCGCTTCTGACAAATTTGCAGTTTAGGCTTCTGAGAGTGACTCTGCAACCACAAATGTAAGAACAATCTCTGCTTCTTGTCCTAGGAGCCAGAGGTAAAACACTTCAAACTCACTTGTTCAGTGTGATTAACAGGCCTTATATGAAGAACAAAGGAATTTGAAGTATTCCTACTGTACTTCGGCTTTAGCGCAGTTGGCCTAGGACAGTGTTGAGTTAGAGCACGAGCAATAACTAATAGTTGGGGGGGGGTTTTAGCGCAATCCATAGAAGTCTATGGAGAGAAGAAGTTAGTGTGATGGTGGTATCTTTAGTAAGTCCCGAAGTTAGCACGCCTTGGTCTCTCACTCTCGTGCTAATGTTCTTCTTGTAATACACACACTAATGCAGCCACAATCATTTTTTACTTTAAACGTAGTTAGGGGGCGAGAGAAAATACATTAGCGCACTACTTGTAATCTGGCCCTATGTGGGTAAAATATTGGCTGTGTGGCAACTCTTTCTATAAAATTATTTACGCATTACTCATGTTCATTATTGGCCATACATGAATTTTAATCCGAAAAGTAGGTTACATTTGTATAAAATTCTTGAAACTCAAGGCAATATGAGCTTTATCCTAAATCTGCTAACAAGGACCATAGTAATTTACTAATTATACCTGGGCCTCTCTCTGATGCTATCTCGCTAAAACTAGTGAGATTGCGCTATTTCTGCACGCTCAGAGCGGCAGGGAGGGGGAAGGAGGAAGTGGGGAGGAGGGAGAGGGGGTTCACACTGAGGGATGCGATACGAGGGGGGGAATTTGATCTGGGAGGGGAAGGGGGTAGCGTATTGAGAAGGGGCAGCTACACTACAGAAAAAATTTTTGTTTTTATTGTTTTTTTTTAAATAGCCTAATTTGCAGCAAACTAGCTACTAGCAGACAGCTGCCAGTACCTAAGATGGCGGCAAATAGGTAGAGGGGGGAGTGTTAGAGGTTGGAGGGTAAGGGGGGATCCCACACTGCAGAAAAAAAAAAAAAAAAAATAATAATATATATATATATATATATATATATATATATATATATATATATATATATATATATATATATATATATATATATTATATAAAGAGCCTTTTTTTCATACTGGCAGACTTTCTGCCAGTACTTAAGATGGGGGTGACCATTGTGGGGTGGGGGAGGGAAGAGAGCTGATTGAGAGGGATCAGGGGGTGGGGTGTGTCAGGTGGGAGGGTAATCTATACAATAAAGCTAAAATTAACCCTAAAAGCTACCTAATTAACCCCTTCACTGCTGGGCATAATACAAGTGTGGTGCGCAGCTGCAATTAGAAGCCTTCTATTTACCAAAAAGCAATGCCAAAGCCATATATGTCTGCTATTTCTGAATAAAGGGGATCACAGAGAAGCATTTACAACCATTTGTTCCATGATTGCACAAGCTGTTTGTAAATAATTTCAGTGAGAAACCTAAAGTTTGTGAAAAAGTTAAAAAAAAAATTATTTGATCGCATTTGGCAGTGAAATAGTTGCATGAAATATACCAAAGTGGGCCTAGATCAATACTTTGGGTTGTCTACTAAAAAAAAATTATATAGTTTTGATAGGTAAATATAAAAAAGGCTCTATTTCTGTTTAAATATAGTGATGGTAAAAATGCTAAAAATGCTCTGGTCTTTTGGGGAAGTTTTTGTCTAAAAATCCCGGTCCTTAAGGGGTTAAACATATTCGAAGCCCGGAATGTTTATTTCAGCAAAACTTAGTTTGTGTGATTGTGAGGATGATGCCAATGTTAATATATTTACAGAGGTATCATTTTTCTGAAAATGTGAGGCTTGTAATGCTGCCGTATCCAGTGCCTGTATAAGATTTGTTCAATTTTTTTTTTATGTACACTTGAAGCTACCAGTCTTTAAATACTTTGCAAAATTTGTCAGGAAAGTACTAGCAACATATTTGATAATTACCACTCACGTTGTATATCTCATGAAATCCATTTCTGCTTGTACGTCTATTCCACAGCAAACATGTTTCATTTAATAAGGTTGTGCCACTGATGATTCCATTTTCTAAAGATCAAAGGTGATAATTTTATGTTAGCAACTTAGGTTTTCAAGATTAATGTTATTTTACCTGACAGGTAAACAAGTAAAGGCAATATGCTACTAGCAGCAGTGATAAAATGGCAACCAGTCTTCATGGTAAAACTGTAATGACCTTCCTATTGGTTCTTTTAGAAGTGCTCTATATACAGGTTTTCTTCTGTCAAAGGCCAACTGGATATTTTAGTGAATGGGAATATAATAAAAAATGGAAGTAGACTGTTTTACCTCAGGTAACATTATCATTATATATTAACAAATGTAAAAAACAAGTTATATAAGACATAAATTAAACTGAAGGTAAGCTGACAAATGTAAATAGTTAAATGTTACAGTGTATATTGAACATTGCATTATAAGGCTAATGATTACAAATGTAAAACTGAATGCCGGTTTAGCTGAACTTATATGTATATTTATTCAGTTTGACATTAACAACAAAACCAAAAACATTTTTCATTTGTTATATTCTGAGCAAAAAATAATTTATCAAAAATAAACAGCTGCAGTTATTCAGTTTTATTTCAAAAGTTTATTCCCTTACAAAACTTTTGTGGGAGGAACTTTATACTCAAAACGTATTAAATTCCAGTTAAACGTTACAAAAAATGCATAAAAACATTTGTATTAAATCTGTTTGAACTGATACTGAAATTAAAGCGGTACTCTAGTCTAAAAATAAAATGCTGTAAATGTATAAATCTATATACATTATATTCAAACAAATTTCTTTTTAGTATACGTTTATCTGTGCCAAAGGGGTTGAACCGCTGAAACACATAGGGGCCTATTTATCAAGCTCTGTATGGAGCTAGAAGCGCTGTGTTTCTGGCGAGCCTCCAGGCTCGCCAGAAACACAAGTTCTGAAGCAGCAGTCTAAAGACCGCTGCTCCATAACTTGTCTGCCTGCTCTGAGGAGGCGGACAGCGATCGCCAGAAATCAACACGATCAAATACGATCGGGTTGATTGACACCCCCCTGCTAGCGGCCGATTGGCCGCAATTCTGCAGGGGGGCGGCGTTGCACCAGCAGTTCACAAGAAACTGCTGGTGCAATGCTAAATGCAGAGAGCCTAATGCTGTCCGCATTCAGCGATGTCTGTCAGATATGATCCACTGATCGGATCATGTTGACAGACATTTGATAAATAGGCCCCCATAGTCAAAGTTGTACACCAGTCTCACTCTTGATCCTCCTCTAAGGATATGGCTGGTGAGCCCAATCAGGAGCAGTAATGCATACTATATACGTATGCTCAAAATTTCAGATTTTTACATATCCAGAACAAGTTGGCAGTGTTCTGTGAGTGCAGTTTTGACATAACAATGGAAGGATTTTTGTATACATTTTAAAACAAAATAAGCCATTTTCATTTTTACACTAGACTGCCTATTTAAAGGGACACGAAAACCCTATTTTTTCCTTTCATGATTCAGATAGAGCAAGCAATTTTAAGCAAACCTTTCTATTAACTCCTATTATCAATATTCTTAGTTCTCTTTCTATCTTTATTTAAAAGCAGAAATGTAAAGCTTAGGAGCTGGCCCATTTTAGGTTTAGCACCCTGGATAGAGCTTGCTTATTGGTGGCTACATTTGGCTCACCAATAAGCAAGCGTAACCCAGGTTCTGAACCAAAAATGGGCTGGCTCCTAAGCTTTACATTCCTGCTTTTTAAATAAAGATAGCAAGAGAACAAAGAAAAATTGATAATAGGAGTGTAAATTAGAAAGTTGCTTAAAAATTGCCCTGCTCTATCTGAATCATAAAGAAAAAATTTGGGTTCAGTATCCCTTTACATAATAAAACACATTTAATGACATTAATAACCTTTAATTGTGTCATTGAGCTGCTCCTCTCATTAGTTATAAACATGCACTTACTATTTGCTGATTCTGAAATATTTAGCTGACATTCGCAGAGAATCCTGTTGATGATTCTGTAACATGTATCTATATTCTGCTGAGGACGGAAGGTCTAGACAAAGAACTACAATTTTCTTTTCAGTGCTTAAGTTAAACATTATGTTTTGAAGGCAATTCCGGATTTTGTTTTCTACCTTGAATAAAAAACCTTATATAAAAAAAACAAAAAAAAACAATTATTCTCTTACAGTACAATGCAAATCAAATACAATCACCAAATCCTCGTATTAATATTATTATATATTTTTTTTACAAATCTCTTCATTGGAAAGTATTTGGATAGAAAAGATGAGGACTATGCACAAAGAGGAAATTTTGACTTTGTCATATAAAATAATTGTTCTGTTTTATTAGTTCAGTTAATAAATTATAAGAGACCAAATTCAATCAGGGGCAGACTGGGCTGGGGGGCGATAGTGGGAGAAATCAAAAGATTTTAGAAAAGATGAATAAATAAGATTGAGAATGATTGGATATGGTAAAGAGTTGTAGCCTAATGGAAGATGCCTTTGGGAATCAGTGCGATTACAGACATAATAATAGACATATTTTCAGAAAATTATTAAAAAGCTTTATCTGCAGTCCACTAGCAGGTAAACCTTACTAACTATTACACCTGCACAATGATCACCATGTCTTTTCTGCTCTCTATCTCTGCCCTTCTCCTAAAACTCACTGCATGTCCCCCTATAACAATAACTAAAACTCCACACTATCCCATATCTCAACCCTCCCTTCTTTCATCCCCTTTGGTGTCCTCTACATGAACTACTGTCTCCTTGAAACACTTCCCCATCTAACTCTCTTGGGTCTAAACTCGCTCTACAAGTCTCACTCTCACATCCTGTCACTCACACTCCTACTACTGCTTGCTGCTGGTGATGTTTCTCCTAGCTCTGGCCCTGCAGCAATCACCACACTTTTACACTTGTTTCAGTCTCCCCACAAAACAAACTCTAGGTCATGCAATCTAAACAATATCATCTCCATTAACCAACAGCACTTATCCCCTCCTCTTTTCTTGTGCTCTCTTGAACGGCACGCTCTGTCTCTAACAAACTTGCAACTGTTCAAGACCTGTTTGTTTCCAACACTCTTCAAACTTTTAGTAATTACTGAAACCTGGCTATCTTCCTCTGACACTATCTTCCATGCTGCTCTCACACTGTGGTCTCCACTTTAGCCACACACCTAGGCCAAGTGAGAGACATGGTGGCGGTGTTGGGATCTTAATCTCCCCCTCCTGTTCCTATCAGTACCTATCTCCATTTCCATCCCTCTAATTTTCTTCCTTTGAAGTCCACTGCATTCGCCTGTTCTCCTTCTATTTCTCAGAGTGGCAGTTATCTATCGCCCCCTGGACCAACTCTTAATTCCTTGACAACTTTGCTGCCTGGCTCTCCTCACTTTCTCTCTACAAATACACCTACTCTATTTCTGGGGGACTTCAACATCCCCAATTGATAACCCATCTGGCCCCTGCTACCTCTTAAAACTTCTTCCTCTCACAATCCACCCTATTCCCCCCCTACTCACCACGATGGACACTCTATTGATCGGTATGCTCCTTTCTCTGCTCTCTCTCTGATGTCGCCTATTTCCTATCTCAGACCACCATCTGCTCACTTTTAATCTTAAATATACAGGCTAAAACCTACTTCACCCCATTGCACCCCACACCTGTAGAAATATGCACACTGTAAATCCTCTCCTCCCCCTACACTTTCACAATATCTTGACCCCGACCTTGCTACAACCCACTTTGACAATTACTCTCTCCTCTACCACTTGACACTCTTGCTCCTCCCCAACTATGCAAAGCCCCTCGTTGTCAGCTCCAGCCTGGCACTCTCAGCAAACACGCCCCCTACAAAAATGCTCCCGCACTGCTGAACGTGCCTGGAGGAAATCCCGCTCTGAACCTGATTTTATCCACTATAAGTTCATTCTTTATTCTCACACCTCCGCCCTTCAATTAGCTAAGCAAACCTACTTCTCTTAATCTACTCACTCCTCAAACCCTAAATGACTCTTTTCCATTTTCACTCTCTCCTTACCCCCTGCACCACTCCCTTCATCTGCATTTAGTGCTCAAGACCTGGCTGACTACTTTTTCAATAAAACATCATCCGAAGCATCATCCAAACACAAGCTGCAATCTCCCAAATTCGCCTCCAGTCAACCCCTCTGCACTCGCTGCACCCTCCCCCCAACCCTGAGAGTGAAGTGGGTTCCGTATTGTCTTCCTCACACCTCACTACTGGCCCACTTGACCCTATTCCTTCACGACTAATTACCTTCTCTGTCTTCCCCCTCACTCCAGTCTTATTCATATATTTTACCTATCCTTTCTTCTGGTTCATTCCCATCTTCCTTTAAACATGCAAAGGTCACCCCCATCCTCAAAAAAACCTCACTCAACCCTAACTCTCCTGCAATACTACGCCCCATATCACTGCTTCTGCCAGCCTCAAAGGTCTGTGAAAACTAGTTTTGTTCTACCTAAACCACTTCCTGCCCTCCAACTCATTGCTTTACACCTGCAATCTGACTTCCGTCCCCAACACTCAACTGAGACTGCCCTCAACAAGGTTACTAATGATCTCCTTGTGCTAAAAACAACGGCAACTACTATACTTTCCTCTTACTTGACCACTCTGCTGCCTTTGACACTGTTGACCATCCCCTCCTCCCTATGGACTCTCAGCTCTCTTGGGCTCTGTAAACACGCCCTCTCCTGGAATTACACTTATCTCTCTAACAGACCCTTCTCTATCTCTTTTGCTGGTGGACTCCTCCTCTCCATTGCCTCTGTCTGTAGAGTACCTTGAGGCTGTTCTGGGGTCCTCTACTTTTCCTTTATTTACACTTCTTCACTGGGTAAATACTATCAACAGCTATGTCTTCAACTAGCACCTCTATGTGATGATACTCAGATCTACCTATTCACCCCCTGTACTCTTCCTTCTGTCAAATCTCACACCAGCAACTGCTTATCTGGCCATTTCCTCCTGGATGGCCTCTTATCACCTAAAAATAAACATGTCCAAGACTGAACTACTTCTAATCCCCCCTCTAATTCTACTACAGTTTCTAATTTTTCAATCACTGTGGGCGGCACCACTATATTCCCATCACCCCAAGTTCGCTGCCTTGGAGTCACACTTGACTCAAATCTGTCCTTCATTCCCCACATCCAATTGCTCTCTTCATCCTGCTGCAACCACCTACGCAATATCTCCAAAATACGTCAATTTCTGAGCACTGAAACTACTAAACAGCTAATCCCCTCCCTGGTAATTACTACTGCAATAACCTACTAACTGCCTACTAACTGATCTCCCTCTCTCCCACTTCTCCCCCCCTTTAATCCATCCTAAATGCTTCTGCCAGGCTAATCCACCTCTCTCGACGCTCTGTATGTGGTGCACCTCTCTGTGAGTCCCTTCACAGGCTCCCCATTCACAGCAGAATTAAATTAAAAATTTTCACCCTGACCTACAAAGCCCTCACCAATGCTGCCCCACCCTACCTGTCCTCACTCATCAACAAATATACTCCAGCCCACCACCATGAGATCCAACAATGACCTGATCCTACCATCACCTCCTCCCATGCTAGACTACAGGAATTCTCGCTGCACCAACCCTATGGAACAAACTTCCTCGAGCTGTCAGACTTTCCCCTAATCTCTTGTCCTTTAAATGCTCCCTAAAGACCTTTTTGTTCAGGGAAGCTTATCATCCAACTCAGTAACAAATGAATTTCACTTACCTAACAGTTGCCCTCATCTAACTCCTCACTAACAACATTCTAACCTTTGCAGTCCCCACCTCCTGTTTCCCATCCTCCTACCCATCTAGATTGTAAGTTCCCACGGGAATAGGGCCCTCAATTGCCCCCTGTATTTGTCTGTAAAATGTTGTCTTATATTGTATTGTTTCACCGTTGTACTTTTATATTTGTAACCATGGAAAGCGCTGCGGAATCTGTTGGTTCTTTATAAATAAGAGGAGAGTAGTCAATAGGCAGCCAATCTTCTGAATTAATTTGGAAGACCCAAAACAGAAGTTCTAAAGCTTGTAAAATGTTGGTTTATATATTCTGTCAGAAGCTACAAAATATAAAGTGCTTTGGGTACTTTAAGGGCCCTTTTGGATAGGCCCAGACTGAGCATAAGGCATACAGTGGGCCAGAGCCAGTTGCAGGTTGGGGCTTCCGTAGCCCCTGCCCATTTCCCAGTATTATTTTTTTGTAAATGATGCAAAGCCATCCCTGCCTGCCTCTCACTGCCTTGCTATGTCTGTGAGCCATGTCAGGGCTAGTCCTGCCCCCAAGTGCTACATCAAACTAATCCTCCTCAAAATGGCTGGCTCTGTAGGCTGATAAATATCTCCCTGCAGATAAGTCTATTCTGAAGAATTTGCATAGGGTGCATGATTGGTATGTGGCAGCTTCAGACATCCTCACATATGGGTAGATAAAGGGGTATGCATGAATAATTGCTGATAATATAGCAGTAT